>NC_052350.1:24260323-24593274 GCF_009727055.1 Benincasa hispida
CATAGGATGTGTTGACACACACCCTTCACCCACTTACTATAAACACTCTCTCCGTCCACCTTGATGTTGACTCATGCAAACACCATCCGAAGGGGGATTCTCCCAGGGCACCACGAGGCCAAGCATGAATCTCACGGTATGAATATATAGGGAGAAACGTGAGTGGAATCATAGACATATCAGATACATTTCTTCCTGCTACTGAGTATTTTATAACCTAGGGTTTAGCTTACTTAGAAAAAACACGGCTAAAGATTTTAACTAAGTGATTTTTAGGTTTGCCCAAGAGTAATTTTTACCTTGGATAGTTAAACAACTTTTGATCATCATCCATTAAACTCTTTAACGAAGTCTTTGACCAAATCGTCGCATGCTTGTTGAAAATCTATCTAATTCACCCTCCCAGGTAGGTTCCCAGTTAGGGGTGTTACATTTTCGTCAACTTAAGAACCTCAGCCTAGCCAGAACCTGCCTTAGACAAAAGGTCCCTTATAGATAGATTTTACAAAAAAATTAATCTTTTATTCCAACCAATTTAATCCTATTAAACCGATTTTAAAAGATAACCTGTGTTACTAAACTCTTTAGGACCACTTGAACTTAGGTCTATCTCAATTCAATTTTTAAACTCTTTTTAAAAACTTGAGTTCACCTTAAGTCCGCATGCAACTCTTAATTATTGATTTTATGTCTAATTTCCTTTATAAAACTTATAAACGGAGACCATAACCACAATGCTAAGCTAACGCATGCAAGGCATTCATAACACTTATAAACAGACTAAGTGTCATGCTTAATGCATTGTCCATTCATTGCTACTTCTTTTATATAAAACTTATACAAAACAGCAATGAAACAAACAAAATATGCTTCCATTCACCCTTAGACTATAACACTTATAATAGAAGGATGATGCATGATAATGCTCACTGCATGCAAAATATAACTCTTATATTTCAAGATGCATGCGCATGCTTTCAAGTAATTTCTTCATGCTCGATTATAACATTTATAACACATGATGCGTGAATAATTGCACAACCTAAGGTGGGTTTTAAACTATATGTCAAACACTTTGGTATATAAGCACCATACATCACATGTATAATAAACCAAATGTTGATGAACCGGGTAAAATTGCCTTAAAAACACAAAATTAAAGCTAACCATTACAAAGACAAGAAGTCTCCGATTCAAATAGGCGAACCGGGTCTTGAACCGCTCGGGCGAAGCATCACGTCTCCAACCATCGTGTACTAAACTCCCCGCGATCGTCTACATGATAAAATAAACTCTTTGCTCTATCGCTTACCAACGCTCCTAGAGCTAAACGATCGTTTAACAAATACTACACGATTGTGTACCTTTTACTAGGCGATGAAGCCTGAGGTACATGATCGCTTAGCGCGCTCCGCACAACACCTACCTTTCGCAATCGTCTAAATGATTATGATGCCGCAAAGCACCATAGCCTAAGCGATCGCTTAGCTAGTGCCTCCGTATTGTATACGCGCGATCGTGTAGGCAGTAACTAAGTAATGAGGCTTGCTAACTACACGATCGTCTAGCACACACCTTTTACTAAACGATGAGCATCACATGCTCCCACTACGATCGTCTACCTCCAGCGCCTATGCGATCATGAAACCAATGCTACGCGATAGAGTAAACGATTTACCCCATCACTTAGCATTAGCTAAACGATCGTTTAGAAAAATCTAAACAATCACTTAGTTAAATCCCAACGAGCGTTTACCTTCAGCTACACGATACGACCAATGTTTGGTCTTCTTCTTCGTTGAGAACCGCATCTCCATGCTTTAAAACTTCATCACGAATGACTCGACTAACTCAATCTTTGAATTACAGACTCGATTGCAAGTTAATTACGCCCAAGGGCCCTTACAAATTAACACTTTGTAATGACAGAAAGCTTTTACAAAACGCAATTAAACCCAAAACATTCATCAACGCCATCCACAAATGCAATTAACAATTAACCACAAATGCAAAAACCCACCACGAATGTAAAATGAGTTCAATACAGACTTGTAATTTGGAATATTAGAACAACCTGACTCTGATACCAATTGAAGGAAATTGAACACGAGATTTTCATGAGCAGCAAAATAGATCATTCCAAATTACAATCGTGTATAAACATAACAAATTACAGTCGTACACAGAAACAAATGGTTATGCATTCATTGAAGAAATTATAGCATGAAAACTACAAATGAACAAGGAGAAATGCTATGAACATTTGTAGAATCATATACACGCTCTTTGATCACGAATGCTCAAACAAAACAACCTCGAATGCTCAAACAACACGATCGCTAAACAGCACGAACACCGCGCACTCTTCCTCAATGATCGCCTCGATCACGAACACCCCAACAATACGAACGACCTCCACAGAACCTCGACAGTGTCGAGTTCAGTAAGACACCACCAAGAAGACTACCTTGGTATTCTCGGTGTGACAATCCAGAGGGTGGGCTCTGTGTGGACTTCGTTTGAGGAAGACGAATGAGGAAACACCAATTGTGTAAACGATTGAGCAAGTGGGAGATGGCTGAAACCTATCGTATAGGTCGATGCCCAATCGTTTAGCCAAAGCTAAGCGGCCGTCTAGCAAAAGCTAAGCGATCGTCTAGCAAAAGCTAAGCGATCGTTTAGCTCATCGCTTAATTATGTGTATGTCGTTTACAAACGCTACATGACCGTTTACCTTGGTCAAGCTGTCACTTAGTAAATTCGATTTACTTGACAGCTTCCGTGAGATTCTTTTTTAGAGAGAAAATTCTCAAAAAAAACAATTTTTTCAACATTTTCAAAAATTTACTAAAATTAGGAAAACAATTTTTCTTTTATCTCACAATTACCATGAACCACCAATAACCTCCCACTCAATTGGTTATTTGAGAAAAAGAATTAATTATCCAATAATTAATATTATTATAAATATATAAATGATAACCAACTTATCATACTATATTATAACCTATAGTTTTAATTATTCATCACATGAAAACATATAAACCATAAGTTTCTTTTTTCTATTTCCATGGCACTTAATGTAAATTCTCATTTACATTAATCCTCCACTAAGATGTATCTCATACATCAAAACCGATCATAATCATATATTATCGAATTACCTCTTGTCAATTTGAACATTCAAATCAACACCAAGAACTAATCCTCAACTGAATCCAATGAGCTACCAATGGGACTTTATGGACCTGTAGCTCGAAGCTCCAACGGTACGTGAATAGCTGAATAATCTTTATAGTCACAGGATCCATCATCCGTTAACTGCCAGGCACTCCATTAAAGACCAACAGTTGAACTCTCCTTACCACAGATATATTATGTTTCCATCTTAACCAATCAGTTAGTGCGAAAACCCTTCACAGATCACTCATAAGTACAACTGGGCCAATAACCGTTATGCCCCTATAGTAACATCTAACTCTTTAAGTATCACTGACCTCTCTAATGAACATAAGTCATAGTCCTACTATGACTGAGTTCTCTCTTCCAAAAGAGAAGCTATGGCCATTATGTTTAAGCCCCGAAATCAGCCCTTAAGGAGCAATCTCTTCTACTTATCCTTGCTTCGGAAAAGGAGTGAATTCCATCTTGTGGATTAGTTCCAGCTCCCAAATCAGACAAGTCCCCAAAAAGGTAGGCATGTTAAGTTGGCAATCTGGCCACTCTCACCCATACTAAACAAAAGGACTGCCCTCAAAGATAGGAGTTTCCAAAACACTCAGGATTGAGGTCATGTCACTTATGATCATTTAAGTGAGATGTAAGTCTCTAGTATCAACGGCATTATATACAGAGTCTAGTTATCTCGTGGTTCGGGTCTTATACAAACTCTTTGTATAGGACACCCCCGCTCGCACGTCTCCACATGAATGGTCAGGATCTACCATCTGTAGTAGTTTACAATACTTGCAAACCTCTACAAAGCGGGTCGCATCCGTAATGTCACCAGGATCAGGTATCCCACCTTAATTCTTATACTACAAACCTATTTAGGTTATCAATTAAGGCATGATCTACTTGTATATCACATATACATACTTAAGTTCACATAAGATAACCAAGGAGTTTTGTTTATTGGATATGAGTAAATGCCAGAATGAAATAACAATTATTTTATTCATCAAACAATATGTATCTTTACAAACAATGAGACTCCGGGAGAATTAGGACACCAATCCCAACAGAGACGTGATTATCATGAAGATAGCCTCAGAAGGCAACCTTGTTGATCCATTTACAAAGGCCCTCTCGGCTAAAGTGTTCGAGGGCCACCTAGTTGGACTAGGACTATGAGAAACATAACCTAGGGCAAATGGGAGAATATCTATGGTATTTTAGATGTCCTAGTTTCTTATATTTTCCCTTTATGTTTCTCAACATTATAACATTGTATATATTTATATGTTTATTCTCACTGGAGTTTTAGTCCAAGTGGGAGATTGTTGAGGATGTCCTAAAACTCACAGGTCGTAATTCATGTTAAACATTCTATTTATCAATAAAATATTATTGAGTATTCTATTCAATAAAGTTATTGATATTGCATTCTATTATGAAAATTCGATAAACAAATCTATGGCTATAGTATGAATACTTTAACTTTATGAAGTGACATAAATAGGATCAAGTTATAGTATATAGCCTAAATGGTCTATAAGTATATGAATGAAATTGGGTATCTCATCCTAGTAACACTATTGGATGTAACCCATTTTGTATGCTGATAAAAATGATGTGATCCATAGATCGTCCATGTAAAGATATGTGAGTAGGGACATCCTATGCAATGAGTTTGCATAAGACTGTACCTCAAAATAAGGGCATCCTATGCAATGAGTTTGCATAAGACTATACCTCAAAATAGTTACTTTTCTTTATAACGACCATTTACTATTTAAACTGGCTATTTCATACTAAAATAACCTAGGATAACTCAATCTTAATCTTGAGCTAACTATGAATTCCTATTTATTCGGGATTATCCTTTGATTTGCATAGGTGAGAGTAGTCCAATAGCACTGCTCGATAAGCCTTCCATTTTGGGGATAAGACTGGATGGATAGCTGGGGACATAGCTTGCAAGATAGAATTCACTCCTACCCGTCTTAGGGTTAGCAGATAGGTTGTTCTCTTAAGTGTTGATTCCTGGTCTTGAACGATGAGGCCTCACCCTCTCTTGGTAGAGAGGGACATGATTCATAAGTGGTATTGTGAATCAGTTGTTCAATAAAGAGTCGATGGGAGCTTAAGGTGCAAGATGTATTTATAGGGGTAAAATGGTAATTTTGAGTCAGTTGTAAATACGAACGACCTGTGAATGATCGACTTACAAATTATGGTTAAAATGGACAAAAATATATCTACAGTGAGGAGAGTGCAACTATAGAGCTATAGTAGTATTCCTTGATAGTTAACGAATAGTGATTAATTCGATTTTAAAGAGTTTAACCAATTAACTACAAATCGTTGGAGCTCATGATCTGTAGGTCCATTAGGTCCCTCTAGCTCATAAACTGAATTAATAAATTGAGTATTAATGGATAAAATTAGGGTTACGAATTTGAAACGTTCAAATTCAATTTAGGGTTTCAATTAATTGTATACGATATAATTAAAACATTTAATTTTATCGAAAATTAAACGAAATTAGAGAATCAATTAATATTTAAATTATGATTTAAATATTAATAATATGAAATCGAATCATATTGGTGGAATTGGTGTTTTATTAAGTTAATATTAAGATATTAAATTAATAATAATTTAATTTAATTTAAATGTTTAATTAAAAATTAAATTTAGTTTTATTTAAGGGCTATTTTTAAATATAGAAAAATAAAATAAAATATTTACAAAATATGGCAAAATTTTCGAACTATCAATGATAGATGCTGATAGACGCTGATAGAAGTCTATCACTGTCTATCAACGTCTATCATTGATAATTTAAAAAATCTGCTATATCTTGTAAATATTTTCAATAATTTTACCATTTGAAATAATTTTTCTTTATTTAAATTAATTTTATAAAACTAAATTATTTAAATAGAATTGTTTTATTTAAATAAGAAAATCAAATTTTACAAAAATATATTAATTGAGTTAGTGGATTTTTCCAATTTTTGAAAAATCCACTAAATTCATTTGGGTAATTTATCATCCAATTCCACTTGCCTCTTCAATTAAAAACCCAAGTAGGAGTTGTCCTACATGCAGGCATCCTTCATGCATGAAATTGGTCTATATATTGAACTTTCATGATGAGTTTTGGAGGAGATATCTGAGTTTTACAAACTGATTTGCTGCTCGTTTAAAAACCCTCAAAACCCACCTAAAGATCATCCAAAATTCAGCTCAATTTAAGTGTTTCCACCACACATTCCTTCCTGAGTTTAGTAGAGAAGATCTTGGTAGTGGTCTACTTGAAGATTCAAGCTCAAATTCGTGGATATCCAGCTGAATTCATGGAGAGTTCTTCAAAGGTAATGTATAGTACAAACCCTCTTATGAACTTCACTTGTGTAGTATGCTTAAAACACAAATCAAGTGTAATTAGAGTGTTTATTGATTCTGAATTCTTCTATTGTATGTTATATTACTTCTTCGAATTTTGCACTAGTTTGGTGGATTTGGTGGAATGAAAGTGGGATTTGTGGGATAATCCCACTCCTATTTTCATTTATTTATTTATTTTAAAGTAAACAACTTTAATTTAAATTCTTTGAATTTGTTTATTTAATTTAAATTAAATTTAGATATAATTAATTTAATTTAAATAATGATAAAATTTGAATTTACAAAATTCATAATTAATCAATTTTAAACAAATAAACAAATAATCAATTTTAAATTCTAACCGAGCATTACATTGCTATGCATCTGTTCTAAAGTGATGTGTTGCTCGATTTGTCATTTAATCATGTCATTTCCATTTTCTCCAGTTATATTCTTCTCCTCTTAACTGTAAACGTTAGTTTCCTTCCATTTTTGTCATCCTTAAGCTTCAATATCCTGATTGAGAGGATAATTAGAGGCTCAAGTTAAGTACTTAGCTTAGGTTTTTGAGTTCTTCTATTTCATGTAAGTTCTTGAGATTTTTCTGTGGAATTTGTTGGTTTTTATTCGATTTCATTTTATGACAATTCTCAAATCTTTTGAGCATGGGATTATCTGATAAATAGTTATGCGCTCTTGATTTCTTGCTTAAGATTAATCATTAATACATAATTTTTAGGAGTTAATCTCCAAGAAGCATGAGTTTCGATTGTTAAATTGAATAGGGATTTTATTCAAGAAGCATATTCTAACTAATCTAGATGATTTCTTACTTTGCATAATTGGTTAGACAGCAGAAATCGGTTACTCGGCTTAGCATGCCCTAACCCTTAATGCTTGGTAATTGATTAAGTAGGAGAGAATTCTCACTTAATTTATTGATTAATTTGATTCAGCGGACTTTTATTTGGGATTCTAAATGAGATGGCTAAGTAATGAATTGGTAGAATTTCACATTAACATAAAATTGAATCAATGATAGAGTTACAAGCAATAGAAAAAGCTCATTTGACCCAAGCTAGGTGTTTCTTTCATTAGTAATTAACCTTAATACATTCCATTCACTATTGCATCTCACACACCCACTTCATAAAATTTTGTTTTATGAAATTTACGTTCATTTCGCAATTACCCATCATGAACCCCCCGGTTACCGACGGTAGGCTTTTCGATTTAGAAATCTTAGTGGTTCTCTATGGTTCGATTCCGTACTTCCCTTTACTAACTATTGTAGAGTTAGGCATGGAACATTATTTGGATAAGATTGTAGGTTTTACCATATCCTATCAGCCTCAACCATGCCATGATTTCGTTGGCATTGGTGGTGTTGCTTGTAAGTCGAAGATCACTGCTGCTCCCAATGATCCGCACATGAAAGTCATGTGTAGTACATAGTATATATGTTTATATCTACACTTTTTTCAATTTCAAATATATATGGGTTTATTTCAAACAATAGCTTATGCCCTAATTTATCGTGTTAGCATTATTATTATGCAATATGAAGTATATAAAGGAACCCTGAGGTCTACTGCGGAAGCGGGATCGGTTCCAATTTTCATTTTTTACAGAATAGTAAATTACAGTACATACAATTATGCACTAACGAAGAATTTACAATATGCTAACAAAATAAGAGGAATAATGTTAGGATTTCAAGAAAGATTACCACAGAAGAACCGTTCTTCTCCACGAATTCGCTCCTTAATTTGGTCACGAACTCTTCAAAATCTCCCAAAAACTGCAAAACTCAATGTGGACACCACCACCAGTGAACCTCCTGTATTCTCGTTAGGGATTGAGAATTGGCAGGAGATGTGGGCTTTGCTACTTTGTGGAAGAGAAAGAAGAATTTTTTAGATGAGATTTTCTCTAGAGAATACCTTGGGAGAGAAAAAATTTTCACAAACCTTCTATGAAAAAATTTCTATGAGGAAGATGATGAAGTGTAAAACTAACTCCCACATCCTCACTTTCTTGATTAGAATTAAAGGAGAAGAAGTTATTAAATTTAAACAATAAATTATATAAATTTAATTTAGTTATTTAATATATATACTGTCTCTTATACACATCTAGATGTGTATAAGAGACAGCACATAACCTATAGTTTTTATATTATATCAAATACAATATAATCTATAGTTTTTAATTCTCTCAATCATTTGTGGTATTTAATATAAATCACATTTATACTAAATTTAATTATATGAATCCAATTCATATAATTAGTATTTGAATCATATTCAAATATTTATTTCCTCTCAAAATAAACTTTATATTATAACGTATCAAATACATTATATTAATTATATCATTTATAATTAATTTAAATTAATTATAACATATATAATTAATTCTCTCCATTAATTTGAACAATTCAAATTAATCCAAAATTAATTCTCAATAATCCCTGTTGAGCTACAAAGGGGACCTTATAGTCTTGTAGATTGAAGCTCCAATTTTACTTGAATAATGAATTCAACTCCTTTAATTAAATTATTCAACATTCATTAATTGTCGGTCGCTCCACTAAAGATCGACTGTTGCACTCTTCACACTACAGATATATTTCTGTGTCCATTGGATATAACCAGTCAACAATGCGATGACCATTCACAAATTGTACGTAAGTACAGCTGGATCAAAAATATTGTTTTACCCCTATAGTTATATCTAACTTCTTAAGTATCACTGATTCCTCTAATGAACAATAAGTCATAGTCCAACTATGACCAAACCCCTCTCAGGCCAAGAGAGGGTGTGGCGCCACATTGTTCAAGCCTTGGAATCATCCCTTAAGGGAACAATATATTTATTTACCCCGACATTAGGGAAAAACTGAATTCTTTCTTATGTAGTTGTGTTCCCAACTCCTCAATTAGATGAATCCCCAAAATGGTAGGCTTATTGAGTCGTCGATCTAGCTATTCTCACCCATACAAATCAAAAGATCGTCTTCATAGTCAGAAGTTCACAACTCACTCAGGATTCAGCATGTCACCTATGGTCATCCTAGTGAAATATAAGTCTATGTTATCAACGGTGTTATATAATGAGACTAACCATTTTGTGGTCCGGTCTTATACAAACCCTTTTGTATAGAATACTCCCTCTCATATATCTCGACATGAATGATCAGGATCAGAGCATTTGTAGCACTTTACAACAATGGTAACATCTACAAAGCAGGTTGTATTCGTAGTGTCACAAGGATAAAGTACCCAACTCTATCCATCTACTACAAACCATTTAGGTTATCCCTTAAACATGATCCACCTGTATGTCTCTATATACATGTTTAAGCTACAATAGATAATATTGGATGTTAGTTTATTAGTTTGAGGGTTAATGCTACTAAATGTCAAATAAAATATCTCATATTTTATTAAATAAATAAAATTATTTGTATATTACAATTAAAAACTACATGACCCACGAGATTTGGGCATCAACCCCAACAATCTCCCACTTGTCCTAAAGCTAGTGGGGTATACAATATAAAAGTCATACTAATATAAGAGTACACACAAAACAATAAATTAGGGCATCAAACGCGCCCCAAAATCTTCCAGTTGCCCTAGACAAATGTGGCCTGTCACATAGACTCATACTCTGCAGGTAACCCTTAAAAACCTTAGTCATGAGGGTCTTTGTAAATGGATCAGCAACGTTGTGCTTTGAAGCTATCTACGTGACAATCACGTCCGCTTGATGAACAATCTCCCAAATGAGATGATACTTTCGCTCTATGTGTTCTTCGCGCTTGTGACTCCTAGGCTCTCGGGAATTAGCCACAGCAGCACTATTATCACAATAAAGGGTGATGGGTTTAGACATGTATAGAACCACTTCTAGATCAGTAAGGAACTTCCTGAGTCACACAGCTTCTTTAGTAGCTTCATAAGCCAATACATACTTAGCCTCCATAGTGAAGTCAGCAATGCACCCCTACTTCGTGCTACTCTAGATTACTACCCCTCCGTTAAAAGTGAACACTAATCCTGATGTTGATTTCTTAGAATTCTTATCAATCTGAAAATCAGAGTCCGTGTATCCTATAAGGATCAAACCCTTAGAACCATACACGAGCCTGTAGTCCCTCATTCTTCGTAGATACTTGAGGATGTTCTTAATGGTGGTCCAATGATCAAATCCTGGATTAGACTGATATCTACTGACTATTCCCACTGCATAGTAGATGTCAGATCTAGTACATAACATCTATACATCATGCTACCAACAACCGATGCATAGGGGATTAGTCTCATTTCCTTAGCTTCTTGAGGTGTCTTAAGACATTTCTCCTTAGACAATATAAATCAATGCCTAAAATGGAGTAAACCCTTCTTAGAGTTCTAAATTGAAAACTTGACAAGCATCTTGTCAACGTACGATACCTGAGATAGGGCTAGCGTTTTATTCTTTCAATCTCTAAAGACTGAATGTCTAGAACAAACTGCGCCTCTCCCAAATCATACATTTGAAATTAAGTAGATAGCCAATTCTTAATTTCAGTTAGCATGCTTACATCATTCCCAATTAGTAGGATATCGTCTACATACAACATAAGAAAAGTTACTGAACTATTGATGATCCTCTTGTAAACATAAGGCACATCAACATTCTGATCAAAGCCATAAGATTTGATTGCAGTATCAAATCTTATTCCAAGATCAAGAAGCTTGCTTCAATCTATAAATGGATCGATTAAGCTTGCAAAGTTTTTGCTCTTAACCTTGGGTTATGAATCCATCAAGGTGCTCTATGTAAATGGTCTCCTCAAGATTGTCATTCTGAAAAGCAGTATTGACATCCATTTGCCAAATCTCACAGTCATAATATGAGGCAATAGACAGGAGTATCCAGATAGACTTCAACATGGCGACAGATGAGAAAGTCTCCTCATAATCGACTCCCTCAACTTAGGTATAACTCTTTGCCACAAGTCTAGCCTTGAAGGTTTGCACCTTCTTATTAGCATCCCATTTTCTCTTATAGATCCACTTGCAACCTATAGGTTTTACCCCTTCAGGTTGATCTACAAGATTCCAAACTGAATTGAAGTACATAGACTCCATTTTAAGATCCATAACTTTGATCCATTCATCTTTTTCAACATCCTCCATTGTCTTCTTGTAAGACAATGGATCCTCAAAATCTCTGTTAGCTACGATAGCTAGGGTTTGTGTTAAACCCATATAACGAATAGGCGGGTTCTAAACCCTCCCACTACAACGAAGCTCCCTCAAAACTTGAGGTAGATTTGACCTACTAGATGATCCAACTTCAACAAATCTTGTTAAATTGTTGGGCACTTCAGTAACTATTATTGAAGGTTCAGTAGTTTCACTGGAAAATTCATTCAATACAATCTTACTGCGAGGCTTATACTCCCTTATGTGGTCCTCTCGAAAAAGGTAACGTTTTTAGACACAAATACCTTATTATCCTTAGGATCATATAAGCAACCACCTCTCATTTCTTTAGGGTAACCTACAAATAGGCATAATTTTGAATGAGGCCCTAATTTCGTAGGATTTTCCTCAAGCACATGTGTTGGGCAACCCTAAATCCTAAAATGGCATAAACTACATTTACGACCATTCCATAATTCCAAAGGTGTTCCAGTAACACTTTTGGAAGGAATGAGTTCAAAATGTAAGCTGCAATCTATATTCCATAACCCAAAATGAGTTTGGTAGGGAAGCATAACTCATCATAGACCGAACCATGTTCGATAGGATTCGATTTCTCCTTTCTGATACACCATTCTTCTAAGGTGTACCGGGTGCTGAGAGTTGGGATACAATTCCATGTTCTATCAAATAGTCTTGGAATTTTAGATCGAAATACTCTCCACCTCGATCAGATCAAAATGCTTTAATGATTCTATTTAATCCATTTTGAACTTCAGCCTTGTACTCCTTGAACTTTTCAAGGACTTCAAACTTATGTTACATTAAATAAATATACTCATATCTAGAATAATCATCAGTAAAAGTCGAAATATTCAAACCCTCCTCTTTCCTTAACATTCATTGGACTACATAGGTCTGAATGTATAAGTTCTAAGGGTTCTTTGGCCCTATAACCTTTTTCAGTAAAAGATCTTTTGGTCATTTTTCCTTCAAGGCATGACTCACATATAGATAAATAATTTTTTCTAACTCGCTTAGAAGTCAATTCTTGACCAATCTCTCAATCTTACTGAGATTTATGTATCCTAATTTTAGGTGCCAAAGATGGACATTTTCCTTAGGAGAAATTTTTTGTCTTCTATTTTGAGTTATCGCAGTTTTAAACAATCCGGTATATAGGGAAGCTTTAGTTGCTAATGGTTTTAACATATAAATATTATCTTCGAGATTTTTAAAATAAATATATACACCATTTTTGTAAACAAATACTTTATTTACATCAAATGAAACATAATATTTTTGTTCTAATAGGCACTTTATAGAAATAAGGTTTCTTTTCAAACTTTGAACCACATATACATTAACTAGTATAATATACGATTTCTGTAAACAAAGTTGATGTGCTCCCACTGTCGTAGCTGAGACGACATGCCCAGTTCAATGTGCATCGTCATCTCCCCAGCCTCCACCGCCAGGAACTAATTCCCTAAAATGAAGAATAAACATGGTTAGTGGCATTTGAATCTATTATCCAGGCTTAATCATCATCTTCCATTAAACAAGTCTCCAGAACAGTAAATTATATTTACCTTGCATGACCTTCTTTTCTGCCAAGTATTTGGGACAATTCCTCTTTTAGTGTCTTTCTTGGTTGCAATGGAAACAGATTCCCTTTGCAGCCTTGTCCTTCTAGCCCTTCTGAGCAGCAGCTGGCAGATTAGCTTTCCCATTTCCACCTTTCTTCTTCTTCCACTTTTTGGTGCCGCAAGTAGAAGGCACAGACTTAGTTCCAGAGGAAGATTCTCTGTAGAACTTCTTAGAAGACGAGGCAACATTTGCCTCACCCTTACGTTCCTTGAATTTCATCAAGGATCTCATTAAACAAGGTGGTCAAGTTGTAGTTAATCATGCTCATAACAACATTGTTATGGAACTGTAGGAAACTTTTAGGTAAAGATTCTAAGATGAAGCTAACTTGACTGGTCTCATCGATGACAGACCCATTCATTTCCGCCACGTTAAAGTGGACCATCATGTTGAGAACGTTTTCTCGAACAGATGCCCCTTCTTGCATACAAGCATTGAAGATGTTTTTCGTCATGCCTGAGCTGAGCTGATAGTTGTCCGAACATTCCCAGTAGGGACTCCATGAGCAGTGATCATCGACTCATGCTTTTTGGCCAAGGCTTTAGAAAGGCTTGCCAAGATATATGTCGGGTCTTTTCATTTGCCTATACCCAACACTCATATGCTTCTCGAACATTTCGAGTGACGTTTTGAGTTAGCACAGGAGGACAATCCTCCATCAGCACAAATCTTGGGTCGTCGATGATTAATATTGTGTTGGTAGTGTTTTCTCCATGTACTGTAGTTTTCACCAGTAAGTTTGTCGGTGGCAAGTAAATTAAAAGTTGTGGAAGTCATTTTTGTAATTTGTTGAAATATACAATTTATTTATATTAGTATTCAAGCATTATCCATTTGGAAAAACAAATCAAATTTAGCAAAATAATATAATTCACCCTATGTGACATCTATTTTGCAATGATTTTTCAGTAATGCAGGGTAAAAGTCATCATAGGTGATCAGGTACCCTTTCACTGAAATGAGGCCATCTCAACCAATATACAGAATAACTCCTTGTTACTGTAAATATCAGTCACCATTGTGTTGGGTTTTATATCCTAAAACTCATGGTATATAAACAATGGAACTTATTCTGATAATTCAATAAAAGTGTTATTGAATAGATTTATTGATTGAATAGAAATCCAATAAACCTAAAATTCCCTTGACTATTGTATGAGTACTTGAAATTTATGTGGAGAAATAAAGGTAGATCAGGTTTGAGTAAATAGCCAAAATAATCTATAGTACATGGATAAGGTTGGGTACCTTATTCTGGTAACACTATTGGATACGACCTGCTCTGTAGTTGTTACAAAGAGTTGTAAAGTGCTATAAACGAAGTGATCCTAATTCGTTCATGTTGGACATGAGGAGTGGGGTGTCCTTGTGGAAAAAAGTTTGTACAAGATCGGACCACGAAATGAGTCACTCTTACTTTATAACGTTGTTTACTGTTTAAGACAAAGATTTGACCCAGCCGTTATTACGAATAACTTGTGAAGGGTTAACTTATTAATCATGGTTATATCGAGTGGATATAATATATCTATAGTGAGGGGAGTTCAACTATGGGCTTTAGTGGAGTGACCCATTAGTTAACGAATGGGGATTAGATCGGTCTAATGAGTTTAGCCGATTAATCTCGGATCGTTGGACCCCATGATCTGTAAGTCCATGAGGTCTCCCTACTAGCTCGAAAATGGATAGCTCTAAAGTAGCGTGATAAGTTAATTTGAAACATTCAAATTATAATCAAAAGAAATTGGAGAAAATATATTTAAATATGATTTAAATATATGAAGATGAATTTGTGTAAAAAATAATTTAATATTGGATATTAAATTAATTAGAATTATTTAAATTGTTTAAATAATTGTTTATTAATTTTTTTCAAAAATTAATTTATGAAATTATATATTGTAAAATTAATAAATTATTATTTTAGAAATAAAAATATGATTTTAATTTCAAAATGGGATTTTTGGAAATTAGAAAATTACACAAAACTTTGAAAAAAATGGATTTTTCATCTTCAACTAGCTTACTTGGAACCTACCTCCTCCTTTGCTTTACTCCAAGCATGAGCTGCATCCCATGCAGTACATCTCTTTGCATGATAGTTTGCAATTATTAAAGAGATTGGAGTGAAAAAAGGCATGAAAACCGACTGAATTTTTGTTGAAAATTCGGATGAAGAAGGTTCTTCAATGGGTTCTGTTCGTGTGTGTGCTCTTTCTCATATTCCCTTTGATTCTAGCTTATTTTGAGTCCGACAACTCAATCTAGAGCACCAAGAGGATAGTAGGGAAGATATTATGGTGGTCTACACAAGGATTCGAAGGATTTTGCAGCTAGAAATGGAGATTTCGTTGGTTCGGCCAAGGTATGTTCATGAAACCCATTATACTCTGTTTTTAGCATATTTCTTTTCAACCAAAATTAATGAATTAGAATGCTTATGGATCCTGATTTCTTCCACTGCGTGATGGTGTCAATCCAACAATTGGTATCAGAGCATCTTATAAGCATTCAGTTCGGATTAATTCTGGTTTGGTGGGTGTTTTGTATAAAAATATGAAACTGTTGTAATGATATGGTTTTCTGAGATTTTGGCCTTTAATTTCTCTTTGATTTTTCGTTTAAATTTGTAATTGGCTCTTGCTTGATGAGTTTTAATGTCTTCCTAAGAGTTTGTAATTTATTTGGAGTCATTAGAGTTTAAATTAAGCTGTAATTCGAAGAAACAAGCAAAGGGGCCGAGCTGCAGATTCCAGACGATCAGCCTCTATTCATATTGTCGTTTAACTTCATATGTTAGACGATATGAAGGAAAAGCTAAACAATCATCTAGCTTCGGGCATTAATCATTTAGATGTTGTGCGCTAGACAATCGACTACCTCTAAAGCTAAGCGATGCATTGTTTTACTATGCGATGGCACTACATGCTAAGTGATGAGGCGAAGAGCTATGCGATGGCACTGAGCGATCGCTTACACGATCGTTTATCTTTGATCGGGAGCTAAGCGATGAGCAAAGAGCTATGCGATGGCGCTGAGCGATCACTTACATAATCCTTTACCTATGAGCGACAGCTGAGCGATGTGTCAATTGCTATGCGATAGCACTAGGCGTTCGCTTACCTCAGACGCGCGCTAAACGGTCAAGACGTGGTGCTAAACGATGGAGCTATGTGATAGTGCTTGACACTAAGCGATTGTGTAGCATCCTCTGGTGCTAGACGATGACACTATACAATAGAAGGCAAACCTATACGATCGTGTAGCTTTGTTAAACAATAGGCGTTAGTTGCTAAACGATAAAGCAAACACTAAACGATCAACCCAAATGCATGACGATTGTCATCATTGCTAAACGATCAGACTTGGCGAGATTTTGAGCAAGAGCAAGAGAAGCCAGTTCGATCGGTTCTCTTGAGGTTTGGTCCGGTTCAGCTTCAAATGGTTTGTGGTTGGTCTGGTTCAGTCTCTGCTGGTCTGGTTCAAGCGGTTTTGGAGCAGTTTGAGCGGTGTTGAAGCTATTTTTGTAATAGTTAGGCTTTTGTTTGCTTGTTTTTGCCAAAACTAAAACCATATCAGTACGTATTTAAATATTTATGTATTGGATGTATGTTATAATTAAATAAATCTTGTATGTGCATATAGTATGCCATTTAGATTTAAAATCCCACCATAGGAAGCATGCAACATACATTGAAAGTATGTTATAATTTGTTATAATATATAGTATGCATGTTAGGGTTTCTTGTATTTAATATAAGTGTTATATTAGATATTGAATGCCTATAAGTTATGGATGTTTAGAATGTCTAAAGATTTATAAACTGTTATAAAATTGGGTTAGACATTTAAAATCCATAACGAAGAACAGTTGCATGCTCACATAGGTTAACCACTTGTTTTAAATTAGTTAAAATAGGTCGTTAAACTTGTAAAACTAGAGTTATAAACTCAACCGATAATCCTGTCAAAGGCTGGGGGTATTTAAGTTGATGGTCTACGAAACACCTCCTACCTGGGGATTATGGCCGAATAATTGAGCGTTGATAACTAGTTTTATGAGTATCCGTACGCGATGTGAGGTAATAAAAGCGTTTATCACCTAGACATCATAGGTTTAAGTCCATCTATAAGAGTTATACTTGGATAAACCACATAAACTTAGGGTTATTTTTAATTAGCCGGAAAAGAACCTAAGTATGTAGTTACCCAAACATTAGAACTCTTCAGTAGTAGTGAATAACTTCTATATGATAGAGTTATTAGAAAACTTCAGCGGGAGATTAATAACCTACACGGTATGTTATTCTTAGCTCTTGCGTCCCTAAGAGTTCACAGTCTGGATTTAAGCGGTACTTCGTGTCACCTTGGAAGTGACCTCCCTTCGGAAAGTATTTTTTAGCTTAAATTTAGATTTGGGTGAATAAGGGGAAGTTGTTCGATTAGAGATCAAGTGTATGATTTCAACTGCCACATCTCCATGTAGTTCACACAGTGAGATTCATATGACGCTTCGTGTCACCCTGAAAATGACCTCCCTTCGAAAAATGTTTTATATGAGTCAATACCAAGGTGAACGGAGGAAGTAGTTCATAGTAAGTGGGTGAAGAAAATGTGTCAACATATCCTGCGGTCTCCTCCATTAGTTTGGACCATGAGATTCCTATGTTGCGCCTGTTGGTTAGCTTTAGGCGACCCTTTGCTAGTCGTTTAACGACGGCTATCCCCTCGAAGGGTTGTAACATAGGATTCGGAACAACTCAAGTTCCATAAATGGATAGGATTTCTTTGGTCATTAGTGGCTTCTGACGTCCGAAAATGGTGGGTCTACACTTACAAAATTATTAATTGTTAATAATGTCTGACCAAAAGCGGTACCTAAATAACTATCGAAATATGAGTTATCTGGAGGTAGTATTTAGTCAAGAATGTCTTAATGTAGTATCGTTGCAAAAGAATAATCTTGGGTAAATTATTAAAACTACTAAAACTTGATTGGATATTTAATTTCAGAATGGCAAGTTCATTAATACAAGTGTCGGCATCAGATAAATTTATCGGGGATAATTACAAGAATTGGAAATCAAATTTGAACTCAATACTTGTGATAGACGATTTGCGGTTTGTCTTAACTGAGGGTTGTCCTCTCATTCCTAACTCTAACACAAACCGAACTGTTCGGAATGTATATGACAATGGGTCAAGGCTAATGATATAGTCTGTGCTTATATCCTTGCCAGTTTATCTGATGTGTTGACAAAAGAAGCATGAGGATATGAGTACTGCCAAAGAGATTATGGAATCTCTGCGAGGGATGCCATTAAGCACGTTTACAACTGTCGCGTCAAAGTGAGGACCAATGTTTGTGAACATTTCCTAGACATGATGGTCCACTTTCATATGGTATAAGTAAACGGTGCCGTCATGAACGAGAGAAGTCAAGTTGGTTTTATTCTAGAATCTCTTCTGAAGAGTTTTCTACAAATTTTGAATGCATTAATGAATAAAATATGACTACTCTACTGAATGAGCTACAAGCTTACTAGACAATGTTGAGAACAAATTATCTGGTGTCAGAAGTAAATGTTACTACTACCGAGAAGTGAGGAATGTCCTCCAAGCCTGAAGTTGCTTCATCTTCAAAGAGTAAGAGTATTATTATGAAGAAAGGCAAAGGGAAAGGGAAGAAGAAGCCTATTGGATTGAAAAGCAAGGACAGCGCTGCAAAGGGAAATGTTTCCATTGCAACGATGAAGGGCACTGGAAGAGACACTACCCTTAATATCTTGTCGACAAGAGAGCAGAGAAAAGGTAACCAGGCTAACTTGAACATGGGATCATTTGCTCAGCGAAGTTGCTACTTGGTTTTAATTCTTAAAACATGTATAGAACAAATTGTATATATTTTTGAGATAAATGAAATGTTCATTTTCAAAAATTATGTTTGTTCTAGCAATCTTTGTTGAGAATCAAATTGTTAAATTCCATTTGTAGATATTTAGATACCTAAATGGCTAGATCAAAGTATAGAAAGTTTAAAGATTTCTAGATCTGACTGTTAACAAAGAGTTGTTGAGACAGATCAGATGCATCTTACTCAAAGAGTTGAGAGTACCTCAATGTAGTGGGAGGAAAGTGTGCTTCCTGGCCATTATTGAGATTAAGATGCAATCCCCTTATAGTTTTATCTAAAGCCTATTGTATACTAAATTGTTTACAATAATTCTCTCAGCTAAAGTGTTTGAGAATTACCTAGTAGGACCAGGAATACTAGATAACCTAGGGCAAGTGATAGAAATATCGGGTATAGAGATACCGAATGGTAAAAGATGGGTATGGGATGCCCTAGTTTATTGTATTTCTCTATAAAACTCAAAAACTCAGTCTTATATATCGGATGTATAAGTTACCAATGGATTTTTAGTTCAAGTGGGAGTTTGTTGGGTTTTATGTCCTAAAACTCGTGGTATGTAAACAATGGAACTTATTCTGATAATTCAATAAAGGTGTTATTGAATAGATCTATTGACTGAATAGAAATCCACTAAACCTAAAAGTCCCTTGGCTATTGGATGAGTACTTGAATTTTATGTGGAGATATCAAAGTAGATCAGGTTCGAGTCAATAGTCAAAATGATCTATAGTACATGGATAAGATTGGGTACCTTATTTTGGTAACACTATTGGATACGGCTTACTTTGTAGTTGTTACAAGGAGTTGTAAAGTGCTACAAACGAAGAGATCCTATTTTGTTCATGTTGGACATGAGGAGTGGGGGTGTCCTTGTGCAAAAGAGTTTGTACAAGATCGGACCATGAAATGAGTCACTCTTACTTAACGATGTTTACTGTTTAAGACTGACTATTTCAAAGCGATGACCTAGGTAACTTGACCTTAATCCTGAGCTA
Organism: Benincasa hispida; assembly: GCF_009727055.1. Classification (NCBI taxonomy): domain Eukaryota; kingdom Viridiplantae; phylum Streptophyta; class Magnoliopsida; order Cucurbitales; family Cucurbitaceae; genus Benincasa; species Benincasa hispida. The sequence continues at coordinate 24,280,636 of NC_052350.1, forward strand.
ACTATGAACTCCTATTTATCTGGGATTCTGCTTAGATTTTCATAGGTGAGGGTTGGCACAATAGCGTCGGCTCAATATGACTGTCATTTCAGGGGTAAGACTGGATAGATAGCTGGGGACATAGAGTGCAAGAGGGAATTCACTCCTACCCGCTTTAGGGATAGTAGAGAGGTTGTTCCCAAGTGCTGATTTTGGGGTTTGAACAAGGGAGCCCGCCCTTTCATTTGGAATGAGAGGGACTTGGTTTTGTGATTGGATCACAAAATAATTGTTCATTAGGGGATCAGTGGGGACTTAAGGAACAAGAGGTAATTTTGGGGGTAAAACAGAGATTTGACCTAGCTATTATTACGAACAACCTGTGAAGGGTTAACTTACTAATGATGGTTATATCGAGTAGATATAATATATCTACAGTGAGGGGAGTTCAACTATGGGCTTTAGTGGAGTGACCCATTAGTTAACGAACGGGGGTCAGATTGGTTTAATGAGTTTAGCCGATTAATCGCTGATCGTTGGAGCCCATGATCTGTAGGTCCATGAGGTCCCCCTACTAATTCGGAAATAGATAGCTTTAGAGTAGCGTGATAAGTTAATTTGAAACATTCAAATTGGAATTAAAAGGAATGGGAGAAAATATATTTAAATATGATTTAAATATATGAAGATGAATTTGTGTAAAAATTAATTTAATATTGGAAATTAAATTAATTAGAATTATTTAAATCGTTTAAATAATTATTTATTAATTTTATTAGAAAATTAATTTATGAAATTAATTTGTAAAATTAATAAATTATTATTTTAGAAATAAAATATGATTTTAAATTCAAAATGGATATTTGGAAATTAGAAAATTACACAAAACTTAAAAAATGGGTTTTTCATCTTCAACTAGCTTACTTGGAACCCACCTCCTCCTCTGCTTTACTCCAAGCATGAGTTGCATCCCATGCATGATAGTCTACAATATATTGAAGAGATTAGAGTGAAGAATGGCATGAGAACAGACTGAATTTTTGTTGGAAAATTCGAATGAAGAAGGTGTTCTTCAATGGGTTCTATTCAGTGAGCTTTCTCCATATTCCTTTTGATTCCAGCTTATTTTGAGTCCCACAACTCAATCTAGAACACCAAGAGAACAGTAGGGAATATCTTGTGGTGGTCTACACAAGGATTCGGAGGATGTTACAACTGGAAATGGAGATTTCGTTGGTTCGGCCAAGGTATGTTCATGAAACCCATTATATTCTGTTTTTAGCATGTTTCTTTTCAACCAAAAATAATGAATTAGAATGCTTATGGATCCTGATTTCTTCCGCTACGTGATGATGTCGATCCAATTCATTGTTCAGTCCAAAAACCATTAACTAGCTTAACATTTTCTTGTAAATGTAAACCCTTATTTTAGATTATAGAGTTCTACCCCAATGAGTCAACCGTAGGGAAAAATCGATTGGGGAAAAAACAAAAGCAATACTATCCATTTCTAGAGTTTGAGTTAAGATTCATGTAAATGCTATCCTTAGGAGGATACAAGCAAAAGTGCTGTGAGACTGAGCATGAAAATTTACTACAAACTAATAAGAGAGACTGCGGAGTGTGTTGACACACGTCCCGCTCCTACTTATATAAACATGCTCTCCATTCATCTCTGTATTGACCTATACAAATACCACTCCTACGGGGACACAAGCAAAGGTGCCTCGAGGTCGAGTATAGATCTCACGGTGTGAACTTTGAGGGAGAAATGTGAAAAGAAAAAATGAAGTATCATATACCTATTTTCCTCCCACTGAGTGTTTTACCTAGGGTTACTTAACTTAGAAAAATCAAATACTTATTTTTACTAAGCGATTGTTTAAATTTTTCCAAAAGTAGCACTTACTTTGGATAGTTAAACAACTTAGATTAATATTTATTAAACACTTTAATAAACTTTAATCAATAATTGCATGCTTGTAGCAAATCTATCTAATTCACCTTTTTAGGTTAGTTCCCAGGTAGGAGTATTCCGTTTCCGTCAACTTAAATACCCCAGCCTAGACAGAACTAGCCTTAGACAAAAGGTACTTTATAGATGCATTTACTACAAATTTAATCTTTTAATTAAAACCAATTTAATCATATTAAACTTAGTTCTAATCTCATTAGAAATGTGATCTTAGGTTTATGTGAATCATATTTTAAAATTATTTTTAAAAAAAAACGTTTTAACCTAAGTTTGCATGCAACTCTAAATTATTGATTTTAATTTATAATTTCATTTAATTATAACAATTATAAAATGAAATGAAATAAATTAAAACCAATTATTGCATGTGAAACCATACTTAGATAAATTATAACAGTTATAAAATAACCTAAAGTAATTTCATGCTTCATGCAATATCATTTTATTACTTAACATACATAATACTTATATGATAAAATAATAAAATAATTAATAACATACATTCATATATACATCCAACTATATATTATAACTCTTATAATATAAAGGATACATGATAATGTTATTAATGCATGCAAACATATATTATAACATTTATATTAGATGATGCATGAGCATGCTATAAAATTAAATCATGCAACTATGTAACATTTATAATATAAATGATGCATGAATAATACATAACCTATGGTGGGATTTTACTCTATGGCATACATTATGACATATATAAATAATAATAAATCATACATCAAATATATAATTTAAACAATAAGTATTGGATTGATTGGGCTCCTAAAGAATTAATTAAATTAATTTAACACTTATATTAATTTAATTAATTAAAAAAATAAATTATTACAAAATAATAGCCAAACCGGTTCAAAATAGGTGAACCGCTCAAACCAAGCGAATCAAATGTGAACCAACTTAGCCATGAACCAAACCGCATGCGAATCGGTTTATTCTTTCTGTCTCGGAGCGTTGCAACGTTATGACCTAGCATTGCAATGCTAGGAGACAACGTTGCAATGCTGCTATGTAGTCGTCTATTGTACAGTCGCAATCTTCATCGATTTTACTTTGATTTGGGCCTCATTTTCTCTAGAAAATCGAAAAACTCACAAACGACTCAAGACAAACAAATACAGACTCGATAGCTTTAATTATGCCCAAAAACACCAGGCCCTTACAAACCAATTTTTAAAAATAAAGCAATAAAACTAACAGGCCAATCCCGAAACATCCAAAATTGCAACACATTCAACATCCATATTCATCATATGAAAAATTATAGAATGCAAAACTATAAATTAAATTCTCGAAAAAATAAAATTGGGACCATGAACGCCGGTTTGATACCAATTGAAAGAACCTTAAGGTCCACTATGGAAGCGGGATCAGTCCCAATCTTTATTTTTACAGAATAATAAATTACAGTATATACAATTATGCATTAATGAAGAATTTACAGCATGCTAATAAAATAAGAGGAATAGTGTTAGGATTTCAAGAAAGATTACCCCTAAAGAATCGTTCTTCTCATGAATTTGCTTCTTAATTTAGTCACAAACTCTTTGAAATATCCCAAGAACTACAAAACTCAATGTGGACACCACCACTAGTGAAACCTCCTGTATTCGCGTTAGGGGTTAAGAATTGACAGAAGATGTAAGCTTTGCTACTTTTTAGAAGAGGAGATTTTTTCTAGAGAATACTTGAGATGACTCTAGAGAATACCTTGGGAGAGAAAAAAATTTTCACAAACCTTCTATGTAAAAAAATTATGTGAGGAAGATGATGAAGTGTTTAAAACTGACTCCCACATCCTCATGTTCTCGAGAGAATTAAGGAGGGGGGAGGGAGTTACAACTTCCTCCCAAATTAAATTCAAACAATATTTTTATTATTATTATTATTATTATTATTATTATTATTATTATTATTATTATTATAACTACCTTATCATATTATGTATATATTAAACTATATGTTATATCAAATATAGCACATAACCTATAGTTTTTATATTGTATCAAATACAAAGTTTTTAATTCTCTCAATTATATGTTGTATTTAATATAAATCACATTTATACTAAATTTAATTATATGAATTCAATCCATATAATTAATATTTGAATCATATTCAAATATTTAATTCCTCTCAAAATAAGCTTTATATTATAATGTATCAAATACATTACATTAATTATATTACATATAATTAGTTTAAATTAATTATATCATATATAATTAATTCCTTCAATTAATTTGAACAATTCAAATTAATCCAAAATTAATTATCAATAATCCCTATTGAGCTACAGAGTGGACCTTATGGTCCTGTAGATTGAAGCTCCAATGATTCTTGAATAGTTTAATTAAATTATTCAACATCCATTAACTGTCATCACTCCACTAAAAATCGACAGCTGCATTCTTCGTACTACAGATATATTCCTGTGTCTATATAACCAATCAACAGTGCGATGACCCTTCACAAATTGTTCGTAAGTACAACTGGGCCAAAAATATCATTTTGCCCTGTAGTTACATTTAACTTCTTACATACCACTGATCTCTCTAATGAACATAATTCAACTATGACTAAACCCCTCTCGGTCAAGAGAGAGTGTGGCACCACATTGTTCAAACCCCAGAATCAGAGCAATTTATCTACTTACCCCGATATTGGGNAAGAGAGAGTGTGGCACCACATTGTTCAAACCCCAGAATCAGAGCAATTTATCTACTTACCCCGATATTGGGGAAGAAGTGAATTCCGTCTTGTATGGCTCTATTCCCAACTCCCCAATCAAATGAATCCCATAAATAGCAGGCTTATTGAGTCAATAATCTGGCCACTCTCACCCATACAAATCAAAGGACCGCCTTCATATGCAGGAATTCGCAACTCACTCATGATTGTCACCTATGGTCATCCTAGTGAAATGTAAGTCTCTATTATCAACGGTGTTATATAATAAAACTAATCATTTCATAGTCCGATCTTATACAAACCCTTTTGTATAGAATACCCCCGCTCACATGTCTCCACATGAATGATCATGATCAAATTATTTGTAGCACTTTACAACAATTATAACATCTACAAAGTGGGTCGTATTCGTAATGTCACCAGGATAAGGTGTCCAACCTTATCCATCTACTACAAACCATTTAGATTATCACTTAAACATGATCCACTTCTACGTCTCTACATACATGTTTAAGCTACAGTAGATAACCTTAGATATTAGTTTATTGGTTTGTGGGTTAATGCTACTAAATATCGAATAAAATATCTCATATTTTATTAAATAAGTAAAATTGTTTGTATATTACAATTACAAACTACAGAACATACGAGATTTAGGGTATCAACCCCCATAGTATATATGTGCAAAATAACTAAATATACAAATGTAAATATGACAAATTATGTAGAATATATATCTCAATAAAAGTGAGACTAAATTAAAATATGAAGTATATATTAGTATTTGTTTTGAATGCATTTAGAATAACCTTATATATATTTTAACTAAACCTCGTATATATACACAAATGAAAACATAGATTTGTAACAATAATTCTGTATTAAATATGATCCACAAAAAGAGTTTAAATCAATATTTGAAATTTGTTTAAAAGAAAAGGAAAAAGTATATTTACAAACTAAGTAAATAATACAGGTGTATATTTGACAAAATATGTGGAATATACGTCTCAATAGAAACAAGACTAAAATTAAAATATGAAGTATATATTATATAACAACCTTAAATCTGTATGTCTTCTAATGCATTTAACCACCATCGGATGCAAAAAAAAAATGGAATTCATACAATAAACATAAGGAAGCTCAAATGTAATTAGCATATCATATTCCTTAATTTTAGGGATATATACCATATTTAATTAATAAATAAAATAAGAAATCATTAAATGAGAACTCATAATTAATTATGATATATATAGTGTAATTAATAATTATTCAAAAGAAATAAAACCTCTAAATAATCAATATTGATTACAGTTTGGTTTTTTAAATATTTTAATTATAAAATAAATCAAAATTTAATATGAGAGAGAATATATCATAAAGTTAAAATTGTCTAAAAAAATATGTAGAGATCTAGTTATGAAATATAGTTAAAGTTTAGGATATTTATGAAATATTACTTGTGAAGTAGGTCATTCCACTATATCTTTCTTATTATAACTTACACTTAGTTATTTGAAAATCCTCATTATCTACCGTATTTACTATTTTGTAATCTTCCTCTCTCCTCATTTGTAACCTACACTAAAATTATTTGTGTCCAAACACAGATTATTATAATCTACATACTATTATAACTCACTAATTATAATAATCAACTCTAACACTCCAAACAATCCCTTAATTTTTTATGTTATTTTCTTTTGTTAATGTCCAACAAAATGTTCAATGGATCAAATCTCATAGCTGAAGCATGTAAAAGCATGCGATTTTAATTTATGTTTCGAACATACAGAGAAATACAGAGGAATTAAATATATTTCATTAAGCATGCTTTAACAGTGAAGAAATCAAGAGAAAAGGATTACCTTTGAAGAATACTTCTTCAATCTTCTCCAAACCTTCATTGTGATTACAATCAAGAACAAGACCACCACCAAGATCTTCCCTGCTATTCTCCAACAAGGGAAAGGTTTGTGGGAACATTTTTTAAAGATTTAAGGGAAAAACTCTTTATAGAGAAACACTTTCTTTGTATAGTTTAGTGAAAGTTATGAGAGATTGAGAGTTGAGAGAATATGTGAGTGAGTGCAAGTGAAGAGTAGAACCAGTTCTTCTATATTCTCCAAAATGCAGGAACAGTTCTACAAGTTAAGTGAAGGAAATTAACTCCCATGTAACTGCAGGGGAGTTAAAATATTTAATTTAAATTAAATTCAATCAAATCAAATTAATTAATCTTAATTAAGCAAATATCACATACTTAATTAACATTACATTTGAAATCATATTTAGTTTTAATGTGCATCACATTCACATAAAATTTAATCTATTGCTTTAATATAAATCTCATTCATATTAAATGTAATATATAATTTTAATATGAATCTCATTCATTTTAAATTTAACCTATACTTATAATATGAATCTCATTCGTATTGCTTAGTATTTGAATCTTATTCAAATACGTTATTCTCTCATATTACATAGTTTAATTTTGAATCTCGTTCAAAATTAACTTTATAATATAATATGTATACATTATTAATTGTATCATATACAATTAACATAATTTCCCTTAAAATTTGAACAATTCAAATTCTTTCAGAATTAAATATTCCTTGTTTATCTTTAGTGAGCTAGTAGAGGAAATCTAATGGACCTACATATTAAAAACTCCAATGATACGAGATTAAATTAATTAAACTCTTTAATTAAATTAATTAATATTCATTAACTATGGGTCACTCCGCTAAAGACCCACAATCGCACTTTTTGTACTGTAAAATATTTCTGTGTCCATGGATATAACCAATTATCAATGAGTCAACCTTTATAAATTACTCATAACTACAGTTTGGTCAATGTATCGTTTTACCCCTGTAATTACGCTTTACTTCTTAAGTTCCACTAACCCTCTAATGAACGTCTTATCATAAATAAATCCCTCTCGGACCAATGAGAGGGAGGGAACACATTGTTCAAGACTATGAATTAGCAATTCATCTTCTTACCCTAAAGACGAGAATGAGTGAATTCAATCTTTTGTAGCTATGTTCCCAGCTAACAAATCCCCAAAATGGTAGGCTTATTGAATCGACGACTCGGGCCACTCTCACCCATACAAATCAAAGGATTTTCCTCATAGATAAGAGTTCATAAATCACTCAGGATTGAGGTCGAATTACCTATGGTCATCCTATGAAATCTTAATCTCTTCAGTTGACAATGTTATAAAGAGAGATTCATCATTTCGTGGTCTAGTCTTATATAAACTCTTTGTATAGGATATCTCCACTCACATGTCTCTACATTAATAATTCGGATAAAATCATTTGTAACACTTATAACTTTTGTAACATTTACAAAATGGGTCGTATCTGTAGTGTCATTAGGTAAAACACTCAACCTTATCCATATACTACAGACCATTTAAATTATTGCTTGAACATGATCCACTTGTATCTCTACATAAAATAATCTCATACCTTATTTTATTGGATTAAGTTAAACAAATCTAATGGTCAAATAAAATAACTCCTTATTTTAATGAATTTTATTTATGTATTACAAAACCACAAAATTTAGGGCACAATCCCCAATACCTTCAATTTGCTTAACTTTTGTTTAAGAAAGATGAAATGTCACCCAAACTATAATTCTAAAACAAAATTAGAAGAGTTAGAAATATTCTATTTAAAACGGATTCTTTCATTCTTGGCTTTTCCAAACCTCCAAGTGACGGAATAGGAAAGATTTTCTACACGAGAATCCCTATATTTATTATGTGCCATGTTAACATTCTTAAAAAAAATAGAGGAAGACTAATATTTTTATAAAGATAAATTTATGGTACAAACGAAACTCTAATAGCACTATAAATTTTTTCAAAACCAAGTTGCTTAGATGGCGCCAAGTCTTGCTTAAAATTAAATTTGAAAACGAAAGAAAATTGGAAATACAAAATTTCAGATTTTCTTTGAGCAAAATTAACATCCAAAAAGAAATCACTTATTATGTCATGTTTGAAAAATTGAATACGTTACCTCAAAAAAAGAGAGACAAATTTGCATATGCGCCACGTGTAAGATTTCTACACCATGTTGAAAGCTATTTTCTTTTTATTAATTTTTTATAAAAAAAAACATTTTTAGGAAATGGACAAATAACGGAAGAGCGCGATGTGTAACATATCCCAAAAAAACTGGCGTAATTCATTAAATAATAATTTATTAAACGTGTGCATGTAAATTTTGATCAATGACCATATATAAAGTAAATATAATTTAATTGATATAAAACTATCGATCATTAGTTAAAAAGAAAAAAAAGACCATCCACTAAAACTTTTTATAGTACTATGAAATATGGTACTTCCGTTGTTTATATTATAATTTTCCTTTATAAAAATGAGATTTCTTTCCATATATTACTTGCCAAACAACAAAAAAGTGTGAGATTTCTTAGCATTTAAAAATATAACAAATGTGAACAAATAGAATAAGAAGTACTTTTGTTCACACTACAAATTTTTCTTCATAAATATTTATAAATCTTACATTAATGTCGGTAGGTTTCACCATATTTTTAAAAACACGTTGACATGACACACAAAATGTAGAGAATGTATGGAAAGTTGTCCATACTACTATGTATAGGAAATTTTTCTGAGAGAATATGGTACTCATACCATTTATTATTTGACACGTCATCAAATGATTTATTAATTTATTATTAATTTCTTTTGTGAACTCTATATAATTCTTTAATACTACTTTTTTTAGCAAGTAATAAATAATAATATGAAAAAATTTTCATATTATCATAATACTAAAAATTTTCTCATCTTACACTTCATTTTTAAAAAATATGTCGACATGTTAACCAAATATAATAGAAATTGTACCTATACCAACCCATCAATGGAAGTAGTTTGAAAATTTTCTTTAATACCATTAACGGTAGTACTAGAAAATTTTCTACCTTTTATTAAAATATTTAAAAAAAAAAAAAAAAAAAAAAAAAAAAAAAAATCTATTAATGTCTTCGAAGTTCGAACAACCCGCAAAACAACTCAGCTTTTTAGTTTGCATGCACGAAATGAAAGCTGTTTGAAGAATTAAGACCATAAACAAAAAATAAATAAATAAAAATCAGAACCTTTTGAGTTATAGTTCTATCATTAATAACAGATTATATATATATATATATATGCCTCAAATTGGCTAATGATTTAGAGAGAAAAGAAAACACGCCATAATGGCGTCGGAGAATTCAACCGGAGGCAATTTCCGACAAGACGCCGCCGCAGAAGAAGCAGCTCTCCGGTGGGATGCTCTTCAAAGGCTTCCTACTTATCAAAGGGCTCGTAAAGCTCTGCTGCACGGTGTTGCAGGTGAACTAATTTAGACTCCGTTCTATAATTATTCCGTTTATAATTTTTTAAATCGATAACTAATAATTATTATGAGTTAACATTGAAAATTGAAGGGGAGTTGAAGGAAATTGATCTTCAGAAGCTTGATGTTAAAGAAACCAAAGAGCTTTTAAACAGAGTGGTGAAGAATGCTGAAAGTAATGAGGAATTTCTTCACAAACTCAAGAACAGAATTGACAGGTTCAAATCCCCTCTTTGATTTTGTGTTTATTTTTGCTAATTAGTGTTTAAATTGAGTTAACTTTGTAATTAATTTATTGGATTCTATGATTTTAACAGAGTTTCCCTTCGTTTACCAACAATTGAAGTGAGGTTCCAGAATCTTAATGTCAATGCTCAAGCATACTTTGGGAAAACAGCTTCCCCCACAATTTTTAGATACTTTCTAAACCTCGCACAGGTAATTGAGTGTCACGTCAACATTCTTTATTAATTATGTAAAGTACAATATCATTAAATAATTCTTTTATTAAAAAAGAAAATTAATGTGTACGTACAGGAAGTAGGTACTATGGGAGTGTTAGAAAATTTTTCCTAAATGTTGAATACGTTCTACTGTTTGGATTGTCAAATACTCTATATTGGTTAACATTGAGAAAATCTTGCGTATATAAGTAAAGAAAATATTTTGACGGATGTGAAATTGTTTTGATAGATTAAATAGCAAAAGTGTGGAAGTCTTAATTTTATTTTACAAAAAATATCATATCATTGTAGAGATAATGCGAAGGAATTATTGTGTATTGAATTCTAATATGCTTTAAATGTAGAATCAACCAAAGAATGTATTATTGTTTATCAAGTCTTTTTATTTTTTTGCTTTTTCTTTTTTGTGTGTGGTTAAAAAACTTTGAACCCTATATTTTATAGAGATTATAGTTATTGAACTTTCATATGTAAAGTTTGAGCATGGAGTTTAAAATTTGTAATAATTTCCTTCCTAAACTTTTGTACTTGTTTAAAATTTATAATGATTTATTCTCTACTGTGAAAATTTCTATCAATGTGAACTATTGATCTTTAGTTTATGATATTTCAATACACTTTAAAAATACAATTGGTATACTATGAAGCTACATGGAAAAGAAACTCTACTACATCTACCAAAAGTGTGCACGCCTCAAATGTAATTAGCATATATACTCTTTTTCATGAGGTTGGAGGTTCATATCCCCCGTATCTCCACTTGCACTAAATTGTTCGATTTTTCAATTATAGAGATTAAATCATTATATAGTAAATTCAATGACTAAATTGTCATAAAATTTAAACTATAAGAACTAAGCCCCATTTGGTAACTTTTTTGTTTTTTGTTTTTGAAAATTAAGTCTATTTCCTCACATTTCTTACAATTATTTATATCTTTCTTAAGTACAATGGTTGAATTCGTAGCCAAATTCTAAAAACAAAAACAGGTTTTTAAAAACTACTTTTTTTTTTTTTTTTTACTTTTCAAATTTGGCTTGGATTTTTAAACCAAATTGGTAAAAAGTAGATAACAAAGGAAGAAACTTGGGGTGGAAATAATGTCTATAGGTTTAATGTTGAAAAACAAAAAACAAAAAATGAAATAGTTACCAAACGAGACCTAAATCATTAGGTTTATGAAAGTATAGGATCAAATATGCTTTAACCTTGGTCTCTTTATAATCTCAGTTATGTAATCATTATTTTGACATTTTCAAGATCTTACTATTTACATTTTTCTTTCTAAATTGACATATAATTTATGGAATTTCTCATCTCATAGAGTGCAGCAAACTATATTCATTTATGTTCAAGCGAAAAGCAGCAATTCTCAATCCTTTGTGATTTGAGTGGAACTATCAAACCAGGAAGGTGAGGTAATTGCTATCCATGTACCTTTTATTATATTTTTCCTTTTTGGCTTAACTCATCAATCTCCAAATATTTTAAGTTCATTACTAACTAAAACATGAATTTCCATTTCAAATCTCTGCAGAATGACTTTACTTCTTGGACCTCCAGGTTCTGGCAAGACAACTTTGCTAAAAGCCTTATCTGGGAAACTTGAATCACAGCTACAGGTTACATATACTGCTTTCATACTCGAAAAACTCGACCTATTTTATCAATAAATTAACTCATTCATGTCATGAAAACTTATGTAAATTCTTTTTTTTTTTTTTTTTTGATAGTTTTCTGGGACAGTAACTTATAATGGCCATCAAATGAAGGAATTTGTTCCTCAGAGAACTGCTGCTTATATCAGCCAGTATGACATTCATGTTCCTCTGTTGACAGTAAGGGAAACCTTAGCATTCTCAGCAAGATGTCAAGGAGTTGGCACTGGCTATGGTTTGAAAATTGAAACCCCTTTTTGAAGATTTCCAATTTGAAACATTCTTCAGAAAGTTTAGAATTAGTTTCTGAAACCGATTTCGTCAATGATTTAGATATGCTTACCGAGCTTTTGAGGAGGGAAAAGCAGCTGAATATCAAGCCAGATCCTTATATTGATGCATTAATGAAGGTCAAATGAATGAATGTTATCCAAATAAAGTTGAATACTACTTGAACACATAATTATATGATATTGTTTATACAGGCATCAGTGTTGAAAGGACAGAAGGAAGATATCGTTACCGAGTATATACTCAAGGTATGTTGTAATACCCTACTATTTAGTGTAACAAAAGAAAAAGGTTTCCTTAATTTCTAACCTTTTGCTCTTCAGATATTGGGTTTGGATGTTTGTGCTGATACCATTATAGGAAATGAGATGTTAAGGGGTATTTCAGGAGGACAAAAGAAGAGAGTGACCACAGGTAGAGATAAATGGTTAATTGTGCTTTGAAATAGAGTATAATCTCAGCTGTATAAACGATTGAAATTTTAAAATTCTGTGTTTCGAAGGAGAGATGCTGGTTGGTCCCGTCAATGCACTTTTCATGGACAATATATCTACTGGTCTCGACAGTTCAACTACATTCCAAATTGTGAACTCAATTCGTCAATCCATTCACATTTTCAATAAGACCGCGGTGATCTCTCTTCTTCAACCTCCACCAGAAACTTTCGAGCTATTCGATGATGTCATTCTTCTATCAGAAGGTCGTATTGTGTACCAAGGTCCACGGGAATATGTATCTGAGTTTTTTGAATCCATGGGGTTCAGATGTCCTGAAAGGAAGGGTGTAGCTGATTACCTACAAGAAGTAAGTCTACTAGTTTACTCACTAACATATATAACAAAGCTTATTAACATTGGTTGGAATGCCTTGAATATGTTATTTGGCTCTTCGAACGGAAGCACGTAGTTTAGAGGTGTGCACTATATGAACTCTCTAACTCTACTAGCGCCTCATGATCTGTATTCTGATATTTTTTTTCTAATAAAGAATTGCTCTCTCACTATGCCAGTGGATATAGGTAATACACTATTAGTGAATCATGTAAATTTCTTTATCGATTCTCTTCCATTTACATTTTCTGCTTATCTTTGATTGTCGATTTCATAACATCTCATGACATGAGAATCTGAAATCTGTTGTTTAGGTTACATCAAGAAAGGATCAGAGACAATACTGGAGGAATCATGATATGCAATATCGTTATATTTCTGCTGACGAGTTTGTGGAGGCTTTCAAGTCATTTCGAATAGGCATGGCCATACAGCATGAGCTTGCTATCCCATTTCAAAAGTTCAACAGCCACCCTGCAGCTTTAACAAAAACTAAATATGGAGCTACTAAGAAAGAATTGATGAAAGCATGCCTATCTAGGGAAGTTACTTTAATGAAGAGGAGTGCATCTCTACACATTTTCAAGATGATTCAAGTTAGTTCATAATATCAGTTTACTTTTTCTGCTACCTACATCTAAAATTTCAAACTGTGACATGAAATCCTTTTTGTCAGCTTGAAATTTCTGCTATAGTTGTAGCAGCAGTGTTTGCTCAAGCCAGAAAGCATCATGATAGTATTCAAGATGGACTTGTCTACTTGGGAGCTCTCTATTTTGGACTCAACACGATAACATTTACTGGATTTTTTGAACTTCCATTGACAATTGACAAACTCCCTGTATTTTACAAGCAAAGAGACCTCCTTTTCTACCCATCATGGGCATTTTCACTACCATCCTCTTTTCTTGGAATTCCTATGTCTTTTATTGAAGTAGCTCTCTGGGTTGCCACAACATATTATGTTGTAGGATTTTATCCTAGCTTCACAAGGTCATGACCAAGTCCTACATTCCTATATTTCTCAGCTTTATTATTGCCTTAGAATCTTAATTTAACCCTTTGTTGATTCTCTCTTTGCAGGGTGGTTAAACAATTTTTTGTTTATACATTAAGTGGACAAATGTCATATGCTCTATTCAGATGCATAGCAGCATTGGCCAGGGATCATGTTGTTGCAAATACAGGAGGATGTCTTGGTGTATTATGGCTTCTGATATTTGGTGGATTCATTTTATCACATGGTATGATTCAATCTTTAAAGCGGAATGATTAGATTACTTGTTGGAGCCTTTAGTCAAAATTAACCAATACTTGGATTCTTTTTACTTAGATAATATGCAGAAGTGGTTGGCTTGGGGTTACTGGACCTCGCCACTGATGTATGCGCAAACTGCACTTTCAATGAATGAATTTCTTAGTGATAATTGGAATCATGTAAGTATTATGTCAAAACAGGAAGAGATCGAGATCTTTGTAGCTAACTAGGCTTTAATATGTTGATATTACTTGTAAAAATATAGTTTGGAGATTCTTAATGTGGAGATCAAATTTAGGTTCTTAACGGATCAACAGAGTCTCTGGGGGTTTCAGTCCTGAAATCACGGGGGCTGTTCGTTAATCCGTACTGGTACTGGATATGTCTTGTTGCATTGGTAGGATTCATAGTCCTTTTCAATGGAATTTCTGCAGTGGCTCTGGCATTTCTTAATGGTAAAATCTCCATTCATCCAAACAATTTTCATTCTACATATATCATTGTAGTTGAATTGATTCGGTGCTGAACTGTTTTTGTTTGATCTTTGCAGAATATGGGAAATCGCAAACAGTTTTCCCCTATCAGAAGATGGAGAAGAAGGAACACTCTGCCATGGTCGGAGAGGAAAATGGTCACATATTAGAGGACACCAAACCAAGGTCAATCAGGAGTAAAACTCATAACTCATCTAAAAGTAAGTCACATTTGGCTACTGAGGCTCTTTGGTTAAAATTCTCTTTTCTAATGTGCTTACTAAACCATCCACAGATTCCAGGGTCGAAAGACATAACAACCAAAAGATGCTTCTTCCATTCACGCCTCTCTGCCTAACGTTTGAGAATATCAAATACTCGGTAGATATACCAAAGGTAATTATTGTGTTATAAGTTACCATATTCAATCATTTCTTATTTACTTCATGGCATTAAGTCCATTGTCATGGGATTTTCAGGCAATGAATGTTCAAGGTGCATCTCCGGGTCGGTTGGAACTTCTGAAGGGAGTCAGTGGAGCTTTCAGACCTGGAATTCTAACAGCTCTAATGGGCGTTAGTGGTGCTGGAAAAACAACACTTTTGGATGTGTTGGCTGGAAGAAAAAACAGTGGTTACATTGAAGGAAGCATCAGAATATCAGGCTTTCCTAAGAAACAGGAAACTTTTGCTCGAGTTTCTGGTTACTGTGAACAAAATGACATTCATTCACCCTATGTGACCGTGTACGAGTCCCTCGTATACTCAGCATGGCTTAGATTGCCTTCAGAAGTTGACTCAAAGACTTTAGAGGTTTGCGAGTGTAATTATCTGATTTCGAATGATAGTAAAACATTTCTCTGAACTCTTCTTTAGATCTTATTTTCCAAAACTCATCCATTGCAGCTTTTTGTTGAAGAAATCATGGAGCTGATTGAATTAACACCATTAAGGGATTCATTGGTTGGATTTCCAAATGTGAATGGATTATCAATTGAGCAACGAAAAAGGTTAACCATTGCTGTCGAGCTTGTTGCTAACCCTTCAATAATATTCCTGGATGAGCCAACCTCGGGTCTAGATGCCCGAGCAGCTGCCATCGTAATGAGGACCGTGAGAAATACAGTCGATACAGGAAGAACTGTAGTATGCACAATTCACCAGCCAAGTATTGACATATTTGAATCATTTGATGAGGTATTCACTTGGACTAAATTGACACAATACAACAAACTTCTTAATTATGTCCAATGCTCAAATGAAACTTAATATAACTCCAATTTTCAACCACAGCTCTTTTTATTGACAAGAGGAGGTGAAGAAATATATGGGGGTCCTTTGGGGCCACAATCTTGCCTCTTAATCAAGTATTTTGAGGTAGATTCAAACCATAATCATAACTTTCTTTTCCACATGTAAAATATAATATTATGAAGTGTTTTTCTTTGTTTCTCTCTGTGGTGTTAAAGGAAATCCTTGGAGTTGATAGCATAAAGGATGGATATAATCCAGCAACATGGGTTTTGGACATGACAACAAGAGCACAAGAAGAATTTCTAGGAATAAAATATGCTGACATATACAAGAAATCTGATCTTTATAGGTCAGAAAACTAATCCATTCAAGCTGTTCTGAACTATTGTATTCTTAACTGCTCTGAATGATAATCTCTTGCTTATATTAATACAGAAGAAATGAAGCTCTGATTAAAGAGTTGAGTGAACCTCATCCAGATTCTCAAGATCTTCATTTTCCCTCCCAGTACCCACATTCCTACTTGACTCAGTTCAAAGCCTGCCTATGGAAACAGCACAAATCATATTCCCGGAACACCGCATACAATGCTGTCCGGCTGCTGTTTAGTGCTTCAATGGGACTTATGTTTGGAGCTGTTTTTTTGGGGCTTGGTAGCAAGAGGTACATAGACAAAACCATGCATACATGCACTACTTAGATTACTAGATATAAATATATGATCTTTATAACTCAGGAGAACAAAGCAAGATATTTTCAATAGCATAGGTGCTATGTACATTGCAATTAACTTCATGGGGACACAAGGCGCTCTTTCGATACAACCTGTTATCATCACTGAGCGAACTGTTTACTACCGTGAGCGGGCTGCTGGAATGTATTCTGCATTGCCTCATGCGTTTGCTCAGGTATATATTCCTTTAACTGCAATATTGATATTTGTGGAAATATCAGCATCTTATTCTAAGTAAGCTGAACATTTCTTTCAAGCAGAACCCACTGATCAACAAATACTAAAAAGTACGGACACTTTAGTTTGGCTTACGTGTCTGTGTCCAACATGTATCAGACACTTGGACACTTGTTAGATACATATCAGACATTTGTTAGTGTAACAAATATGTTAGTCATATATAAAACTCTTGCTGAGTAGACTAAAAAGACACATCTATGACAATAATATAATTTTTTAATGTGAACTACATCAAGCTAACTTTTTAAGTATATAAATATATCAACTCATTTACTCTGAATTTTCTTCTAGTATAAAAATGTTATATATTTTTAGAAATGTACATTTTAATAAACATGTCCTTGCCGTGTCGTGTTCTAGAATTTTAAAAAATGATGTGTCAACGTGCCCATGTTGTGGCATATCTGAAACTGTGCTTCTTAGAACAAATGTCACCGAAACATCAATCTTTAAACTAAAAGTTAATCCAAACATGATGGTTTAATGTAACATCTTATTCCTATGATGTCAGGTTGCAATTGAAATCCCATACACCTTGCTTCAGGTAGCATTTTATGCAGTTATAGTGTATGCAATGATGGGATATGAATGGACAGCCAGCAAATTCTTCCTCAACTTCTTCTTCATGTTCATCACAATTCTATACTTTATATACTATGGTATGATGGTGATAGCTGTGAGTCCTAACCAAGCAACTGCTGCTGTACTCTCTGGGCTCTTTTACTCAATCTGGAACCTTTTCACCGGTTTCGTAATCCCCCGAACGGTAAATTGCTCATTACGTTACATCATTCACGATTCCCCCTTTTTAAGTTTCAACTCATGAGATACTTTGGTGGTTTGAATGCAGAGAATTTCTGTGTGGTTGAGATGGTATGCTTGGATTTGCCCAGTTTCATGGAGTTTGTATGGACTGGTGACTTCCCAATATGCTGATATACAAACTAAGGTTGAGACAGGGGAAACAGTGGCTGAGTTTATTGAGCAATATTATGGATTTAGATATGAGTTTTTGTGGATGGTTTCAGTTGCTCTTGTTGGCTTCACTCTGCTCTTCATCTTGGTGTTTGTTTACTCAACCAAGTGCTTGAACTTTCAGAGAAGATGATAACACATACACTTGTTGCTTTTTGCTGTTCTCCTCTTGGTTCTTAGCTTTTCATTACATTATATGAGTGACAAGATTGTTTCTTTTTTTTATTTGAAGCTTCAAACTACTTCAATCTTGTCTAATAAACTTATTAGGATCTGGGTAATTCTCTAGTGTGTTTTTTTTTGTTTAGTTTAGTTTAGTTTAGTTTACTGTGAGAGGGAGATTGAATAATTTGTAACTCAGGATGACTATCTATAAATATAATATCTTCTTCATCAAGCTATGCAAAGTCTTTTTTTTTTTTTTTTTTTTTTTTTTTTTTTTTTTTTGGGTTATATAACATTAACTTTAAGTTTTCTGTCTATATAGCTTCGATTTCTTTTTTGAAAACAAAATTGATAGTTTAGAGTTGTTTAGACACAAAATTTTAATTTATATCTAATAGATCAATTAATTTATGTTGAAAATAAAAGAAAGAAAAGAACACAAGATTTACGTGAAAACCCTTAGATCAGGAAGAAAAAACCACGATAGAGACTGATTTTTATTATTAATTCTGATACACAAAGTATAAGAGAATAGACCAAATAGACTAGTGGAAAGCCATAGGCTACATACAATTACTAAAATACCCCTAGGGTTACAAGCTGTTTTTCGACAATTTATAAAATTTTTGAATTTATTATAAATTTATTAGAAAAAAGTAGGAAGTTTTAGTCACTTTTGAAGATTTCAAACTAAACAAGCACAGAACTCAGACTTTACAAAAGTAACTCTTTTTTAATACAAAATTACCTTTTTGAGTTCCTGAATTTTAGATAACGGTTAGAAATAGCCCTCAAAGCTTTTTATCTCTCAGAAATAGCTATTTTTGGCAAATTGTTTTAATTACTCATTCAATGCATCTCGCCTAGGATCAATATCGAGACCAAAAAGAAAATATATTGATTTTTTTTGGACTTTTTCAGTAGAATCTTGGTCAGGACGAAGAGTGGGACTATTATTTATTCCCCAAATATTACTTAGCTAATTTATTCAAATTCTCTATTCTTAATCCAAATCAATCTCTAATTTAATCTATGTTGTGTGTTGCCCTCTTCGTCACGATTCTTTCTCATTTCCCTATTTCAAAATCCCAAAAAAATCTTTTTTCAAATTCCCTATTACAATATCTATTCAAATCTAAATGTTGAATGGATATTAAAATAGGATTTGGGGAAGATTACATAAGAATAATGGTTAGTACAAGTCTTCATTCTGATCGAGATTCCACCAAAAAAGTCAAAAAAATCATTCATTTGCATGTGCCATTTAAATTTTTTCTATTGAAAGGAAAAAAAATGTGGATTTTCAGTCACAAAAGCAAAAATTCAAGACAAATGGAACCATTAACTTTAACTATTGACAATATATTGGTCGATATCAATCGTAGGCAAGATGGGATGTTCCATAAAACAATTGGTTTTGTGAAAGGTGGAAAACTTTGAGTATTATTCCTAACACTTTTCCATAAATTTTTCAACAATAGTCATATTTGGTTCTTCAAAATATACTCTTTTAGTCTCTAAATTTTTAAGAGTGTCCTTAAATGGTCATTGAGTAATTATTATTATTATTATTATTAAGGTTGATATGTCATTTTAAACTAAGAATAATAAATAAATAAATTATCTTCTCTCTCTTCTTATTTAATAATTATTTTTAATTTAAAATGACGTGCCTATATTAAAATAATAATAAAAAAATCTATATTCATGAATCTTTTTAAAGATACTTTTAAAATTTTAAGCCCCATTTGGTAATCATTTTATTTTTTATTTTTGTTTTTTTAAAATTAAGTTTATAGAAACTACTTTCATCTCCCAATTTCTTTATTTGATATTTACTTATTTTTAAAAAAACCAAGCCAAAATTTAAGAATTACAAAAAATAGATTTCAAAAAGTTGTTTTTGTTTTTTGAACTTGGCTAAAAATTCAACCATTATAATTAAGAAAAATGTAAATCGATGTAAGAAATGTGGAATCATTGTAAAACATGTGGAAGAAATAGAGTTAGTTTTCAAAAACAAAAACCAAGAACTAAATGGTTAGGACCTCAAAGACTAAAAGAAAGAGTATGTTTAAAGAAAAAAAATAATTGGATGTATTTCAAGCTATACCTATCTTTATATATCCTATCTAATTTCTTCGATTATAGTTTGGCATGTGACAAAGTATTTTGACTTTTTTCTTTAAATATTTTTTATTGTTTTTATTTATGCGATGAGAATAGGAAGAATCTACATATTAAGTTTCATCCGAGTATTGCTCTATTTTAAAATTTTAGACACCAAATGCTAAAGCTACGGAAGGCGGAGGCGGTTAGGCTGTTACCCAATCCGTTGATATTTTGCTTTGGAAAAAGAACAGATACAGAAGCTCTTAGTCTCTTCTGTTGCTTCAGCTTCCTTTTCTTCTCCTCCATGTATGGCTGCTCTTCCTTTTCCCGCTCTCACTAACCCGCTCGCTTCTCTCTACATTCCCAGAAAACCCCACAGCTCCCCTACCCATTTTGCGAACTTGAACCAAACTGCTGGAAACGTTCAAATCTCTTATAAATCTTATCTCAACCAGATATCTTCTCTCTGCAAAGAAGCCCACCTTCGAGAAGCCGTGAATTTGGTTGCTGATATGGAATTGGAAAATATCACAATCGGACCTGATGTATACGGAGAACTCCTTCAGGGTTGCGTTTACGAGAGAGCTCTTTCGTTGGGTCAGCAAATCCACGGTCGAATTCTCAAGAATGGTGAGTATATTGCAAAGAATGAGTACATCGAGACCAAATTGGTGATCTTCTATTCAAAATGTGACGAGTCAGAAATTGCCAACCGTTTGTTTGGCAAGCTGCTGGTACAGAACGAGTTTGCTTGGGCTGCTATTATGGGATTGAAAAGTAGAATTGGGTTTAATGAAGAAGCTTTGATGGGTTTTTGTGAGATGCACGAAAATGGGCTACTTTTGGATAATTTTGTTATTCCAATTGCTTTGAAGGCTTCTGGTGCTCTGCAATGGATTGGGTTTGGGAAATCCGTACAAGGCTATGTAGTCAAGATGGGTTTAGGCGGGTGTATCTATGTTGCTAGTAGTCTTCTGGATATGTATGGTAAATGTGGGTTATGTGGAGATGCAAAGAAGGTGTTTGATAAAATTCCTGAGAAGAATATAGTAGCTTGGAATTCGATGATTGTAAATTTTACTCAGAATGGACTGAATGCTGAAGCAATTGAGACGTTTTATGAGATGAGGGTGGAAGGTGTTGTACCCACTCAAGTGACTCTATCAAGTTTTCTTTCAGCTTCAGCTAATTTGAGTGTGATCGATGAGGGTAAGCAAGGGCACGCCTTAGCAGTGTTATCTGGACTGGAACTGACCAACATATTGGGAAGTTCGCTCATAAATTTTTATTCCAAGGTTGGTTTGGTTGAGGATGCTGAGCAGGTTTTCAGTGAAATGTTGGAGAAAGATATGGTGACATGGAATTTGCTGGTCTCTGGTTATGTGCATAATGGGCTGGTTGATCGGGCACTTGACTTATGTCACGTAATGCAGTCAGAAAATTTGAGGTTTGATTCTGTGACTCTTGCTTCAATAATGGCTGCGGCTGCTGACTCTAAAAATTTGAAACTAGGGAAGGAAGGGCATTCTTTTTGTGTTAGAAACAACCTTGAATCTGATATTGCTGTTGCTAGTAGTATAGTAGATATGTATGCCAAATGTGAAAAATTGGAATGTGCAAGACAAGTTTTTGACACAACGGTAAAGAGAGACCTTATAATGTGGAACACACTGTTGGCTGCCTATGCAGAGCAGGGTCAGAGTGGTGAAACATTAAAATTGTTTTATCAGATGCAGTTAGAAGGTCTGCCACCAAATGTGATATCCTGGAACTCTGTGATTTTGGGTCTTTTGAATAAAGGTGAAGTTGATGAGGCTAAAGACATGTTCTTGGAGATGCAGTCTCTTGGTGTCTGTCCTAATTTAATTACTTGGACTACTCTCATATGTGGACTCGCTCAGAATGGTCTTGGTGATGAAGCATTCCTGACATTTCAGTCAATGGAAGAAGCTGGCATTAAACCCAACAGTTTGAGTATTAGCTCGCTACTTTCAGCTTGCACAACTATGGCATCTCTGCCTCATGGAAGAGCAATTCATTGTTACATCATAAGACATGACCTTTTGGTATCAACACCGGTCTTATGCTCCTTAGTGAATATGTATGCTAAATGTGGTAGTATAAATCAAGCAAAGACGGTGTTTGATATGATAATGAAAAAGGAATTGCCCATCTATAATGCAATGATCTCTGGCTATGCATTACACGGTCAAGCAGTGGAAGCTCTTTCACTCTTTAGACGTCTAAAAGAGGATTGTATAAAACCAGATGAAATAACCTTTACCAGTATCCTTTCAGCATGCAGTCATGCTGGACTTGTAACAGAAGGGTTAGAGCTTTTCATCGATATGGTTTCTAATCATAAAATAGTAGCACAAGCAGAGCATTATGGTTGTCTCATTAGTATTCTTTCTAGGTGTCATAACTTAGACGAAGCTTTAAGACTTATTTTAGGTATGCCTTTTGAGCCTGATGCATCTATATTTGGATCTCTACTTGCTGCGTGCAGAGAGCATCCTGACTTAGAACTCAAAGAACGTTTATTTGAACACTTGTTGAAATTGGAGCCAGATAATTCAGGAAACTATGTGGCATTATCAAATGCATATGCTGCTACTGGAATGTGGGATGAAGCATCAAAAGTGAGGGTTCTGATGAAAGAAAGGGGTCTTAGGAAGACTCCTGGGCATAGCTTGATTCAGATTGGAAATGAAACACATGTATTTTTCGCTGGAGATAAATCACACTCCAGAACAAAAGAAATTTATATGATGTTGGCACTTCTTAGAGTGGAAATGCAATCCACAAGATGTATACCTGTGATCAGTTAAGCTGCTATCTTTTATTTCCATTCTTGAGAAGAGGAAGTCATGCCTGTACTGCATGATGCAGATTCTTTTTGTCTAGGAAAAATCTAGAAATTAGTGACGGTTTAAACGATTGAAGGCCTCACGGACTTGGATAGACAGCTGCAAAATATCATTTACCCTTGCTTGCAGCAACTCATTGACGACCTGTCACATGGGCTGGAAAAATATGATCTGAACATTGAATTCTCAAGAAATATTGAGTAGTGGTTTTTGAACTGTTATTCCTTTTGGACGGCTAGAAATCCTCTACCTAGTTTAGGAGGCAGCGCTCCTCCTGTTATGAGTGATTTGAAACCTTTTGGGTTGTTTTCACCTGTGATAGAAATCTAGGTACAAGTAGATAAACCAATTCCAATCTGAGTCCGACATCAAATAAACTTGAGTTGATTAGCAACTATGGAGTTCAAAACATCATGATGGAATGCTCGAGAAACCCATTTGTCATTGTCTATATTGACAAGCAATGCAGAGAAGCAGTGGTGTGTAGTTGTGATGGATTGTTTAAACGAGCTGTACGAGTTGCTTTCATGTCAAACTCAGGTTTTTGGTCTCTTTCGTAAAGCCTGTAGATGATTTGATTCTTTTACTGTATATCATTCAGATCCTCTTACCAATTGAATAATCCACTAGAAACACAACTTTGCTTGGTCTCTACTATGAACATACCAAAGCATATGAGATGGAATGGCCATAACATACTTTCTGCGCTAGCTTCTATTTGGTGCGAGATTATTCTCGTTAAGATTTGCACTTTGAAATTTTCAATTAAATAGTTAACTCTAGCCTAAAATGCTTGTACTTTTTTCTGTTTAAATGATGGGGATTCCTGACTTTCATACACCATGCTCAATATTTGATGCTTTTCTCTTCCTATAAAGCAGCCAAGATGATGCACCCCACCGGACTTAATTGTATGGTGTTTGAGAAGTGAGACTTACAGGACAAATTTTCAGTTTCAGGATTGTCATTATACAATACACTGCAGATTAACAGGAACTGGTACTAGGAAATGATCTCAGTACAAAACATCAATAAATATTCTTACTTCTGCCAGGTTAGTACCTGTGAACATCTGTTATTTGTTTCTCATTTTCTTGTTACATGTTCAACCATTCCTAGTCCATTTATATACTCAAGTTTTGGTATCATTCAATGCAGAGCCCCTGTACAATCTCAAATGACATTTTCTTTTTCCTTCTCTCTCCCTCCTCGTTTTCTGTATATGAAGATTTAGAAATCTTTGTCATGAGCATAAACACAGAGATGCTCTTGAGCTTTTTGTGATTTCAGTGTTTTTTTACATTAAGTTTTTACATGAAACTGAAAATGTGGTCCTTGAACATGTGTTTGTTTACCTGTTTTGGATTGATATCATTAATACATGCACTCTTCCAAGTCTTGTAGTGAAGCATCCTATGCTGTAATGAGTAAAGACCAAATAAAACTTGCCCTTTTCTTTTCTTTTCTTTTCTTTTTTGTTATTATTATTATTATTTTTAATTTTATTTTTTTGGGTGATTCGTACTATCCAAGGAAAGTGAAATGATGAAGAAACGACTTCTTTTTACATTTTGTTCAGTGGGCATCGACGAGTTATGATTATTATCTACACTTTTTTTTTTTTTTTTTTGTTTCACAGCAGGGACTAGAAGACCGTGCTACTTTAGAGAAAGACATTGCTTTCTTTCGTCGGTATGTCTTTCCTTCTCTCTCTTATGTATCTAGTTAACCTTGCTTTCATAGAAATAGTAATGACTCTATGTTGTTCTTTTATCCTTGCTACATCCACATGGGCATTGATTTCATTGCATAAAACTAAAGTGGCTATCATTGATGGATGCACAATCTTTAACTTTATACTCTCTTTTAAACCTAGTAGTAGTTGAATAGCCATTTAACCATTTGCTGTTAATTGAAAATCATATGATGAAAAATAATAGAGGGTTGTTATATAATTCACATATATTGTGTTAGTTATTTATTTTATTCGGAGTCCAACAATTGCGAGGTGAGGGATTTGTTAAACGATATAATATTAAATATACCTTTATCCATTAATTTAAGCTTTTGGATCAATCGATAATTTAACATGGTATCAAAATAGGTAGTCCAAGAGGTGATGTGTTCAAACCCCTACGATGTTATTTCTTTCCTGAACTATCAATCTTTCGAATAATGTTATAAGTTAACTTAGAAATAAAAATGGATAAAAGAAAAAAATGTGTATTAGGAAAAGGCAAAAGTATTCAATAGGGCATATAGAGGAAAAGGGTATTTTAAGAGACATCATTAAGGCTTTGCATGGATTCCATAAAAAATATTATAAGTTCAATCAAATCTCCACCAACTAGTTGGTGGTTGTCCTTTACTTGATTTCAATTGTTTTCAGTAGAGCTATATATGAAAATGTACCTATCTTTCGGTGGTTCTTTTAGTTACACAATAGAAGAAACTCTAAAATATTTATAAAAAAAAATAATAAATAAAGAAGAGTTTGTCACGTGATAAACTATAATTAAATAATTTTATAAACAAGCAAGAGATGTGTGCAGTTCAAGATACTTAGAATTTTTTAACCTCGTCTTATTCTTTTATAACCTTTTTCCCCCTTCATTTTATTAAACTTTTGTGAGTCGACACATTGAAATGATTAGAAATGGGCATGGCGTATGGGCAAATCTTTGTGCTAGTTGGGAAAAAAGAAAATTGATCGAAGGGCTGGGATTGAAGCAGCCTTCTGACATCATGGAGATTAGTTGAAACAAATCTGAGATTATGTGCTCCTGACAACACCATAGACTAAAATACAAAAGGTTATTTAAATTTTGGGCAATTTTTATAGTGAAAAATAAATAAAGTCAAATTGGCGTCTGACCACAATTCTCTTCACACTTTCGGTGCCATCTCTCAATTCTTAACTGAATAAGGCCGCCCAATGCCTCGTTGGTTACGCCACGACAGCTCTACCTACACATACGACAACTTGCCAGCTCATCCTGCACATCCACACGTGTCGCTTCTTCATTGGATGTATAACTTCTACAACTCTTCCAAGATATTTCCTTGCTTCATCCCCACACCACAACTGTGGTACCTATTTCACCCGTGAATTACGACCTTCTGGTTTCCTTTTCTTTTATATTCTCTGATAAAAAATAAAAATAAAAAATAAGGGACAGTTGCAAGAATGTTTTAAAAAGTTTGTAGATATGATTAAACACTATTTTGAATAAAACACTTGAATTACTTTGAGACAAAAATACCCCAATGGAGATTTACACTTTTTATCCACTGCATAAAACAGTTAAAAAAAATGAGAGAAAAATAAGTTTACCTTACAACTTTTAACATACCTAATTAAGATATTCACAGACCATAATTTCCTAGAGTACTAGTAGCTTCGGTTTAGCTCAATTAATTACAGTATAAGTACGTCAATAAAATAATGAACTTTTGGCAGTGCTGATGATACAAAAGTTGTTGGTGGTTCAACCAACATTACATTTTTATTATTATTATTATCATTATGCCTTTTTAATAATTAAAGGGTAATTTGGTGCAATTAAAAATTATCCAAGGGCTTCACACACAATTAAAGAGGAAATTACGACAAGACTTAAAAGACAAAGAAAATTTTCACAAATCTATGATTTTCCAAGAATAAGATACGAAATACAATTTTTTCAGAAATAAATAATAAATAATAAAAAACAAGAAAAATGTGAGAATCAATCATATGGTCAATTTCAATGTGACCATTGTACCCTTCCACTCCACTCACCCAATAAACAATTCAAATCCTCCTCCCAGCTGTAAATAAGTCATTCCCAAAAAAATATTCAAATGAACTAACAAGAAATTACAAAACTACCCCAAACAGAACGCCGCCGGTGAAGACGACGGTGACCCATTTGGCCGCGCACTTTAACCGCTTATTTACCAACTGTGCACTAATCTAGGGTTTTCAAAAAAGAACATAATAACAATTTCTACGGTGGTCCGCCGGCTCCGGGAGGGGTGGTTCTGGACTCCTGCGGCGGCGTCTGGCCGTCCGAACCTTTAGATGGGTCATCGGACGACTGCCGTAAGCCGTCGTCGGTCTCCACCCGGTTCAAATCCTCAATCATACGAACCACCTCCTGCATCGACGGCCGCTGGTCCGGCACGGTGGCTACGCAGGCCATGGCAATTTGTAAAAGCTGAACCATCTCTTCTTCGATATTGTGGTACCTCATTAACTCCACATCAAAAACCTCCGCCGTCCATTCCTCCCGGACCACCGACTGGACCCACCGCGGAAGATCAATCCCTTCTTCGCCTAACGACGCTTGATTTGGTGATTTCCCGGTGAGAAGCTCCAACAGCAACACGCCAAAACTGTACACGTCGGACTTAAAAGTAACCTTTCGGGTTTCAACAACCTCCGGCGCGCGATAACCGGCGATCCGGTTGGGCGGCGTTGAAGCGCCGAAGAGAGGGTTCAAACCGAAGTCGGAGACGGCGGCGTCGTGGTTGGGACGGAGGAGGATATTCGACGATTTGATGTTGCCGTGGACGAGTTTTCCCGACACGTGGAGGTGAGCCAATCCTCTTGCTGCGCTTAATGCGATTTTCATCCGGTTGTCCCAGTCAAGTGGCGTACGGCCAGATCCTCTGCTTCCTGTAAATCACCGGAAGTTCAGGTCACCACAATGGGGCAATAATTTTGATGCTCTGTTTATCTTTTTTTTTTTTTTTTTTACTTTCTAGTTTCTATCGCCACACTAGTGAGACAGAACTAAGAAAAGAAGGCTTTTCTTAAAAGAAACGAAAGTAAATCAGAAAATAAGGAAACCCCATAAGAAATTTTTCTGTTTTGCTCTTACTTTTTGCCATATGATATTCAGAGAGGGGGAAAAAAAAACCCTTTTCTTCCTTGAAAGAATGAGAGAGATTTGAAAATAACAAACATAAATGCTTGAAACAGAGCAATGTACTTATGAATAATGAATACAAATTCAAGCAGGTAATGAATCTTCGAAATGGAATTTAATTTAGAAATGAATTGGAAATGGGTTAATTTTTATAGAGATAATACCGTGAAGGGAAGAAGAAAGGCTGCCGGCGGCCATGTAATCGGAAACAAGCAATTTCTCATCTCTGGAAAAGTAGAAAGCTCTAAGAGGAACCACATTTTCATGTTTAACACTTCCCAGAGCTTCCATTTGCGTTTCGAATTCCTTCTTCGTCATTACCACATCTTTCAATCTCTTCACTACAACGGTGGTTCCTTCTTCCAGCACCGCCTTGTACGACGTTCCGACGCTTCCTTTCCCTAAAACTTCCGCCGAAGCCCTCAACAAGTCCTCCAAATCGAAGCTGTAAACCCCACCTTCAAAGAACACTAATCTGTTTTTCTCTGTCTCCACCGATCCACCGGTGATGTCGTCTTTCGAAGAGGACGTACCTGCCTCAGCCGGAACAGATCGAGCAGTAACCACCGTACTCGGCGGCTTTGCTGGCTGCCTCCGCTCGCGCTTACGGAGACAAAACAGGAGCAAAAACAGCAATATAAACGCAAGGAAAGCAGCGCCGACGACAATTCCAACAATGGCAGCAATGGAGAGCTTTTTCGACTTCTCGACGGGAAGTTGTGGGGGTTTCACGGCGGACGTCGGCGATGGAGCAGGGGAGGGAAAAAACGGGTTGCACGACGGCAATGGACCACCACAGAGCGCTAAATTTCCGGCGAAAGACGAAGCAGAGAATTTCGAAAGGGTTTCAGGAATGGATCCATTGAGCTTGTTATTCGATACATTGAATCCCGTTAGACTAGTCGCAGCCGCGGGAATACTCGGCAGAGAACCCGAAAACCCATTATTCTCCAAGAAAAGCCCAGTCAAATGGGTCAAATTATTCACCGAAAACGGAATCGAACCAGAGAAATTGTTGGACGAGAGATCAAGTCGAGTCAACCGAGTCAACTGAGTCACACTCGCCGGAAAATCACCGGAAAGCTCATTGTCCTGCAGATAAAGACTACGAAGAAATCCCAAATTAGAAAAATCCGCCGGCAACCCCCCAGAGATTCTATTCGACCGGAGACTCAGAACTCGGAGCCGATTCAACCGGCCGAGAGTATTCGCCGGAATCGGACCAACAAGCCCCACGCCAGGCAACCGGAGAGCAAAAACAAACGACTGAGTCGCATCACAGACAACTCCAACCCAAGTACAGGCAGAGGCAGAAGCATTCCATTGAAGGCGACTCGCATGGGGGGTTTTGTTCAAGAAATCGAGAAGAGCTGCTTTGTCGGCGGTGGGCTCAGATTGAACAGAATGAAGAAGAAGAAGAAGAAACAGGGGAAGTGAAATTAGGAAAAATGGGAGACGGGTCGTAAAGTAAAACACTGCAGCCATTAGAAAAGAGTGGAAGTAGACAAACGAAGGATGAGAAGAAGAAAAAACAACGATGGGGAGATTGTTTTCGTTTGTCTTCTATATGAGACTGGTTCTGGTTCTGAGAGGCGGTTGTTGACGGTGAGGTGAGACAAAACCAGGATTCCGGCGATGACCCATTAAAGAAAAAGAGAGAAACAATGAAAAATTGAGTGAAAATTGAGAGTGAGAGTGAGGAAAAAGGGAAGAGAGAGAGTAAATCGAGACGAAAAAGGGGGAAAAGCTGGATCTTAACCAGAAGCAGGCCGCTGCAGGCTTCAAGGATGTTATTACATACAATTTATCTTATCAATTAGTAAATTTAATTTTCTTTGAATTTTTCTATTTTGAATATTCTTACTCTCAAGATATCCTTGCTTTGAGTTACTAATTTCTTTCCATTTTTATTTTTTATTTTTTATTTTTTTTCAATGCTTATCAAGCAAAAAATTAAGTAGATAGCAATATTCTTAAAAAAAACTATACATATATAGCAAAATCTAAATCTTATTGCTGATAGACTAAACTCCCTTTAATAATAGTATTCAAAAGTTGAATCTAAATTGATATTCTTAAATTTTTATCTAAATTGATATTCTTAAATTTTTTACCATATATTATATCTACTAATATTTTAGATCTTGTTTATAACTTTCTATATTTTTTAGAAAATCAATTCTTTAATCATTTCCCTCTATTTTGTTTTTAACAAATTCATAAGGTTGCTTCATCTTGGTGTAAGTATATAGTTGGAGGTAAATATTAGGTGAGCCAATTTAAGGTAAGGAAAATAATGTTGTAACTTGTGAGGACCAAAATCATTATTTGCTAAAGAAGATTGTTTTATTTATTTATTTATTTGTAAAAAAAGTTTATTAACCAAAACAGACTTCTTCAAAGTTTAATAGGGAGTGATTTCAAAAGGTTCATCTAACCAAAATTTATAAAGTAAAAACCTTTTACAACTATGTCTAATACTGTGAAATTGAATTCACGGACTTATAAACTCTTTCAAACTTTGATGTTTTCGACAAAAATTTTACTTCAAAGGTGGAAAGTACAAGCGTTATGTCAATTACATAAAATTTCCATGAATTTTGGTTAGTTTCAATTCAACATCTAAACTTTAAAAGGCTCCCTTTTTATCATTGGACTTTGAAATTTAATCTAAAAATAGACTTGAACTTTTTTTTAGTACAACACAATTATGGAATAGAGGATTGAACCTCTGATCCTCTGGATTAGAGTACATGTTAATACCATTGAACTAAGCGCACTTTAGTAATAGACTTGAACTTTAAAATTGTATATTTTTCATTGATAAAAATTGATGTAATAGTCAATATATAAAAATTAACATGCATGCCTATATTGTTTATATATATATATAAAAGACTCAAATCATTATTGTCGTTATTTCATCTTAAAAGATATCATTGAAATTGACAATAAAAGTATAGTTCAAGTGATATAAAATATGTAATTCCAACTAAGAAATTAGAAAGTTGAATCCACATACTGTTCAACTAAAAAGCAAACTTTAAGTAAAAATTTTCAGTGATATTTTTTTAATGAAACAAATTTCAAAATTTAAAAGCTAAGAGTATATAATGTCATTTTTTTTTTAATATAATAACTATAAAGTAGAAGATTGAATCTATAATTTTTAGATAAAAAGATTATATCAATATCATTAAGATAACTTCATATTTATATTTTGTGATAGTAATTTTAGGGTAGTTGTTATTAGATGGTTAATGAAATAACTTGGATGGTAGTTTGATGAGTCGCGAATTTTGGCGCGTGAAAAGCAATTTGATTTGGGAAGGGAAGGCAAAGTGGGGATAGGCATGTGAGCGGCCATGATAAGGAAAGTGGGACCCACTCTCGGCATTCTCCAAAGCCATTGCTTTGCTGCCAGCGGACGCGCCTCCTTGGGGCCCACTCCCAATGACTAAACAACCAAAAATTTCTCACTTCTCTCCCATTATTATCTTGTTTTAACCATACTACTAAATTTCTTTATAACATGTCAATATTTTTATTAATATTTCTATATTTTCATAAATTTGATATTAACATATCTTAAAATTACATGAAAAATAATAATTAAAAAATCAATTTTATTAGTAATATAAAAATAAATAATAAATATAACTTATTTTAAAATTATAAAATATTTATTTTAATTTTTTTATTTTTATGATTTTTTTTCAGAAATATCTATCAAAATCGAAATTTTATATATATTTCTATTGAAATTATTGTAAAATAAACATCCTATCGATATCGACATTTTAAACATTCGTATTTCCCTACTTTTTCTATTTATTCTATTTTATTACTTAATAATGTATCTTCTTAAATTACTTCTTTACTCTTCCGAATACTAGATAGAGTTTGTTTTATTGTTTAATAAATCATTAAACTATTCAATATTTTTCACCAATATGGATTTGTTAAACACAAATTCTAATTAAGGTTTAAAATCTCATTGAGAGATTAATTTTATAAAAAAATTCAATGTAAATATTAATAAAATGTTGATGTTGATAAATATCTTTTAAAATGTTATAAAAATAAAAAATCAAAAAAATATTTAAATTAATAAATTGACATTTTTAATGATCTTCGATATTTATTATTTGTATTATATTTATATTAGTGTCATTTTGTAACTTGTTTTTATATTTTATGTATTTTTCTATGATATAATGAAAATATCGATTTCAAATCCATAAAAATGTGAAAACATCATCATGTTGTGGAAATTTAATATTATGTTTTAATGGAACTTGAGATTTCAATTGTGCTTGTCACAATTATATTTTTTAAATAAGATATTTAATAGGTTAATGACCTATTAACCACAAAGTTCAAATTTTGAACATTTATTAGAAATTTGTAATATTATGGATATATCAGAGATAAAGTTGATATTTTGTATATCTGGAAAAAAAAATGAAAATTCATAGATCATAATACAATTGTTAAAGTTTAAAATCCTATGTGATATAACATTCGAGAAAACAGAACTTAACTTAGTGTAATTGATATATATATATTTCTTAATTTTCATGTTATTGACTACATAGTTACTATATAATCATTGTTTTACCCCTATTTAATTTTTTTGGTTTCTTATCATGCTAATAGTCCATTTTTTATTTTAATAGAATTAAATTTATTTTTTTAGTTCAATAATTTTGGACGAGAGGATATCAACAATTTAACCTCTTTGTCGATAGCAAAAGTCTTTGTCTTGTTTTTTTCTTTTTCTTTTTCTTTTTTTTTCCCTTTTTTGAAACAGTGAATCAAGAATGTCACAATCGCACTTTCAGAAGTTTTACTTAGCGATTGTACGATACTTGTTCCAGCTCACAAACAAGTCAGCCAATTCGAATACAAAACGTCGATGGCACACCGGGTGCCTCTCGCAACCTCCACCTCGTTTTAGAGAAAACGATTTTAGAAAACGGGTTTGGAGAAAAAGGTTTTCACAAACGTTTTGAATGTATGAATAGAGAAGAGAAAAATTGTAGTAGGCTAGAAAGCAATAAGCAACAACAACGGCTTTATAGCATACCACTCCAGGTATGGGGAAGTGATGGTTAGTCTTATCCCCATGCTCGAGAGGCCCATTCTCGTAGCTTTTGCCTCTAGGATCTCAACCCTTGTCAACAATTCCCTGATGGGCATCTCGTCTAAGCGGCCAGCCACCGCGTCAATTTCATCAAAGGCAAGTGATTGGGAAGCAACTCACAAGAATGGGTTGTTGTCTCGTGAGAATGCTCCCTTTGCATGGAGCCAGTGTGTCCCTTAAGTCCTTCCACATGCCTAAGTGGGATGGCTTCACAGTTGTTGGGGCTAGTGCATGTTAGAGATGACCAACAGTCTAACAGTTCAGAGAAAGAGAAAAAGTTGCATCAAGAGGGAGAGAAGCATCTTCGCAGCATTGTCATATGAGGTGGCCAGTGAGTTGGCTAAAGGGTAGAGCCGACAAGGAGAGGGTTGTGTTTTCTCTTTCAAACTTTGCATTTGTATGAGTAGGTGCCACGAAGAGTCCATTCCATGGTAGGCTTGCGAGCCTCACCTAGAGAGGTGCACCATTGCGTGTTGCTTAGAGAATATGTGTTGTGGTCTTTAAGTAGGCCGAAGTCCTAGTGGGATTGGATAAAACCCCGTTGTCGACGCAAAAAGTGTGTCGAAGCGTTGCCATGGTTTTTCGGGCCAAGTCCTAAGGTTGGGCGCGAGAAGGTCCCTAAGGGGGCAAGCCCACAACCATTGGCCTTTTTGTCGTGCGTATGTTGCGAGTCTCGAGGCCGAGTCCTAAAGTTGGGCGAGGTAGGTCCATTGGTGGGATAGCTCATAAGTAGTGTGTAGTTTCCATACTCGTTCTGACACACTTCATTTTCAGCAGGTCCGTTATACAGCCAACCCAAGTTCGGATCATCATCGAGACAATGCCGAGATTAAGCGGGGGAGAGTGTTGCAATCCAACGAGAAGAAAGTGGATTGCACCCCCAAGTTTGTCATTGAGGACGATGACAGTTTAAGTGGAGGAGGATGCCACAATCTAACTTTGAGATATTAGATTGTGACCCTACTTGTGCAGACAGTGCAGTGGCGACACGTGAGTGTCGACACATTTGGCAAAGATAAAAGGCCAAGAGAAGTGTCGTGGTGGGACCAAGGAGGATGGTGTATCATCCTACACACCAACATAAGTAGACAAGCATGCAATGTTGAACATTAAGTAGAAAGACAAGCAACTATGTCATCGGTGGTATCAGTGATAAGCTCTATGGGGGCCAGATGGGGCCCCAGGCCGTGACCTCGGAA
Organism: Benincasa hispida; assembly: GCF_009727055.1. NCBI lineage: Eukaryota > Viridiplantae > Streptophyta > Magnoliopsida > Cucurbitales > Cucurbitaceae > Benincasa > Benincasa hispida. The sequence goes on from NC_052350.1 coordinate 24,315,293, forward strand.
GGTAAGGTTCCGTCGCGAGTTTGGATAAGCGGCTCTAGAGTTAGATGTATATTGATAAAATATGCAAGCATGTCGAATTTCATGTCAATTAGAGTTCAGATGAGTGCTCTACACTGGTGAGTGACAGTTCATCACATTCGATATGCATGGGTGGCAAAGAGGAAAATGTTCAAAATGCACTATAGAAGGAGGCATGGTCTCATCTCTTCATCACCCCTGGGCCCTGTGGCCTAAGTGAGCTACCCCATGGCATATGCGTATGTCATGGCGTAGGCGAGCATTACAAGACAAGTGTCTTGGGCGTCTTCCATTGAGAATGGGATCTCATGGATAGTGTCGGATGGCATGGGTGTGTCGGCATTGCGCCCCTTCCCATGGGCCAGAGGTTCGATGTAGCACTCGGTATGCCATTTTTTATTTGACAAGCGCTCAGAAGGGCCTAAGTCTCGATTATGTTTGGATGGATGGATGTCCAAGAAGTCTCAGGTGGATTGTTGCCCACGAGTCAATTGATGATGGTTCTCGATAAGTGTGCTTGAATAGGGGAGATAAAGCTGATGACATCCCGATACTTGGGATGACATTCTAATGCATCAGTGGGACTCGATAGTTTCCGGTTGGCCCGACACTTGCTCGAGTTGTCCCAGTAAGCAGTGTAATGGCCTGGTAGAGCTCAGTAGGCGATCATTAGGCCGGTAGAAGCTCGATAGGTGCCGAAATAGGTCGGTAGAGCTCGATAAGCATTGTTATGTCCTGGAAAGCCCTGGTAGAGGGTTATAAGCCTGTTTTTGCCCAATGAAGGGTCAGAACTCATCCCAATGAAGTCTCGAAGTGAGGTAGAAGTGTGAAGGACGTGCTGTTGGGAACTAAGATGATGGAGAGAAATGCGACGTTGCATTGTGATGAACTTAGCCTCATATATGGGCAAGGTCGAGCCTCTATCTTGCCCTAGAGCAGCAGCAAGTCGGCTAGAGTCGCACATGAGGGAAAATACATGTATAAATGATGTGTATGGCCGAATGAAGTTCAATTCCGCATGAGTTCAGTTCAATTGAGGATAGAATAACCTCGCCTAATGTCTAATGAAACTTTAAAGAGTCGAGCGAAAAGTAAATTGGGACTTGACTATTCCTTAAGGCTGACCATGACCACGGGTGAATCATGGTGTCGCACGGTTGGAGAAGTACGATCATGACACAAAGCATCCAACACATCGAACCAACTATTCTTGTGACACATCATCAAGAATGAAGGGGAGAGTATAATTAAAAATAAAAACCTATTTTCGGGACAAAAAACAACCAAGAGAGGATGTCAAAACTGGAATAGCATGAGTAGTTTTGTTCTCCTTTATAAGAATGTGACAAAAAGACAAACCATTAGTAGAGGATCCCACAAAAAGAATATCATCAATCAGCATCCCTAATTCAGATAAATAGCCCATCTCATCGCTATTGAGGAGATTAATAACCTTTAAAGCATCAGACTCAACATCGAGTGGGGAGTTAACCCAGACTGACTTCAACCCCTCTACCAAAGCCTCTGTTTCGAGGAGGCTAATGTCCCAATGCTTGTTGGTGAACTTGCATCCTCCAAGAACGACATGACTATCGTGATCCCTAATGATCCAATCAAGCTCCACAACTTTTCTCCTTGGATAAAGTCCAATGCGCATGGGATAGCTTCATAATGATTTAATTTTTAATAAATTATTTTTAAAAAATAATTATATTTTTAAAAAATATTTTAAATTTCATAACTTGCTCATATATTGTAGTTTTATAATAAATTAATTTATATTACTTAATCTAAATAATATTATGTGTTATAGTATTTTCTATTATATTATTTAATTTATGTTTATATTTTATATGTAAAAATCTCTTTTAATATATGTAGTATTTAAGGAAATTTTCAATCTTAATGATGTGTGATTGAAATTTTAATAGACAACTTTCATTATTGTTGCTATTTTGTAAAGGATCTATTTCTCTATATCTCTATATCTATATTAAAAAAAAAATCATCTAATAGAATTGATCTCTAAAAATATCTAATAGATTCATGAATTTTTAATAAAACAAAGTTCAAATTTTTATCGGAAAGTTCTCGAATATATTTTTTTAAAAAATTAAATTAAATATTCTATTAAGTTATTTTATATATATATAAAAAGATGGAATAGTTTGGAGATTTATTAGACAAAAAATTAAATTTCATATCTAACATAATATTTTAATTTTTTAATTTTTTTACGACATAAAACTATTTAATCAACATATAATTAAAAGTTTAAAAATTTACTAAAAATGAAATTGGAAGTTAGGAACACACCATACACTTTAAAGTTTAGTGAAGATTAGAATCTAAACATTTTGAAACTAAAAGCTTGACTTGTAGCTCTTTGGGAAGTTTGTTTCAGCAATATGATTGATTGATTTTATTACAAGCAAAACTTGAACAACATGTTTTTGTAATATGTTCTTTGTCATGATGATTCTCCTTTGAGATTGATTCCTTATATGTTGATATGTGTTGTGCATATTTGTTGATGTACCTTCCAAGCTACCCATATATATGTCTTGTTCAATTTTTGGATTGGCCATTTTGAAGATTTTGAGCCGTTATTTTGTGTTCGTGCCAAAAACATAAGTGTGTTGATCCATGAGGTTGTGGAGCTTTTGTCATTGTCGATTAGGCATCAATTCATTCCAGTCAAACAATATAGTGAGGTAACCAATTCTCATACTAACGGATGCGATGGAGATCGACCACGGTAGAGACAACCCACTAGCAGAGACGACCGATGTTCGACGACCCACTGACAGATTTGTACCCACGGCTACATATTTGAAAATGATAAGACTAACAGAAAAAAATTCTTGAATCTTCCAGAAAAAATATTAGGCTCTTCCGACCTACCTACAAAGGAACAAATATTAATTACATAGAAAAAAGCGAGGTCAGTCGGTCCGACGGTCGGTCAGTGAGTCGGTTAGTTTTCCACTGCAAACATTTCTCAAGAACCAAACACAAACGATACACAAAGAATTACAACATAGAGAAGGAACAACGATTCGTTGATTGCAATTAAAAACACTGCCAAAGCAACAAAATTCGATTGAAAATCTAATGAAAACAAAAAAACAAAAAATCAGAAACTCACAACTCCACCGGAAGTGTAAGTAGTGATGGTGAATTTATGGTCGCTCGGATCGACGGTTGGAGACTGAAGGACAACGGACGACAAACTTGATGGAGATTGATGGAGACCGACAGATGGTCGATGGACAACCATGGACGGACGAACGGTGAAGGAGGTCGGTTAGGGTTTGGGTAAGAGAGAAATGGAGGTAGGGGCGTGCGATAGGGTAAAGATGAAAGGGATAAATCGGGCGGGCGCATAGTATTTAATATTTTAATAAAATAAGAAAAAAAATAATTACGCCTTTAATGTCGATTTAAAACCGACATTAAAGATTCATCTTTTTTAAAAAAAAACTGACATTATACATTCGATTTCACTTTTTCCAACCGACATTAAAGCCCAAAATTCTTCTAGTATTCAATTTTTCATCTGAAAGATCTTGAATATATTTTTTTAAAAATTAAATTAAATATTCTATTAGATTATTTTATATATATATATATATATATATATATATATATATATATATATATATATATATATTATATATTATATATATATAAAAGATGGAATAGACTGGAGATTTATTAAACAAAAAATTAAATTTTATGTCTAAACATGAATTTTTAAATTTTTTTACGACATAAAACTATTGATCAACCTATAATTAAAAGTTTAAAAATTTACTAAAAATGAAATTAGAAGTTAGGAACACACCATACACTTTAAAGTTTAGTGAGAATTAGAATCTAAACATTTTGAAATTAAAAGCTTGACTTGTAGCCCTTTGGGAAGTTTGTTTCTCCAATATGATTGACTGATTTTATTACAAGCAAAACTTGAACAACATGTTTTTGTAATATATTCTGTCATGATGATTCTCCTTTGAGATTAGTTCTTTATATGTTGATATGTGTAGTGCATATTTATTGATGTGTTTTCCTATTCTCTAGGACATGTATAACAATATGCTAGGACATTTTCAATGGCATTGTAATATGAAAGATAACAAATTATGTAGAATTTTTTTTTTCTTATCTATCTGCAAGATTCTACAAATTTCGTGGCCTGCTATTTTTTCCTCATAGAGACGATTTATTATTTTCTTAAAGATCTTTTCCAAGCTACCCATATATATGTCCTGTTCAATTTTTGGGTTGGCCATTTTGAAGATTTTGAGCCGTTATTTTGTGTTCGTGCAAAAAACACAAGTGTGTTGATCCATGAGATTGTGGAGCTTCTGTCATTGTCGATCTTGAGTGAGTCTTTAGATCTTATTGAACTGTTCTACTATATTTTGAGAAGTGACTCTCATATTTAGGGGACCCCAAGTTTTTCCAAGTGAAACAATATTCATTTGAAGATGGAAAGATAAAAGTTATTGGTAAGAGGGAATCAAACGTTTAAAAGGAGCCTAAGCTTCATTGAGAGAGACTCTCACACTTATATGGAGCCAAAGTAAGTTAAGCTATTCGTATGTCACTATAATTACTGTTTATTTTCAGATAAGTATAATATTGTAATTGCTTGACTTTATATTAGTAAAATTATTTTTCATGGGTACACTATCTCTAGATGTAGGTGGCATCAACTGAGTTATCAAACTCTATGTCTTGTTCGTACTTTATTTTTCTATGATTATGTCTGATGTACTTGAAATTGTTGAAACATCGTGAATAACAAATTTTGTTGTGTGTTAGATAATCCTTATTTCAATCTTCTACCCTAAATTTTTTAATTTTCTCTTGAGAGAGTGAAGAAGATTAAAATCTATGATTTCTTAATCATTGATTGGAAAATAAATTTTAACCCGTTGAGCTCGTTTTTTATTTTCTATTTTAGAAAAATGATGTGATCCTAGGAATATAGATGTTATGCAACGAATTCCAATTATTGCACCCACATATTTGTCTAAATTAAAAGATAGGGATAATTGGCTCGTGACTGTATCACAAGGGACATTGCTTCCGTGGCATTAAAATTTATACAATTAACCATAAAATTAATATATAATATATAGTTTCGAGAATCAAGTGAAGAATTAAAATAAACATTACATCCAAATGTTATATAGCACTGGTCTGTATTAAAGTTTTTAATTTTTTTTTAAATTATTTAGTACAATGTAGGATTTTAAAAATATCATTTGGCTAGATTTGAAATCAATTATTTGTAACTGAAATTCAATATATTTAAAAGAAATTATTGCTATAAAATATTGTTTAAAAATGTCTTTTTTATAAATAAAATATTAACTGTTGATGCCAAAAATGGATCAATATTAATTTTTTTTTAGGAGAGATTCGTCCGAATGCCTACAAGACAGAAGCAAATGAATACCGGTGTGGTGTCTAGTCATACACACTCTAACGCTCAAGTCAGTTTTGTGTGTTTGAGTAATTAGAAAATAGGAAAATAGCAGAGTATTTTGACGTATCTTCGACCAATAGTCTTGGTCATTTTTATAAGGTAGTAGAATATAACTGATATTGAGGGTCATAATACCCCTATTTAATCATTGAAATCATTGAGTTAATTATTTGAGCGGTTACATCATGAGTCCCATTGAACTCTCTCTAAGCTGTCTTAGGCTCTTCTGAGCTACACTATATTTACCTCATGAGTCTCACTGAGCTCTCTCTAAGCTCTTTTAGGCTCTCCCATGCGTCTTCTTGAGTTCTCTCCTAGGCTCCTCTAAACTACATTAAACTTATCTCACAAGTCCCACTGAACTCTCTCTAAGCTCTCATAACTCTCTCCTAGGCTCCTCTAAGTTCTACTAAGCTTACCTTATGGTGGGTCCCACTAAGTTTTGACTCTCCCATAGGTTCTCTTGAGTTTCACTAACTAAGCTTACCTCATGGGCCACTGAGCTCGGCCTCTCCCACGGATTCTCTTGAGCTTCACTAAGCTTACTTCATGGGTCATTGAGCTTAGACTCTCCCACAGATTCTCTTGAACATCACTAAGCTTATTTCATGGGTCCCATTGAGCTTGGGTCTTCTATGGGTCCTCTTAATCTCCTCATGCCTAAGCATTCAATCAAATTATTTTTTAAAAAACAATTCCTTAATTTTCAATCTTTTGAATAAGGCATTTCTAATACAAATTTATCTGAATCAACACAAAATTCAAAAGCAACCCAAAGCAAAATTAGGTCACAAAAATTAGAAGCAACAAAAGGCAGAATCAACACAAATTAGTCACACACAATGAATTCTATTAAGTTTTTGTTGTTAAAATATTGAAATATGAAGTAATAGAACTCAAGATGCTAAAACAAATTCCAAATTTCGATGCAAAAAAACACCAATTAAATAGTTTTAGACACCAACATGCTTAACAAAATGAGAAAGTGGGTTTGTTTTTTTATTACTTTATATGGGGTTTATCATTCCTACTCTAACATTTGGAATTTGGATGGTTAGTTAAATTTAAAAAATAAAAACAAATATTTAAGGTCCCATTCCATCTTGGACCCATTCGATAATTATTTTGTCTTTTCTTTTTATTTTTGTAAATTAAGTTTAGGAAACTACTTTCACTTTAAAAATTTTTTCTTTATCTACTTTTTACTGATTGATTAAAAAAATCAAGCCAAAATTTGAGAACTAAAAAAATAGCTTTAAAAAAGTTGTTTTTGTTTTTAGAATTGGACTAAGAATTCAACCATTGTACTTAATAAAGATGCAACTTATTGTAATAAATGTGGATGAAATAAATTTCATTTTAAAAAACAAACACTAAAAACCAAATGGTTATCAAATGGGGTCTTGGTTTTGATTTTTTGTTTTTGAAAATTAAGCTTATAGACACTACTTTCACCTCCAAATTTGTTTTTTTATCAATGGTTTAAAAAACCAAGTCAGACTTTGAAAACTAAAAACAATACCTTTTAAAAACTTGTTTTTGTTTTTTAAATTTGGCTAAGAATTCAACCATTATACTTAATAAATATGCAAATTATTGTAAAAAATGGAGAGAAAATAAGCTTAATTTTCAAAAATAAAAAACAAAAAACGAAATGGTTACCAAACGAGGCTTAAGAATTTGTTTGGTATCCATTTAATTTTTTGTTTTTGAAAATTAAGTATATTTTCTTTCATTTCTTACTATGCTTTTCATATTTCATAAGGAAAATAGTTAAATTCTTATCTAAATTTCAGGAAAAAAAATGTTTAAAAATTATTATTATTTTTTATTTTAGTTTTTAAAACTTAACTTGTTTTTAAAAATATTGATAAAAAGTATATAACCAAACAATAAATTTAGAGGTAAAATGGTTATCTATCGATAGACGTAATTTTTCAAAAACAATACTAAAAATAAACAACACTACAAGAATTTTGGTTTTTCCCGACGAAACTTTTTCTGACGCTTTTTTGTGGTGTTGGGAAAAAACTAATCTCCCTACGGAAATTTGAATATTGTGGGGATAAATGGGTTTCTCAACGCCGTTCTCTTGGACCGTCGACATAAACCATGTTAAGAAAACGATTTGTTGGCCTCTCCCAACGCTAAAATTGAGGTGTCGAGAGATAGTGCCTATCCCGACGGTATAGATGAGGTGTCAAGTTTTAAAAAAAACTTGGAAAATTTTTATTAGAGTTATCTTGACGATGAGTCAAACTACCGTCCGGAGAACATACTTAGCCCGACGGTTTTAAGAGGGCCGGGAGAGGGTAATTTTATATATAAAAAAAAAAACTTGGAAAAATTTTGTTAAAGTTATCCCGACGGTGGGTCAAATGACCGTCGGTAGAACATACTTAGCCCAACGGTTTTAAGAGCGTCGGGAGATGATCAATTTTAAAAAAAACTTGGGGAAATTTTATTAGAGTTATCCAGAAGATGGGTCAAACTATTGTTGAGAGAACATACTTAACCCGAAGGTTTTACGCGCGTCGGGCGAGGGTTAATTTAAATAAAAGGGTTGCCAAAATTTTATTAAAGTTATCCCGACGGTGGTTCAAGCTACTGTCGGAAAAACATACTTAACCCGACGGTTTTATGAGTGTCGAGAGAGGGTCAATTTACAAAAAAGTTTGAGAAATTTTTATTAGAGCTATCTCGACGGTAGTCCAAGTGACCGTCGGAAGAATATACTTAGCCCGACGATTTTAAGAGGGTCGGGAGAGGGTCAATTAAAATCCTCATTTTTCCTTTCCCTTTTTCAGTCGTTGCCCGATTTCTTTCTTTCTTCTTCCTTCCCATCTTTCTTTTAGCAATCGTCCACCGTCTTTCCATGCCATCCTTGCCCGATTCTCGCCGTCCAGTGTGATAGTCTCCTCCTGCCCTTCGTCACCGTCCGCAACCAGGTACGGATTTTTCTTTCCATTTTCCCCCTTCCTATCCATGGTACTGTCTCTTAATTGTTGATCCAAGAATTTTGTATACTTGTTATCCATTTGAATCGAATTTGAATCGGATATTTTCTTTTGATACCTAGAGAAGTTTAAAAACTACAAATGACCATGAGAAAGATGACAAAATCTTTATTTCCAAAGGAGAGGGAAAACCTACAACAACAAATTAAAAAATTACTTTCTTTTCTCTTCTCACTTGAGAGAAATCAGGATGTGGGTGTGGATTTAAAGAAAGCTACATGACAAAATCTTCAAGAATGAAATTAGCACTGTTTTAGAGAGAGAAAGGGGACAATAATATACAAATCTAGAGAGAGATGGCATAAGTATTTAATGGGATTACTAAAATTCTTGAGGGGAAAGGTGAGAATGATGGGTCAAAGTGAAAGGGAGCTAATGGAGAGAGATTTTGGGATGGTGGGTCAATGTGAAATAATAATGTGGTTTGTGAGAGCAAAGTGCAAACTAAAGCTTTAGTTGAACACTAAGAGAAGCAATGTAGAGAAAGATGAGAAGTAGAACTCATGGAGGTGAGGGTGAAACAATCAATACAATAGGTTTTTCAAACTAAAACTGGTAAATTCATATTTGAACTTTAAAATATATTTAGTAAATCTTTACACTTTCAATATTATCCTGTTTAATAAATATTTTTACTTTAAAAGGGTTCATTTTAGTTTTTAACTCCAATTTTACATCTTTATAGGATTTTAATAAAATATTGGTTGATAGTCCAAATAAGTAGTCTAGATTGATTTGTTTGCTAATAAAAGGATATCTTCTATAGCTTATGTTCTTCAACACTGTTCCTTCCATCTTTACTATAGTTTAAGTATTTAATTTGTTCCCCAATTTCTTGTAACTTCTAAAATCTCAGTTTTTGATTATTTACTATTCTTTACTATAGTTTATTCCATCTTTACTATAGTTTAAGCTAATAAATTGCTAGCATAACTTGGTATAAAGGTAAATGCATAGTTATCTTTAAGTTTAAGTTTAAATTGAGATTTAAGTTCAATAACTCCATAGTTGTTTATGTTACCTTTGTGTCTAAATTCGTTGATAGTTGCGAACTTGTTTATTGCCCAAACACTTGGAAGTTCCTTACTTCGACTACTTCTTCTTGTATCATCATTTTCTATTTCATTTTGATCTTTTTTTGTTTGATTGTATTGCAAGGGATTTCCAAGGGAATGACAATCCCTTGTAATAAAAGAAAAAGACCCTTAAAAGAAAACTTTATTTTGAATGATGATTGAAAAAATTCAAAAAAAAAAAAAAAAAAACCACAAACAAGAAAGAAATTAAAAGAAATTAAAAGTCTTAGTATATATTTTAACTTGGGTTTATTATTTGTGGTCGAATATTGTTTTTAAGAAAACAACTCTTCTAACAAAAAAAAAAAAATAATACTTAGAAATTAAAACTACGTGTTCTAATATAACTGATTGTCTAAATCATACAGCCAGGGGTGGTCATTCAAACCGCAAAAACCGAACCGAAAACTCAGTTAAACTGAAAAATTTGGTTCGATCCAGTTTGAAGAAATTTTGAAACTGAATTAATTCGATTCGGTTCAGTTTCACTTTTGAAAACCGAATTTGAAAATGAACCGAACCATTTTTAACTAATATATATATTTATTTGTTTATATATTTAAAAAAAAAGAGTAAAACCGAATTTAAAATCGAACCGATTTTAATTTAAAGAACAAAACCGAACCGAACCAAACCGTTTTTAAATTAAAAAAGAATATAACATGAATTTTTTAAAAATGCCAAAACCGAATTTGAAACCGAACCCTTTTAATTTAAAGAACAAAACCGAATTTAAAACTGAACCGAACTGAACCGTTTTTTAATTAAAAAAGAATATAACATGGATTTTTTTTTAAAAAATGCCAAAACTGAATTTGAAATCCAGTTTGATTCGGTTCGGTTTGACCATTAAACCGAACCGAATCGAACCGTTTCCACCTGTATATACAGGTTCAACTTATCACATATATTACTAAGAATCACATATATTATTAAGAATAGATAAATAGTGGATTAAGATAGGAACAAGTTATCAATTGAGTATGTAGAAGGAGTAGCCCGATTCCTTGAAGTTACAAAACTTCATGTTAATAACTCGGGAAAATCAAGATGTCCATGCAGAAAATGTTTGAATGCAATGTGGGACCAATAGATGGAGTTGGACGACATTTATTCATTCATGAAATTTCTCCATCGTATCATCAGTGGATATATCATGGAGACCTAATCGACTTGTTTAGGGGATGCAAGAGTTACACATCTCAATCGACGCATGATGATGGATTAAGTACGACAAAGATGAATGTTATAGATGAAGAAAATGAAATTTTGAATATTATAAATGATCTACAATGTCCAATTGCATAAAGTTCATTTATATTTATTAATGTTCTTATATTGAGTTTAAAGTTGGTATAAGGGTAAATTTATAATTATATTTAAGTTTAACTTGAATTTTAAGTTCTATATTGAGTTTGAGATTAAAATATGTAAATTTGAGTTGGTTTGTTTCAATTCATTTTGTTTTTAGTTGAGTTTTAAGTTTTATATTCATTTTGAGATTTGTATATGGTATATTGAGCATTAAACTTATTTAAATTTGTATTTCATAGGTATCTCGAGATTTATGTTAAAAAGCATCACCCGACAAGCTAAGTTAGGTTGTAGAATTGTGTTTTATAGGTACTTTGTGGATATTATGTAATGTTATTTCAGAGTTAAGAATTTGTGGATGTTATGTTATATTCAAGATAAATAGTATTAGTAGTTGTTTATTTGACAAATTCTTAAGATTCAAACATGTTTTCTAGATATTATTTAATATTGTAGACATCTAATTAATTTTAGTAATTTTTATTTGATATTTGTAAGATTCAAACAGGTATGACATTTGTAAAAAAAAAATATAAAATTTAGTAAATAAATAACAAAGATATTTCTGATGCCTAAATATGTAATCCCAATGGTATAGGGATCGAAAAAAAAAATGTAATTTCATGCTTGTTTTTTTACCTTTTTCCTGATGCTAAAATAGGTCACTGTCGGCATAAGTAACCATCTCCTGATGGTACAGGGGTCGGGAAAAGTATAATTTCATGCTAAAATAGTTCTCAAGATAACTTTTGCCGATGGTAGAATCGTAGATTAAACATCGGAATAAGAAACTATCTCCTGAGCCAAATGGGGAACCGTTGGCATAATCTGACTTCTCCCAATGGTGTAAAATTATTCTTACTGTCGGGATAAATAATTTTTTCTGACGGTATAGCTTAGGGTCCGCAAAAGCCCCCATTCTTGTTTCGTCGGGATATCTTCTTTTTTTTTTTTCCTACGAGAAGGCTTTTTTGGGTGGGTCGGGGAAGGTTTTCCCGATGACCGTGCCCTGACAATACTGCAAAAGATTGGATTACCGTTGAGATAGGTTTTCCCAACAGTTTTTCAACTTTTTCCGACGGTTTCCATTATCAACAAAAGTCCAAATTCTTGTAGTGCAAGTGGCTACCAAACGAAACCTAACAATTTCTCCTTTTAGTTTTCAAAACTTGTCTTATTTTTTTGAAAACATTCTTAAAAATAGATAACAAAACAAATAAATCAATAGGTGAAAATAGTATTTATAAACTTAATTCCTAAAAATCAAATGATTATCAAATGAAACTTTTAACAATCCCGTCTCCAACACTTATCCATCTAACATATGCTAAATAAATAATGAGCCCACACTAAAGTCGATGAAAGGTTATTAAATAAAACGAACACATATATATACAAATTTAAAAACAAATATTAATAGTACTAAGTGTAGGAAGAATCTAGAGAATGAAAATTATAATAACTCCAACATATTTAATAACCTCTTAAATTGAAGTAAGGTCTAAAAGAACATAATTGAAATGGAGAAGGAATAAGAAAGATTGGTGGTTATGGAGGTGAAAGTATAGGTTGATGTTTAAATCATCACGAGCATACATACTGCGCAAATGGGACATACTCTGTTCACTGATGATGCCATCGACATTGTAAACTGCACCTTTGACTTGCTACAAACTCTGCTCGACTGTGACTTGTCATTTTTATTACTTGATATGTCCTTTTAATTTTTTTTTTAAAATATCAAATAAATCTTTTACCTATTCAATATTTTTAATAATTTACGGACTTACACCAAAGATAAAACTAAAAATTTATACATTAAATAAATAGACAAGTTAATTTGTTTAAATTTTGATAATATATATACCATAAAGTTATTAGACAATTTATTAGACGATAAAAATAGACTAAAAAATATATGATTAACTAAATTTATAACTCAACGTAAGAAAATTATCCGATCATAATTTGACAACAAAAACAAACAAAACCTCTTTGTTTTGTACTTTTAAATATGAGATGAGGTGTTTAAAGTATTTGAATTTTGTTCACAGAAAGAGGAAGCCAAATGGGTCATGAGAGGATGGGAAGAGTCAATGATTAAATAGTTTAGTTTTTACAGAGAAGAAAATAAGGGGAAAATAATGAAAGGGTTGGGTCCTATTTCTAATTGATTGTTTGCAATTGCAATAAGCGAAGCCCACGTGAATTTGAATTTGAATATAATATATTATTATATATTCTGAAGCTTTTTTAAGCCAAACATATGCCGTTGCCGCCAATGTTGCTTTGGTTCAAAAATAGATAAAAATTATGGACTGGGTTCAGTCCAAATTACAACAATAAACTCAAAAAAAACAATCCAAACTTTCAAGTCAAAACTTAAACAATTCAAAAATAAATTTTCAAATCCAATTTAATGATCAAAAAGTACCTAATCTTAGCCAAAGCAAACTTCACACACTAAATCTTCCAAATTTTCAACAAAACTAATTCAAAACTCTAGATTTTCATCCATACATTTAAATAAACTACTAGATCTATTGTTATTCAAGACATAATCGCATATACTGAAGAAAAAATACCTCGGATCGACGGTGACAGGGGAGACGATGGACGACAAAGAATATGAAAAACTAGCAGACGACGGGAGACGGCTGGCACGTCGGGATGGGAGAGAGAGGAAGAAAGAAAGAGAATTGAGAGGACGAAGAAACTAATCAGAGAGCGTGAGTAGGATTTGGGACCAAGGAAATTGTGGACCCCATTCACGATATCCTGGTCAATGTAGCATGCTTGACATGTGGCTAGTGGATCCCATCCACGATTTATCTGTTGACTCAATACTCGTGGACCCGATCCACGATTTCACAATCCTATTTTTGTTAATACTTTTAAAAAATACTTTCAAACCAATCCTACTTTTGTCAATAAATATTTAAGTATTAAAAAAATTCTTTATTATTGGTACTTTCATTTTTAGATTGTTATGATTTCCATTTTTATATAATCAGTTCTAATATTAATTTTATTTTGGATAGTCGAGGTTTCCACTTTAAAAATATGAAAAAAAAAAAAAAATTAAATTTCACAATCTTTATAAATATTCAATTTTGAAGTAAAATTCGAACTATTTACTCATTCTAATACATCCTTTTACTATGACATAGCTCAACGATAATTGAGATTAATTTTATCTTATAGTATACCATATATATTTTGTAAAAGAGAGGACGTAAAAGTACATGATTTTGAAATTTTCTATACCGGAGAGTATTAATTTATTCATTTCATACGTCATAATTTAACGCATAATTATGAAGTGATATTTAGTAAATAGTCTTTAAACTATTTTAATGCTATTATTCTGGCAAAAGGAAAAAAAAGAGGAACATGATGTAATTTGTATGAAAAGAATTTCAGTCTCGTAGTATTAAACACATCCACAATAATATCTTATTGCCCATTTTAGGGAGAATAAATCTTTGTGACTTGCTTTTAATTTTATTAAAATATTTTATATTAATAGAGATATTACCTCCCACTTATATCTTCTCATGATACAATGTGAAATTTTCGTTATACTCAGAATACAACTCTATTATTTATTTATTTTAATTTCTTGCTCCTATTAAGAGAGCTCATTGACTCAGTTTTATTAAGCTTGAATTTTATATATATTTATGTGTTGTTACAACTGAATAATTAGTTTTACTATTTTGTTATTCAGTTGTACATTTTGTTTATTCCTTTTTACATAGTGTATCTTTTATATAAAGGTCATTGTGCTGGTCACTCTTTATTTATAATAAAATATATCATTTGTAATCAATCCTTGTTCTTATACTAAAATTCTTTACGGTATCAGAGCACAAAGTCTAACGACAAAGAACTATGGGTGATCTTTTTTTCTCTTCTTTGTTGTAAATGGGTGATTCTCCATCAAGAACTCAATCCTCCTTAACGGCAATGATTTCTTCTTTAATTATGATCAAGGTAATCAACCCTGGAAACAAGACTACTATTGTGAAATTAGATGAAGAAAATTTCCATTCCTAGGAATTACAAATTACTTCCACCTTGAGAGGGTATGGACTTGAGAAATTTATCAATCAAGAAGTTGAGGTCCTTTTGAAATTTCTCACCGCTAAATCTAAATCTTCTATAAGAATAGTGAGTCATGACTACGATTATTGAATTAGGCAAGATAGCTTGATTGTTTCTTAACTTCTTGGAGCTATGACGAAAGATCTTCTCTCTAAATTGCTTGATTGCAATTTAGCAAAAGAAGTTTGGGCTGTACGAAACACATGATTTTCTTCTCGAAATATGGCGCGTGTTCTTGTTCTGAAGGGTAAGCTTGAAGCAATAAAAAAGGAAAGTATGAAATCAGAAGAATATTTTCAGAAAATCAAGAACCTGGTTGATTCCTTGAATGCAGCTGGAAGAAAGATACCCCAGAAGATCATGTAATGAACATATTGGTTGATGGTCATAAATTCGACTTTACTGTTTCAGTAATCACTGATAAAGATGAATATCCTTTTTTACAAAGGGTATATTCTCAATTACTTGCTCAAGAAAATTGAATTGAAAACATGATTCCGTAAATCCTGATGCATCCATGTTGTCTATTAATTTGACTACACATAACCAATCGAAGCAAGCTTCCAATTCTTTCTCTCCATCGAACAACAATGACGCGACTCGACATAACAAAAATCAAGGCAATAAATGTCATGGCAATAAACAAGATAAATGATTCTGGAATAATAATGGAGAGCCCCTTTAAAGTGTCATTGATTTCTTGAGAAATGGTTTCAATGACCAAGCTCAAATCAAAATGGACACAACTTTTCTCCCAATCATCAAAACCAAGATTCAAATTCTTCCTCCATAAATACAATATAAATACATAATGACTTCAACAGGAAAAATCAGTGGTTTCCAAATTCAGGGTTTAAAATGTGGCATCCAGTTGAGAGAAAGTTCATAGTGAGCAGAGACATTACCTTTAAGGAAGAGGAAATGTTTATGCAAAAGGAGAAAAAGCTTGAGAATGAAGGTGAGTCATCCAACACAGGAATTGAGATGGAGTTACCCATTGAGCAACTAATAGAGTCTAACCAACCTAGTGACATAGGAGAAACTGAGGAAGATGTAGGGGAACAAGAGGAGACAACAAGTGAGCAGCTTGATTTAAGTCAATATGTCTTAACTAGGGATAGACAAAGGAGAACCATTACCCCTTCAGCTAGATATACTGAAATGAACTATATAAATCTGGTTTTAAATACTGTTGTAGCTCCTACTAACCAAGAACCAACAACCTTTAAGGAAGCAACAAGTTGTGTTGATGTAAGAGATTGGATAGAACCTAAAAGTGAATGAAACTTGGTCTTCAGTTCCTCTACCTAAGGGTTACAAACCAGTTACCTCTAAATGAGTTTTCAAACTTAAGGAAGGAGCATCATGTGATCAAAATCCTAGGTATAAAGTAAGGTTGGTTACAAAGGGGTTCACTCAAAGGGAAGGAATAGACTATTAAGAGATTTTCTCTCCAGTTGTCAAACAAACTTCTATAAGACTTCTTCTATCCTTAGTTGCTCAAAATAATTTGGAACTGTATCAACTAGATGTCAAAACTACCTTCCTTCATGGACATCTAGAGGAGACAATCTATATGACGCAACCCAAAGGATTTGAAGTTAAAGGAAAAGAAAATCTCTATTGCTTACTTAACAAGTCTATCTATGGGTTAAAACAATCACCTAGGTGCTGGTATAAGAGATTTAATGACTATATTTCTAGCATTGGATCCAAAAGAAGTTCATTTGACATATGTGTTTATGTAAATACAGGTTCTTACAAGGATAAGGTTTACCTACTCATATATGTAGATGATATGTTACTAGCAGGTAGGTCCAAGGAAGATCTAACCCATGTTAAAAACCTCTTAAAAAGGGAGTTTGATATGAAGGAATTGAGAGAAGCAAGTAAGGTCCTAGGAATTGAAATCCAAAGGATCAAGAAGTCTATTCTAAGCATCAATCAGTCCAATTACTATGAGAAGATCCTCAAAAGGTTTAACATGAATGATGCTAAACCTGTGAGCTTACCTATTGTTCAATACTTCAAGCTTTTCTTAGCTAACTCTTCTAAAGATTCTGACCAAGAACATAAAAAACAGATGGTTGTTATACTCTATAGTCAAACAGTCGGAAACCTGATGTATTTAATGATTTCTACCAGATTTGATCTCTTATATTCAGCTAGCCTAATTCGTAGATATACCCTGGTAAGAGACATTGGGAGGCTACTAAATGGATCCTAGGTACTTAGTTTGGTCTAAAAACTCAAGATTAGTCTACCAAAAAGTCAGCTGAACCAAACTTAGAACTTTATGGATATGTGGATGCTGACTATGCTGGTGATTTGGATAAAAGGAGGTCCTTAACAGGTTACTTTTTCCTTTATGGTCTTAATCTAATCAGCTGGAAAGCAATACTACAACCTATAGTAGCCTTATCTACAACAGAAGCTGAATATATGGCTTTAACAGAAGCAATCAAAGAGGCTTTGTGGCTTAAGGGATTGCTGAAAGACTTTGGAATAGATCAAACAGTGGTGAAACTCTACTGTGATAACCAAAGTACTATTCATTTATCCCGAAATCCATAATACCACACTAGAACTAAACATATTGATATCAAGTATCATTTCATTAGAGATAAAATTGAGATAGGGGAGATAGAAATTTGAAAGGTTCATACTTCAGACAATGCAGCTAACATGTTAACAAAACCTATTTCAAAGCTTAAATTGGCTAAATGTCTAGAACATGTTGGTTTCGAGCTTCCAGACATAGGGTAGACAAAACAGTCAGAATCAGGAAGATCAGAAGATTGCAGGACATTAGAGTCAAGGTGGAGAATTTGAAGAAGTCGAGACTCAACCTCAGCTTTTACTTGTTTATAACTAATTTGTGATGTAATGATCAGTTGGTATGTTTTATAAATACCTCTAATCAGTAAAACAAAAACAAATAGTGATCTTCATTTCCTAGTTTTCTGTAAACAACAAAAGCTGTACGCAATCTTCTATAGTAAAGAACTTGAATCTTCACATGGACGTAAGCAATCTTGCCGAACCATGTAAACCTCTATGTTTATTCTTCTTGTCTTCATCTTTCTTGTTCATTCAACTGTTACTTTTCTGCGAATCGCGCGTCATACAATCTCGTTTCAAATTGCATTGAATATACAGTATCGAGTTCAATTGTGCATCGATCTTCGCTATCGTGTAGCCTCGAGTTGATCGTTTTCACCTTTGAGTCACACAGAGTAAAGATCAAGATTCATCGAGAAACTCATCGAGTAAATTGAGTATCAGTTCAGTTGTCATCAAGTTCCATTAAAGATTCAACAGAAACTCATCAGACGAAGAAGGACATTCGTATCGAGCATCGAGTATCCAATATTAAGGATTTGGCAGAATATTTCTTAGCCTTTTTTTTTATCTTTCAGTGTTGATCTTGAGTATTTGGGCCTAGGAAAGAGTGATTAACCCAACACATATTCTGATTTCTGTCCTTTGTAATTTATGTTTTTTTGTATAAAAATAAAATTGGGATGCGATTTGCTTCTGCACGGATGTTCACACATCCTTCAGGTTTGTTATTCAAGAAGCCACAAGATTTGAATATTCAAGGTTTTGCAAATGCAGACTAGGCTTTGGATTCAAATGATAAGAAATTGACTTCTAGAGTTTGTTTGTATTTTGGAGGGAATTTAATTCAATGAGTTTCAAAGAAACAAACAGTAATCTCGATTTCGAGTATAAAAGCATAATATAGAAGTTTAGTTCTTACTTCATCATAACTGATTTGGTTTAGTTCTTACTACATCATAACTGATTTGGTTTAGTTCTTGCTTCATTAGAACTAATTTGGTTACACTATCTCTTTACTGACTTACATGTTAGGTTATGACAATCTCCAACTCTTTGGTGTGATAATCTCAGCGTTGTGCATTTGAATGCAAATCTAATTCTTCATTTTCTCACCAAACATGTTGAAATTGACATTTACTTTGTAGAGATATGGTGCAACAAAAGAAGTTTGAATACATCTTCCAACTGATGCTAAAATTGCCAATGTGTTTAATTACAAAGCCCTTTTCAACTACAAAGTTTCTTCATTTGGAAGACAATCTCAATATCTGTTCATCTCACAATATAGGCTTGAGAGGGGTATTAAGAAAGCTCATTAACTCAGTTTTAGTAGGCTGGAATTTTATATAAATTTGTAATGTTACAATCGAATAATTAGTTTTACTATTCTATTATTCAATTGTACATTTTGTTTATTTCTTTTTACACATTGTATCTTTTTATATAAAGGTCGGTATGTTAATCACTCTTTATTAATAATAAAATACATCATTTGTGATCCATCCCTGTTGTTATCCTAAAAGTCTTTAGCTCCCTAGTTGCAAGATTTATTTCAATAGTCGACCATTTTGTCCTTTTTTTTTGGCAGAAAAAAATTAAATTTTCTATTACTCCTCGATTTTTATGGTTATTATTACAGGGTCATTTGCTTCATGAGAATTACAAATTCCCATAGTATACATTTGGATTATGTTTATTTTATAGTAATGTAAAATGTCCGAACATCCGAAGATCATCGGACATTTTAAGATGCCTTTACAGAGGACATCTTGAGAACTTTGGATGCCCTCCTGAAACATGCATTTCTTGGATTCTCGTGTTAAGAGTATCCTCTTTTTATTTCTTTAACCCTTCTTATTTTAATATATGTATAAATATCATTCTTTTTTATTTTTATTTTATAATTAAAATGAATATTGTGAACTATGTATTTTACTCTCTTTGGTTATATTGCAGTTTTTTTTTTTTTTAAAGAAAGATATTCAACTTCAAATTAATATTTATAAAAAATCTTATATTAATATATATTATTTTGTTGAGAAAAGTAACAAATAAAATTATAAAACTATATTAATTTAAAAAGAAATTTAAATTAATAAAAACAAATATGTTATATAAGTTCAAATTGTATTAAATTAGTTATAAAATAATGAATAGTTGTAAGGGCATTCGTGAAACATTATATAAATTTAAGACATTCTCAAATAGAAATCCTACGAAACAACCATAGTTGTCCAAATATTCTAGATATCTTAAAGAAAGATTATATTAAACAAATATAGTTATCAAAAGATGTCAGACATCTATAATTTTGGATATGTATACTTTTCAGGCATCTAAAGAATCCACTTATCTAAGGGTTGAACTTTATCACCCTTATTTTCACCGACTTTCACCCCCATAAAAATGTGTCCCATAATTTGTAATATGTTGCGAAAATGAGGAGTACGACAGAATACGAATATGGAGAAAATATAATATAATAATATATTTATATAGTAATAATAAATAAATAAATATAAGATAAAATAAAATAACTAAAATTATAAAATTTGATAATATGAAAATTAGTGGAATTTTGAAGTGGATTTCTCACCAATGTGCATTTTCTTTAGATCCACCAAATGACACTATTTATAGGCAAAGTGGCAAGTAAGATGTGGACTTACATGGATACCAAACATGAATTATTATAAGGCACGTGGACAATATGAAGAATGACACATGACTTTTAGGATACTAAGTATTGGACATTTATTTTTATGATATTTATAATACTTCCCCTTAGATGCCCATATATATATGAAATATGCCTCGTTAAAACATTACTAGGAAAATCCAATGGAAAAAACCTTAGTGAAGGAAAAAGAGTACATATTTCATATTATACATATTCCTAAAAGAATACAATATATTTACTCCGCCTCATGAAAACATCACTTAAGATCTCTGAATTGCTGCATTCCAATGTTGTGCACCAATTTTGCAAAAGTTGCAGTTGGTAATACCTTTATAGATAAGTTTATTAGGTTATCCTTCGAACAAATTTGTTGTAAAGTGATGTCGCCATTTTCTTCAAGATCATGAGTGTAGAAAAGTTTCGGTGAAATATGATTTGTTCTATCTTCTTTAATATATCCTCCTTTGATTTGGGCTATGCAAGCTGTGTTGTTTTCGTATAATATTGTTGGAAGATTTTTATTAGAAGACAAGCTGCACGTTTCATGGATGTGCTGAGTCATTGAACTTAGCCATACACATTCTCGACTAGCCTCGTGAATTGCATGAATTTCAGCATGATTTAAGGAAGTGGCTGTTATGGCCTGTTTCACCAATCGCCATGATATAGCAGTTTCTCCACATGTGAACAGATAACCTGTTTGAGATCTAGCTTTGTGTGGATAAGATAAATATCCAGAATTTGCATAACCAACTAGATCAAAATTTGATTTATTTGAATAAAACAAACTTATATCGATTGTTCCTCAGAGATAACAGAGTATATGCTTAATTTCGTTCCAATATCTTTTTGTTGGAAAAGAACTATATCTTGCTAATAAATTTACTGAAAATGCAATATCTGGTCTTGTATTATTAGCAAGATATATGAATGTACCAATTGCATTAAGATATAGTACTTCAGAACCAAGAAGTTCTTCATTATCTTCTCGAGGTCAAAATATATCTTTCTTTATATCCAATGAACGGACTTCTATTGTAATATTTAATGGATGTACTTTGTCCATATAAAATCTTTTCAAAATTTTTTCTGTATAAGTTGACTCATGAATAAATATTCCATTGGCTAAATGCTCAATTTACAAACCAAGGCAAAATTTTGTTTTTCCAAGATCTTTCATATCAAATTCTTTAAGATATTCTATTGCCTTTGAAAACTTTTTAGGAGTTCCAATTATATTCACGTCATCAACATATACAGTTATAATAGTAAATCTGGATTGTGATTTCTTTATAAAAACACACGGACATATTAGATTATTTTGATATCATTCTTTCAATAAATATCCACTCAGGCGATTGTACCACATCTGTTTTGATTGTTTCAATCCATATAGTGATCTCTGTAATTTTATTAAATACTTTTCCCGGGAATTTTATGTATATATTTCAGGTACTTTAAATTCTCATGTGATTCTTATATAATATCATTATCAAGAGATCCATATAAATATGTTGTGGCTACATCCATAAGATGCATATCCAAACTTTTATAAACAGTCAAGCCAATTAAATATCTTAGCGTAATTGCATCCACCACTAGAGAATATGTCTCCTTATAATCAATACCAGGTCTTTGTGAACAACCTTGTGCAACTAGTCTTGCTTTGTATCTTGTGACCTCATTATTTTTGTTTCTTTTTCTCACAAATACCCATTTTTATCCCACAGGTTTGACACCTTCTGGTGTTCGGACTACTGATCCAAAAACCTGCCGTTTTGAAAGTGAATTTAATTTTGGCTCAATTGCTTCTTTCCAGTGGAACCAATCTTTTCTATATCAACATTCTTCAATAGATTTTGGTTCAGGATCCTCATTTTTAGATATAATATCAAGAGCAATATTTATGCAAAAATGTTGTTAATAACTACATTTGTTCGATTCCATCTTTTTCCTGTCATGATATAGTTTATTGAAATGTCATTACTATCTTTAGGTATTTCACCTTTCTCACTAGTCATGTCAAGGATTTCTTTATGGATATTTACATCATCAACCAAGTCTTTTTTTACTATTAATTTTTTTTTTCATTTTTGAGAATTTTTATCTTTGGAACCCACTGGTCTACCACGCTTTTGGCGTGTTCCAGACTCATTAGCGACAACTTGTTGTGTTGGGATATCAATTGTTTATGGAACATTTGCAGCTATTATATGTGACTTAGTTACTTTCTTTGCATCTATAAATGCATCTCGTAATTGATTTGCTATATTTTGCAAATGAATTATTTTTTGAACTTCAAGTTCACATTGATCTATACGGGGATCTAAATGAAACTATAACGATTCATTCCATGTAATTTCTTTTTCCAGTTTCTTAAATCCCCCCTAGTATTGGAAAATTTTCTCATTAAAATGACAATAAGCAAATCGTATAGTAAATACATCACCTGTCAGGGGTTTAAGATATTTTATAATTGATGGGGAATTATATCCAACATATATTCCTAACCTCCTTTGAGGACCCATCTTAGTGCGTTGTGGTGGAGCAATTAGAACATATACTGCACACCAAAAAATTCTCAGATGGAAAATATTTTGCTCATGATCATAAGCTAATTGTAATGGTGAATACTTATGATAAACTATTGGCCTAATGCGTACAAGTGATGCTGCATGCAAAATGGCATGCCCCCATACAGATGAAGAAAGCTTTAGCTCTCATAAGTAATAGTATTGCAATTAATTGCAAACGTTTTATCAATGATTCTGCTAAACCATTTTGTATATGAACATGAGCTACAAGATATTCAACACTTATCCCAATTGATATATAATAATTATCAAAAGCTTGAGATGTAAATTCACCAACATTATCAAGACGAATGGTCTTAGTTGTATAATCAGGAAATTGTTCTCTTAACTTAATTATTTGAACAAGTAATCTTGCAAATACAATATTTCGATTTGATAATAAGCACACGCGTGACCATCTATTGGATGTATCTATTAATACCATAAAATATCTAAATAGTTCACTTGGTGGGATAACCCAATCGGTCATGCCAAATTGTAAATATATCTGGATTCATGAACTTCAGGTTCATTATTGCATATGTTTCAATTACTCGTATATGAGAATAATATAATCCAGAAGATAAAGTAGACAATTATTCCAATATACGTTTCATTTGAGACAGCGGATATGATATATAGATATTTCACATTATTCTTACTATCAGTCTCAATATGATAACTATTGTAACGTATATCTTTAAAACTTAGAAAATTTCTCTTTGATAATTGACTAGAGAACAATGCATTGTCAATTGTAAATTTTGTTCCTCTAAGCAAAATAATATCTGTTTTTCCAAAACCTTCGTTCAAGTTTACAGAACCTGCTATTGTATTTACTTTTGCTTTCAGTATTGTCAATTGTATTTACTTTTCTTTCAGTATTGTCAATTTGGAAAAGTATTTTTTCTTTGTAAGTATCTAGACTTAATGTTGTTGTTTTCTTTTATCTATCTTCTTGTTTTTTTTAGTAAACTTTTGTATATTTTAAGTGTTGTTTAGAAACAACACTGGATGTTCCACCAACTGTGTCAATCTTCTCTTTAGGAGATTCAAAGAAGTCTGCCATATCCAAATTTGTCATGTGGGATGGGTCAAATATGTCATTATCCTAGTATACAAAATTTGCTTCCATATTTTTGTCTTTTTCCTTCAGGGAGGCTTGTTAGAGGTTAACTAAGTATTTTGACGTATGACAGGCATGTGACCAATGCCCAGTCATTCCGTATCGAAAGTTTTTATTTTCAACATTCTTTGAATTTTTATCTTGTGGAGTTTTTCCTTTGTGATCATCATTTTGTGTGGTTCTTTTGAAATTTAAATGATTAGAACGACCACCACGAAAATAATAATTATTTATTCCTCTACCACGGTAATGACCTTGACCACGACCACGACCACGACCTCGAACACGATTATTAACATTCACAACATTCACTTCAGAGAATGGTGGTGTTCCAATTCGTTGAGATTTGTGGTTCTTCATCAATAACTCGTTATTTTGTCCGGCCACGAGAAGACATGCAATTAGTTCAGAATATTGTTTAAAATATTTCTCTCGATATTGCTGCTGCAAGAGCATATTCGAGACATGAAATGTAGAAAATGTCTTCTCTAACATATCAGCATCAATAATTTTCTCTCTACATAACAACAATTTCGAACTGATTTTAAATAATGTGGAGTTGTAATCACTTACTGATTTGAAATCTTGTAGCCTCAAGTGCATCCACTCATACCAAGCTTTAGGAAGAATAACTATTTTTTTGATGATCATACATCTCTTTCAAATTTTTTCACAAGATACGAGGATCTTTATTGTAAGATACTCCATTTTTAATCTCTCGTGGAGATGATGATAAAGGAAAATCATAGCTTTTACTTTGTCCTGACTGGATGTTGTATTTCTTTCTTTAATAATCTCCCCAAGATTCATAGCATCCAGGTGACAAATAATTATTGCTATTAATATCAAGGGTGATAAATTCTAATTTTGTGAGATTTGTTATGACAACACTATCATAAAATATTGTACTTATGTTAGAAATTTAATAGTTATTGAATATGCAAAATAACATCAAACTTATTAATTATGACGAAGAGGGAAAAACCGACATATTTTTAGAACCAACCTTTAGCGAGAAAACGTTAGGAGCTCATGCTGATAATATGTTGTGAAAATGAGGAGCACGACGAGAACACGAATATGGAGAAAATATAATATAATAATAATAAATAAATAAATAAAATATAAAATAAAATAACTAAATTATAAAATTGGATAATATNAGAACACGAATATGGAGAAAATATAATATAATAATAATAAATAAATAAATAAAATATAAAATAAAATAACTAAATTATAAAATTGGATAATATGAAAATTAATGAAAATTTGAAGTGGATTTCTCCCCCATGTGCATTCTCTTTAGATCCACAAAATGCTACTATTTATAGACAAAGTGACAAGTAAGATGTGGACTTACATAGTCTCCAAACATGAATTATTAGACATATGGACAATATGAAAAATAACATTAGAGTATTAAACATTGGACATCTATTTTTATGATATTTATAATACTAACGTATAATTATTTCAAATAATAATAATAATAATAATAACAGAATGCAAATATGCATGTAA
Organism: Benincasa hispida; assembly: GCF_009727055.1. NCBI lineage: Eukaryota > Viridiplantae > Streptophyta > Magnoliopsida > Cucurbitales > Cucurbitaceae > Benincasa > Benincasa hispida. The sequence continues at coordinate 24,341,072 of NC_052350.1, forward strand.
TTTGTATTGTGCCCCTTTCACCACGAACTCGACAAGACAATGAAATACAAATTATTTTTTTAAAAAAAAAAGATATCCACGAGGTCGACAAATGGATATCCCTAATAAACTAGAATTCTTGATCAAGTTTCATATAAAATAATCTTAGCTGGAACTCCAGGTTCATCAAGGCCTGGCCTGCAAAAGCTAGCAAAAGACATATGCAGTTACAGAAAAGCCAATAATTAGAAGCACTACCACTTGGGAAGCTTCTCAAGTAATGTATCCTAACATAATTAATCTCAAATAATGTCTGTTTTTCTTCCGTTACATGTACATGCATGTTCTGTTTCTTTGTCTTTTTTTTTTTTAATTTTATTTTCACTTTCCAGTTCATCTTTCTTAAATAAGAGAGAAAAAAAAAAAAGACCAGCTTTTTGCATAACCAAAAACGAGACAAAATGAACCCAAAAAATCCCCGTGGGCGTGAGTTTTAGGCCCTTTAAATCTGACGCTCCTCCGCTGGCAAAATGGCCGTTGTGTGTTTCCTTTTGCCACCTAAATTGTCAGCTAAAACAGAACTAACACGAATGGTGAAACAATGACGGACAACACTTTAACGGTACATTATCACTCTAACTTCGAGGGCTTAAAAGCTAATAACACAAAAGTTCTGTCCTTATAAAATAATAATAAAAAAAAGAAGGATTCAGCTCCTCCTATATTCTAAACATTTAATATAATCATATTTATTTAATGGTTATCGCCCGTTAGAGTGATGAGTGATCATTGAAATGAGACATATGGAGGCGTTGTGCATATTGATAAATTATGAAAAATACCCTAAACTTCGTAATTTGGAAAAGTTTTATTAATATTTTTTTTTACCAAAATTGACGGGGGAGAATTTTCGAATTTCTATCTTGTTTTAATGTTTAAGTGTATTATTGAAACAACGGGTCATATTAATAAAAATTTTGAATTAATATTGTATGAATTTAAATTTTGAATTCGTATGAGTCTATCTATTTAGATTCTCTTTCTTTCTAGATTATGTTCAACTTATAATTAATTTGAGTAAATTAAAATTTTAAATTTTTATAAGCTAATCAATTTAGACCATTCATTATAATTATCTTTGAAAATCATTAACACATAAATTCTCAAACATGTGTGGACTTCCTCTTCAAATGTCAATTTTGCAAAATATACGATTTGAATAAATGCCTGAATGATTCTAAAAGGAAATTATGAATAAAAGTCTAAATTGATTAATTTATGAAAGTTTAGGAGTTTAATTGATTCAATTATAAGTTTTACACAAGGTTTTCTTTAAACATGCAAGATGTAATGAAGGGTGTAAATTTATATATTTACAAAAGTTCATGGATTAAATTGATATAATTTCTAAAATTTGGGAGTATAAATTTTTTATATGTTTCAATTTTTTTTTTAAGACTTGATAATATATAAGACAAAAAAGGTTTAAGTCAACTCTCTAATGTTGTCAAAAGTAATTAACAGTAAATTTGGACTGAAAGTGTAAGTGGTTAAAAAATATTTTAAAGTACAAAAATGTTTTTAAAAACTTAAAATTCAATCTAAAAGTATTTTTTTTTCTTCTAATGAATCTAGCTCTCCTTTGCTTTCCTACCATCGTAATCCAGTAATTTCAAATGAAAGTGGACTGCATTTAATTATATGTTTATTGTTTACTAGTGTTCTATAATCGTAATAAAATGTGAGTTTCACTACGAAATTCATAATCCCCACCTGTAATCCAATTGTAGAGGTGAGAGTGATTAATCCATTTGCATTTGAAAATAACGAGGAATTTTTTGGTGTTTTTTAAATACTTTTGAAGGATTATCTTGTTTTTGCTCTCACAAGTCATCAATTATCATTCAAATTAATTTGATTGATCGGTAATGAACCTTAAATAATAGTCATTTTATCATTTTAGGTAACATGGTTATCAATCTTATCAGTCCATTTGGTTGATAACGATACCGATACATAAACTTTTGACCCAAATCATATAAAATTTTGAAATGATATAATGATGTTTATGTGCCCTATCCGAACTTAAACGTGGGATGGACACAATATCATACCCTTAATGTATCTATATATTTATAACCAAACAGCCAAATTGGAAATTATATATATGTGTATATATGTATATATGTATATGTATGTATATTATAGTTTTACATTTTTTCACCTCTCGTCGTTTTTTTATATATATATATTTTAGATGGATTTAACAATTTTCATTCATAAGATAATCATAAGATCATTAATTTTTTTCACTCCTTTTTTTTTTTTTTTTGAAAATGTATATATATATATATGTATGTATATTATAGTTTTATAGTTTTTCACCTCTCGTCGTTTTTTTTTTTAAATTTTAGATGGATTTAACAATTTTCATTCATAATCATAAGATTATTATTGTTTTTTCTTTTGGAAATGTCACTTAGATTTACTTGTATATACCATCAGTAATTTTTAAATTTAAAAATTATCTTATATATTAGCTTCAGTTCACGAATTTTAATCATAAGATAACGATTAGATTATTGATTTTTTATATATCACTTATATTCACTTGTAATAGATTTTTTTTAATCTAAAAGTTGTTTTTCATGTTTTAATTGCATTATATTACACGATTTTTTCAACTTTTTGAATTTCAATTTTTTAACCTTCAACAAAATTTCGAAAATATTGGTGTCAGGAGCTAATTTAAACACAAAACATTTCTTTTTGAAATTGTAGTTAAATAAGAAACAAAATTGTGTCTTCAAATCTTAATTTCCATAATTCAAAGTTGATCCGAAACTTAAGTTTCCAAATCATTGATAACTCAATCAAAAGTATCATGAAGATGAATATAGATTAATTTCATTTTATGTTCCCAACATAGAGGTGCATGAAGATGATGAAGAAGAAATGCACACATACACAAGAAGCACACACACATGCACATGCACACACACGCGCACACACACACGCACATGCGCGCGCGCAAGCACACACGCACACACATGTACACGTGCACACATACGCGTGCACACACACGTACACGCACATGCGCACACACGTGCACATGTGCACGCGCGCACACAGAGGCACACGTGCATACACACACGCATAAACACGAGAGCACGCGCACATACACACACACTTACACGTGTGCACACACACGCACGCACGCACACACACATGCACAGCTGACGCGCGTGCGTGCATACAAACACACACGCGCGCACACGTGCACACACACATGCACCACACACGCACACACATGCACACGCGCACACACACACGCACACACACATACGCACAGACGCACGGACGCATGCCGCATGTCACGGTCATGCTTGTCCAGGGCCTGTTGCCCATGGCCGCATGCCCGATCCAACCCCCTTTTAGCATACTTTCATATCTTGTATTGTATTAGCTTAGTTAGCTTGATTTCTTTACATTTTCATTGTAAGTGACCACTCGCCCTTTTGCATATGCAAGGGCGCCAGTTGGCTTTTTGTTTAGAATGCACTATATGGGGATAAGACTAACCATCACTTCCTCATACCCGGAGTAGTATCTATAAAGCTGTTGTTGTTGCTTATTGCTTTCTAGTCTACTACAATCTTTCTTTCTTTATTCACACTCACAAAAACTTCTTACGAAAACCTTTTCTCCAAACCCATTTTCCCTAAAACGGGGGTGGAGGTTGCGAAGAGGCACTCGATGTGCCATCGGCAGTCCGTATTCGAGTTGGCTGATTTGTTCGTGAGCGGGAACAAGTGCCGCACAATCGCTAAGAGAAGCTTCCGAAAGAGCGATTGTGACAGTTGGTATCAGAGCCAAGTCGGCTCACAGAGGGAAGATCAGTGATCATGTCGGCGACGAAGAACCTGAACAAGTCCCATGTGGACAGGTTGGTAGAGATGGAAGAGCAAATGCTCTACCTGAGAGAGGTCCCAGATAATGTCCGTTTCCTAGAGACCCGGGTACAAGAAGTTATTGAGAAAGCTGATGGAATTGATGCGGTAGTAGGCCCACCTCGACAGATTACCCGTCTGAGAATTGATGATGAGGGTAGAGACCCTCGAGACGAAAATAGCATGGTCCGGCAGCTTTGAACGAGGCGATAGCTCATCGGGCTCTGTTGCCCACATAGAGGAGCATGTTGAAGAGCTGGAAGGCTCCCAAAAAGCAATACTTCAGATGGTAACCGATTTGTCTGAAGACTTTCAGTCAGCCCTTGACGTCGTCAGAGCCGAGATAGCGGATGTGAGTGCTAGGGTGAATCTCACCATCCGAGCGGTAGGGAACCAAGCCCCATCTGGGGAAGCAATGGCAGTAAGCAGATAAAAATCCTAGAACCGAAACCTTTCTGTTGGGTGCGAGAAGCGAAAGCCTTGGAAAATTTTATCTTCAACCTTGAGCAATACTTCAAGGCGACGAACACAGTGACTGAAGAAGTCGAAAGTCACACTAGCAACGATGCATCTAGCTGAAGATGCAAAACTGTGGTGGAGATCACAATTTACAGACATACAGGAAGGATGATGCACTTGATACTTGGGATAGATTGAAACAAGAACTTCGCTCGCAATTCTTCCCTGAAAATGTCGAGATCTTGGCTTGACGAAAACTCCGAGAGCTGAAGCAAACAGGTAACATCAGGGACTACGTAAAACAGTTTGCAGGACTCATGTTGAACATACGAGATATGTCTGAAAAAGACAAGGTCTTTTACTTTATTGAAGGGCTGAAACCGTGGGCGAAATCAAGACTATATGAACAGAGAGTACAGGATCTCCCCTTTGCCTATGCGGCAGTTGAACGGCTATACGACCTTAGCACTAACTCACAAGAGGTGAGGAAGCAGTCAACTTCCTCAAATAGGGGAAACAGAAACAGCCGTTCCAGTCCTCCTAGACCTGGGGGAGGAGACAAGAACACAGGGGGGGACCGTAAATTATCCCAACCGAGATCAGGAAACAACTGGCGGGGGCCGCCGCAACAGCATAACAATTACAATCGCCCCCTGTCTTGTTTCATATGTAGAGGGCCACAAAGGGCGGGTGAATGTCCAAATCGAACCACGTTCAATGCTTTTCAAGCCACGTTAGCCTTTACCTCCAAAGACAAGGCTGAACTGGAGGAGACGGTAATCGAGCCAGCTGCAGAAATTGAGAATCCCAGGATGGGGGCATTAAAATTCTTATTTGTGCTTCAGAAGAAAATGGGAAAGGCGACGGAGCCACTAGAGAAAGGACTCATGTATGTGGACGCTTAGGTCAACCAAAGACCGGCCAAGAACACTATGGTTGACTCTGGGGCCACCCATAACTTCATGGCTAAAACAGAAGCTCGCCGCCTGAACTTGACTTGGGAAAGAGATGCATGGAAGATGAAAGCTGTGAATTCCGCAGCCCTATCGATTACGGGGATAGCGAAGAGAACTCTAGTGAAGTTAGGAGACTGGAAGGGCTTCATTGACTTCGTGATTGTCAAGATGGATGATTTCGACGTGGTATTGGGGATGGAATTCCTACTTGAACATAAAGTCATACCAATGCCCCTCGCCAAATGTCTGTCATTATCGGATCTACATCTACCATAGTCCAAGCCAGTATCAAGCAGCCAAATGGGGTGAGAATGATCTCAGCTCTTCAAAGCCACGACGAACCCACGTTCATGGCCATCCCAATAGAATCAGTTGAGTCCACTGAAGAGGAGATCCCCCAAGACGTTCTATTTGTCTTGGAAGAGTATCGGGATGTCATGCCGAAAAGCTTGCCCAAGTCCTTACCCCCACGAAGGGGGATTAACCATGAGATTGAGTTGTTACCAGGGGCAAAGCCGCCTGCCAAGAATGCATATCGAATGGCCCCGCCAGAATTGGCCGAACTCCGGAAACAATTAGACGAGTTGTTAGATACAGGATTTATTAGACCGGTGAAGGCCCCTTACGGAGCCCTAGTACTGTTCCAGAAGAAGAAGGATAGAAGCCTCCGGTTGTGCATCGATTATCGGGCCTTAAATAAGCTCACAGTTCGTAACAAATATCCCCTTCCTATCATTACTGACTTATTTGATCAGCTTCACGATGCTAAGTATTTCTCGAAGCTGGACCTACGGTCTGGATATTATCAGGTCCGAATTGCTGAAGGAGCATGAACCTAAGACGACCGTGGTCACGAGATTGGAAGCCTTCGAATTCCTCGTGATGCCCTTTGGCCTCACCAATGCTCCATCAACTTTCTTGTACCTTAATGAACCAAGTGTTTCACGAATACCTCGACAAATTCGTCGTAGTGTATTCTTGATGACATTGTGGTCTTATAGTCCTCAGCTGGGGACCATCGACATCACCTCCAACTAGTCTTCGAAAAGCTGAGGAAAATCAGTTGTATGTAAAGAGAGAGAAATGCTCATTTGCCAAGAGCACATAAATTCCTCGGCCACGTGATTGAGTGTGGTCGGTTGGTATGGAAGAGGGCAAGGTGGCCTGCGATTAAGACTGAAGGGTACCATAATCCGTGACTGAACTACGATCCATTCCTCGGACTACCAACTACTATAGGCGGTGTAGAAGGATTCTTGAGAAGAACAGGGCCATTAATCGAACTGTTGAAGAAAGATAGCCAATGGAGCTGGACTCCTGAATGTTCAAGCCGCCTTTGAGGGCTTGAAGAAAGTGATGATTGAGGGGCCGGTCCTCGGAATTGCTAACGTGACCAAGCCATTTTGAAGTAGAGACTGATGCTTCTGACTTCACGTTGGGCGGGTGTCCTCCTCCAAGACGGACACCCCATCGCGTATGAGAGTAGGAAACTAAATGATGCCGAAACGGAGGTATGCTGCCTCCGAGAAGAGATGTTACAGTAGTTCACTGCTTGAGGGCCTGAGACCAGTATCTTTTGGGGGCCAAGTTCGTGGTCAAGACCGACAACAACTCCATTTGTCACTTCTTCAACCAACCGAAGTTGTCGTCGAAACAGGCATGGTGCCAAGAGTGTGTCTAGCAGAGTTCGACTTCCAATTCGAACAATAGGACCGGGGAAAATTAACCAAGCGACCGATGCTCTTAGCCGAAAGAGCGAACATGCGGCCCTATGCATGTTCGCGCGCGCCTACAAGCAAGTACGTTGAGTGCAAAGTTACGGAGAAACTGTCAAAATACTTGACAAGCGACACAACGGTGCAGGCCATCCTACAGTTGGCCAAAGAGGGGAGACACGCCAGTTCTGGGTGGAAGACGATCTACTATACACCAAGGGCAATTCGCTCTACATCCTTAGATTCCGGGGAGTTACGAAGGTCGCTGATGAAGAGTGTCACGACACACGTGGCGGGACTAATGGTTTGGCAGAGGACTTATGCCATTATGAAACAAGGCTACTATTGGCAAGCCTTCGAGACGATGTCATGCAATTTACCAAGACTTTCCTTGTCTGCCAACAAGATAAGGTCGAAAGCGAAATTAGCGGGTCTGCTGGAACCCCTACCTGTGCCTTCTAGACCATGGGAGAGCATGTTTCGACTTCATCACCCATTTGCCAAGGTGGGAGAGTTCGAATCGATCCTTGTTATTCATCGACCGGTTCTAAAAATATGCCACTTTCGTCCCACACGCCGAAAATGTGCACAGCCGTGATGACTGCTCAGCTGTTCTTCAAACACATCGTGTAATTATGGGGCATCCCCGCGAGCATTGTTAGCGATCGGGATGGAAGATTAACTGGGACATTCTGGACAGAATTGTTCAAAATATGGGGTCAACACTGAATATCTCCTCTAGCTATCATCCCCAAACTGACGGCCAGATGGAATGCTTCAACAGTATGCTCGAGGAATATCTGCATCACTTTATCGACGCTAGGCAGAAGAACTGGGTCCAGTTGTTAGATGTGGCTCAGTTAAGCTTCAATAGCCAGCAGAGTTCTGCGACCGGAAAAATGCCCTTCGAAGTGGTGTGCAGCAGACAGCCACTCATGCCACACTTGGTGGACCATTCTTATGCAGGCAAAAATCATCAGGCACATTAACTTCACTAAAGAGTGGAGCAAAACCTCTGAGATAGCTCGCGCCTACCTAGAAGAGAATCAAGAAGGATGAAGAAGTGGGTTGATAAGAAGTGGAGGGCCCTCGAGTTTCAAGTCGGGACAAGTCCTAATCAAGGTACGACCGGAACAGTTTCGTTTCCGAGGCCAGAGAGATCAATGGCTAGTAAGGAAATATGAAGGTCCAGTGGAGGTAATTGAGAAGGTCGGGAGAACCTCATATATAAGGTTCAGTTACCCTCATGGTATGAAGATCATTCCTGTCATCCATGTGAGTATCCTGAAGCCCTATCATCCCGATCCGAGGATGAACAACGAAAACATGCTAAGGCGCCCACCGGTACACGATTGAAGAGTTCTGCTGAGAAAGAAGTTACACAAATCCTGGATAAACGTATGCGCCGTATTGGAAGACCTAGACGAGAACTGATAGAGTTCTTAGTGAAATGGAAGGATCTCCCCACGACGAAGAGATCAGTTGAGAGCGGGTCGAAGATTTGAAGAATGCAGCTCCAACCATCGCAGATTTTGAAACAAGGTCAGTTGACGAGGACGTCAACCAATTAAGTGGGGGAGAATGTCACGGTCATGCTTGTCCAGGGCCTGTTGCCCATGGCCGCATGCCCGATCCAACCCCTTCTAGCATACTTTCATGTCTTGTATTGTATTAGCTTAGTTAGCTTGATTTCTTTACATTTTCATTGTAAGTGACCACTCGCCCTTTTGCATATGCAAGGGCGCCAGTTGGCTTTTTGTTCAGAATGCACTATATGGGGATAAGACTAACCATCACTTCCTCATACCCGGAGTAGTACTCTATAAAGCTGTTGTTGTTGCTTATTGCTTTCTAGTCTACTACAATCTTTCTTTCTTTATTCACACTTACAAAAACTTCTTACGAAAACCTTTTCTCCAAACCCGTTTTCTAAAACCGTTTTCCCTAAAATGGGGGTGGAGGTTGCGAGGGCACTCGGTGTGCCATCGGCAGTCCGTATTCGAGTTGGCTGACTTTGTTCGTGAGCGGAACAAGTGTCGCACAATCGCTAAGAGAAGCTTCCGAAAGAAGCGATTGTGACACCGCACACACACACATGCGCGCACATGCGTACACACACATACACACACGTGCACACAACTACACATGCACCGCACGCATGCGCGCACACACACATGCACACAACACATTGACATGCGCACGCGCACGCGCATATACACACGTGTGCACGCACATACGCACACACGCACATACACGTGAACACACACACACATACGCACGTACGCATGCACACACGCGCACACATAGGCACATACACACGCGCATACGTGCACACAAACGCGTGCACACGGGCACACACGCGCACACACATACACACACGCACGCACACACATACGCACGAGCATGCACGCATGCACACATGCACACACACACACAAATGGACACACAGATGCATGAATGCACGCATAGACGCATGCCGCACACACACACACACGCGCGCACATGCGCACATACACATACACACACCCACACACATGCACACACACGCACGCACGCACGCATGCACCACACACATGCAAACGCGCACAAAACACACATGCGCACGCCACACACACACACACACATACAACACATTGATACGTGCACGGCGCGCGCGCATGCACACACGACACAACAGTACACACGTGCACACATACACACACACGCACACGTGCACACAAACGCGCGCACACGTGTATACAACGCACGCGTGCACACGCGTACATACACACACACACGTGCGTTGCACACACGCACACATATGCGCACACACACACACACACACACAACACATGCGCAGACGGCATACAAACGCGCGCACACGCACGCACACACATGTGCGCACACGCACACACACACACACGCACACACACTCGCACACACATGCACATACACACACACGCACACACACATGCACATACACACACACGTACACACATGCACACACGCGCACTCACATACACACAGGCACATGCGCACACAAGTGCACACACAAATACTTATGCACATACACATGCACACACGCAGACGTACACGCGCACACGCTACATGCACATGTGTACACGCACATACGCATGCACACGCATGTGCGCGCACACACACATACACATGCACACACACACACACGCGTGCACACACATGCGCGCGCACACGTGTACGCCCACATACACGCGCACACACACGTGCACACATACGCACGCACGCACACACCACACGCACACTCGCACACACGCGCTTACATTCACATACGTGCGCGCACACACACACACACACGCACGCACGTACGCACACACACAACACAACACACACACACACGCGTGCACACACATGCACACGCACACGCACACGCGCACACATACACGCACACGTACATGCGCACACACGCACACACACATGTGCACACGTACACACATATGCACACACACATACACACATGCACACACGCGCACACACACGCATGCACGTGTGTGCGTGTCACACACACACTGGAGATTTCTACTATCCAGCAGCACGAGGGGCATTCAAGATACTTTAGATTTCTTAAGTATCTTGAATGTCGATTCAATTTTGGCTCTAATTGGTTGAAGAATCAAGAGTTACTATTCAGTAGCACAAGGACCCCATTGACGAGTTTTGGTGAGTTTTGGTTCTTATTCTTGAAGGATTTTGGTCTATCAATGGATAGTTGGCCTAATTTTCGGTTAAATCTTGATTGTGGAGGATTAATTTGGGTTTTCAAGATGTTTGGATCCGCCATCTAAACATTGTCAAAAGCATTTTGACATGTTTTGGTAAGTATATTAAGCCTTGGGACCCTTGATTTAAATATGGTATGTTATTATTTGAGGTTCTAACCATTATCTTTGAATCTGTTTAGATTGGGAGGTTTGCTTGGGACCTTGAAAGCGTTCTTTTTTAAAGCAGACCACGCTTTGGGTTCTAATTTAAGATTTGGTGAGAAATTGACTTGCGTGTATAATGATAAACAAGCTTGTAATTTGAGATAAATAATCTTACTACTGGAACCATCTTTGTATCAGACGATAAAATTTAAGGATAATTTTGATGATTTTAAGAATACATGCATCGAGATGTCTGAAGATATATGGGCTTATCTTTAATATGTTTGCAGTATATTGTAAGTACGGGCCTGAATTAAATTTGTATATTATTTGATAAGAGGTTGTATGAGCATGATGTTATATTGCATGATTGTGGGACTTTATTTTATGATGCATGTTATTTATGATAGTGTTAATTGCCCCCTATCCATAGTTATGTACCCACTAGAGATTAGTGATCTCCTTCGGGATTTCATCATAGGTTGTGTTTTCTTTCGGACTCATCAGAGGTTATGTTTCCTTCTGGATTCACTAGAGGTTAGTGATCTCCTTGGGGATTTCACCAAGAGGTTATGAAAGGAATCAAGTTCCTGCAGCAGTGTGAGATCACCTTGCATTTAGTTTTTTTTCGATCTTATGGAAATAAAATGCCACAGTCTACACAAGAAGAACAAAGGATAATCATCAAAATTAGCATGCTATAGAAGAAGAAGAAATGGGATAGAAGGACCTCACCTTTGCTGAATTTCGATCTTCTCGTAAATTCTTCTTGCTTGTCTCACGAACACCTCTTAGATGATCAAGGACACCATCGCAAGAATAGTCTTGTTATTTTCTAGGACTCAAAGGATTAGATGTGGGGTCTTTAACACTTTGGAAGAGGAAAAGGTAGAGAGAATTTGTTGAGAGAGTAGAGAGAAATTTGGTGGAGGCTAGGGATGTTATTTATTATTATTATTTTTTTTGCACAATGAAATTCCTTGCTCTAAATGGGCTATAAAGATATATTTATATGGAGAATGGTTAACGCTTTCTCCAAGTATTTTCTTTTCCACCCTTAATACTAATTAAATAACTCTTATTTAATTAATTGATATACTAATTAAATAACTATATATTAAATCCTATTTAATATATAGTTAATTAATTAACATATAAAGATCACATATTTATGTGTCTGTAGCTTTCTAACATTATAATTAATTAATTAATTCTTCATGAATCAAATTCACATGAATTAATATTTGAATCTCATTCAAAATTTTCTTGTTGGGATTGATGTCGTAATTCTCCCGGAATCTCGTAGTTTGTAAACAGTTTGTACACATTGTTATTAATGAAATAAGAGTTATTTTATTTGCATTTACTTATATCTAATAAAGTAAGATCCGTAGTTATTTTACGTAAACTTAAGCATGTATGTGAAACATACAAGTGGATCACGCCTTAAGTAATAACCTAAATGGTCTGTAGTATAAGGATAAAAGAGGGATACCTTATCCTAGTGATACTACGAATACGACCCACTTTGTAGATGTTTACAAGTGTTGTAAACTGCTATAGATGGTATGATCTTGACCATTCATTAGAAGACATGCGAGCAAAGGTGTCCTATAAAAAGAGTTTATATAAGACCAAACTACGAGATAGTTAGTCTCTTTATATAATGCCGTTGATAATTGAGACTTACATTTTACTAAAACGACCATAGGTGACATGACTATAATTCTAAGTGTTTTGGGAACTCTTGCCTTGAGGGCGGTCCTTTGATTAGTATGGGTGAGAACGGCCAAATTGCCAACTCAACAAGCCTACCTTTTTGGGGATTTGTTTGATTGGGGAGCTGGGAACTCAGTTATGCAAGATGAAATTCACTCATTCCCTAATGCAAGATTCTGGGTCTTGAACATAGTGGCCACACCCTCTCTTTGAAAGAGAGGACTCAAACATAGTAGGATTATGACTTTTTGTTCATTAGAAGAATCAGTTGTACTTAAAGAGTTAGATGTAACTACAGGGGCAAAATGGTAAATTGGCCCAGCTGTATTTACGAGCGATTTGTGAAGGGTTATCGTACTATTGATTGGTTAATATGGACACAGAAATATATCTGTAGTGAGAAGAGTGCAACTCTCGGTCTTTAGTAGAGTGTCTGACAGTTCACGGATGGTGGATCTTGTGACTAAAGAGTTTAGTTAGTTATTCACGTATCGTTGGAGCTTCAAGCTACAGGTCCATAAGGTCTCCTTGGTAGCTCAATGGGTTCAAGTTGAGAATCAGATTTTGGAGTTAGTTTAAAGTGTTCAAATTAAGAAGAAGAAATTCAATTATAATGATATAATTGGTGTGATGTATGAGATACATTATTTGGAGGAATTAATGTAAATATGATTTACATTAAGTGCCATAAAATAGAAAAAGAACTATGGTTTATATGTTTCATGAGATGAATATTAAAACTATAGGTTATAAATATAATATGATAAGTTGTTATCATATTTATTTATAATATATTATTTATATGATAATTAATTTATTTTTCTCTAATAACCGATTAAGTGGGAGGTTATTGGAAGTTTTATGGTAACCATGAAATAAAAAGGAGAATTATTTTCCTAAATTCATAAGTTGCTTCATTCGGAAAGTACTCAGTGAAAGAGTTTTACTAAGCAATAGCATTTGACAGAGAATAAATGATCGTGTAAAGTTGACTATACGATAGTCGTTCAGCTGATCGTTGCTACACGATCGAGTAGCAAAGTTTATGTGATAAGCTTCATTTACTAAACGATCAAGCACATTGTCTATGCGATAGACCAACTTCTTATCTCCCGCTTGCTCGATCGTCTTCTGTCTCTTCCTTAAGCCAAGATCATACAGAGGCCACAACTCCTAGATTCTCACATTGAGAATACCAAGGTAACCATTGTGGTGGTGTTCTTACTCAGTTCGTGAATCGAGTTGGACTCGATTGGGTTCGAGGAGCTATTGGTTGTTCGTGCTGTTCATATTCTGTTCATTGCGTTCGAGTGTTGCTGTGGATGCATTGAAGATTGATCGAGGGATTCTTGAAGAATGGTTCTTTAAAGGTACGCATACTCTACCGCTTGATTCTTATTGTAGCATGTTGTAATTTCGCTATATGCATGCCCTGTTAGTTTACGTTTATTGTAATTATTTATGTGTCAATCTGAATGGAATTTGGAACGATTCCTTTCGCTGCTCATGGAAATCCTCTGGTTTGATTTCCTTCAATTGGTATCAGAGCCAGGTTTTTCTGATTTTCCAAATACCATTTCTGTATTGAACTTCTTTGACAGTCATGGTGGGTTTTAAGTTTGTTTTGCATTGCGTTTAAGAGTTAAATGTATTTGTTGATGTGTTGTTGAATGTTTATGGGATAATAGCCTCTCTTTAAAGCTTTATTTAAGTTTACAAAGTGTTAATTTGTAAGGGCCCCAACGTTTTTTTGGCATAATTAACAAGCATTCGAGTTTGTATTCAAAGTGTTTGAAGTTATTTAAGTCGTTCGTGATGAAGTTTCAAAGCATGGAAATGCAGTTCTCTTCGAGGTAGAAGACCAACAGTTGGTCGTATCGTGTAGCCTAAGGTAAACAATCATTGAAATTTGGCTGAAGGATCGTGTAGAAAGTTCTACCCGATCGTGTAGTATTTACTAAACGATCGTTTAGCTAATGCTAAAAGATAGGGTAAAGTGTTTACTCTATCATGTAGCGTTGGTTGCTCAATCGTGTGGACGTTGGAGGTAAACAATCGCATAGAGTTTTTGACACTCATTGTTTAATAAAAGGCACGTGCACTAAATGATCGTGTAGTTCAACATGCTTCATCGCATAGTCACTGACTACACGATCACCCGGTATACGATAACTTGACGCTTTCTAAGTGATCGTTTAGACGATTGTGCTTCACCACATCGTTGTCGTCTACTTGATCGTTTAAGGCTTGCGTTGCACGATGCACACTGCACGATCGCATGACCTCATGCTTCATTACATAGTCAAAGGTACATGATCGTTGCTAAACGATCGTTTATGTTCATACAACGTTGCTAAAAAATTGAGTAAAGAATTTACTCTATTGTGTAGGCGATCACAAGGATTTGTTACACGATCAAGGAGATGCGTTTCTTCGCCCGGATGGTTCAAGACCTGGTTCGCCTATTTGATTCGGAGACTCATTGCTCTTTGTAATAGTTAGCTTTGTTTTTTGAGGATTTGAGGCTAATTATCCCGATTCATCAACTTTTATTTAATATACATGAGATGTATGTTGTTTATATGCCATAGTATGACGTCTAATTTAAAACTCACCTTAGGTTCTGTATTTTATTCATGCATCATATATTATAAGAGTTATAATATAGTTATTGGCATGATGAAATTAGAAGAGAGCATGCACATGCATCATGAAATATAAGAGTTATATTTATGCATGCATTATGCATATTCATGCACCATCTTTATATTATAAGAGTTATATTATAAGGGTGTATGGAAGCATGTTTGCTTCGTTCATTGCTTTGTTATATAAGGGTTATATAAAAGTAGCAATGAATGAACAATGAATGAACAATGCATGAAGCATGACACTTAGACTTATTTATAAGAGTTATGAATGCCTTGTATGTGTTGCTTTGCATTGTTGATGGTTTTGGTTGTTTCCGTTTATAAGCGTTATAGTGGAAATTAGAAAGAGTTATAGTGGAAATTAGAACTAAAATCGATAAGAAAGAGTTGCATGCGAACTTAGGCCAACTCATGTTTTAAAAGGGTTTTAAAATTGAATTGAGATAGATCTAAGTTCATGGTTCTAATGAGATCAGATACCTAAGTTTAATCTTTTGAATCGGTTTAATAGGTTTAAATTAATTAGGTTAGTTTTTAGTTTAATTTTGGATTGTAAGCATGGATTGGACCGTATCTCATGGGTTTGTCCATAAATCGATGAGGTAATTTTCTATTTAGTTCTTCCATAAAAGATTAAATTTGTATTAAATCTATCTATAAGGGACCTTTTGTCTAAGGGTGGTTCTGGCTAGGTTGGGGTACTTAAGCTAACGGAAATAGAACACCCCTACCTGGAAACCTCTCTGGAAAGGTGAATTAGATAGATTTTCTGCAAGCATGCAATAGTTGATCAAAGACTTCGTTAAAGAGTTTAATGAATGATGATCAAAATCAACTTTCCAAAGTAAGAGTTACTTTTGGGCAAACCTAAAAAGTCACTTAGTTAAAATCCTTAGCCGTGTTTTTTCTAAGTACACTAAACCTTAGGTTATTAAATACTCAGTGGGAGAAAGAGATATACATGATATGTCAATGATTCCACTCACGTTTCTCCCTGAATGTTTATGTCGTGAGATTCATGCTTGACCTTGTGGTGCCATGGGAGCATCCCCCTTTGGATGGTATTTTCATGAGTCAATATCAAGGCAGACGGAGAGAGTGTTTATAGTAATTGGGTGAAGGATGTGTGTCAACATGTTCTGTGGTCTCCTTCATTAGTTTGCACCGTGAGATGCTTTACTACAATCAAGGGAAAGAATAACATACCTTTGAAGACTCATCTTCAATCTCCCTTGATCACGAACGCTCGAACAGACTCCAATCATGCAACACCAAATGCTTGAACTCAACGATCTCCAATATCACGAACAATCGACAACCACCACACGAACACTGCAAACTCAACGAACGACCTTCGAATAACCTCGACGATGTCGTGTTGAGTATGACACCACTACAATGGCTACCTTGGTATTTTGGGTGTGAGAATCCAGAAGTGTGAGCTCTGTCGTATAGCAAAAGCTATCGTATATAGTATAGACGATGCCAATCGTTTAGAAGAAGCTCGTGATTGCCTAGAAAAAGCTATGCGATCGTTTAGCTAATCGGCCAACTGAGTGTCTATCGTATAGAAACACTCCACGATCATTTAGTCTCTTCTTCAGCTGTCGTTTAGTAAATCTTATTTACTTGGCACTCACTGTGAGAAAATTTTCGAGAATGGAAATTCTCAATTCAACAACTTCTAAATTTAGGAAAACATTTTTCCTTTTATCTCACGGTTAGCATGAAACTACCAGTAACCTCCCACTCAATTGGTTATTAGTGAAAAAGAGATAATTATCCAATAATTAATATTATTATAAATATATATGATAACCAACTTACCATACTATATTTATAACCTATAATTTTAATATTTCATCTCATGAAACATATAAACCATAGCTCTTTTTCTATTCCACGACACTTAATGTAAATCTCATTTACATTAATCCTCCACTAGATGTATCTCATACATCACATTGATCATATCATATATAATAAAATTACCTCTTGTCAATTTGAACATTTCAAATCAACACCAAGAACTGATCCTAACTTGAATCCATTGAGCTACTAAGGGGACCTTATGGACCTATAGCTCGAAGTTCTAACGGTACATGAATAACTGACTAAAATCTTTAGTCAGGGGATCCACCATCCGTTAACTACCAGGCACTCCACTAAAGACCGACAACTAACCTTTCTTTACTATAGATATATTATGTGTCAATCTTAACCAATCAACAGTGAAATTATCCTTCATAGATCGTTCGTAAGTACAGCTCGGCCAATAACCGTTATGCCCCTGTAGTTACATCTAACTCCTTAAATACCACTGATCTCTCTAATGAACATAAGTCATAGTTCTACTCTGACTAAGTTCTCTCTTCCAAAGAGAAGTTGTGGCCACTATGTTCAAGCCCCAGAATGAGCCCTTAAGGGAGCAATCTATCTACTTACCCATGCTTCGGGGAAGGAATGAATTTCATCTTGTGTAACCTATGAAGCACAAACACAAATACAACTACACGATACGGATACGATCGAATACGACGATTCGTCAATTTCTAAAAAAACTAAGATACGAATACGTCTAAGGATGCGTCATTTTTTTATATGCATTTTTTTAATTTATATATTTCTAAAAAATGAGGATACTGATACATTGAAGATACATTTTTTTTTTCTTTAAAAAAAATCTAGGATATAGATGAATTTAACATACAAGTTAATAATAATAGCACAAAATAGAATACAAACATTGAAATGCAATATAAAAAAAGCAACATTTAAGATGTTGAAGTACAATAGTTAATAAAATCCAATAGAAAAGTGACTCACATTGCAAAGAAGAAGAAGAAGAAGATTAGAGGGAGAAGTATGAAGATAAACGAAGAACTTATTGTTGAAGATATCCAAATGGTTTGTATTTTGGTGGACTTTATGGAGACTCAAATGTGAAGATGAATATTAGATGATTCTAGTCTAGGGTTTGGTCCGTTATTTATTTTTTTTCTTTTAATTTTGAACTCGAGTAGTGAGTTTCTTAAATAGGTTGCCTAATTTTAGATTGGGAAAGATTAGATGGGTTACTTGTCTTTTTTCTTAAAAAAAAGTACGCATAGAAATGGATACGTCAAATCGCGTATCAGATATGTATCTGGGAAGTATTTGGAAGTATAGATACGTTAAATCACGTGTCAAATACGTATTTGGAAAGTATATGGAAGTATTGGTATCCGATATGTGTCTGATACTGATTCTTTGCTTCACATGAAGTATCTGTGCTTTATAGTGTGTAACTAAGTTCCCAGCTCCCAAATCAGACAAGTCCCAAAAAAAGGTAGGCATGTTGAATTGGCAATCTGGCCACTCTCACCCATACTAATCAAAGGACTGCCCTCAAAGGAAGAAATTTCCAAAACACTCAGGATATAGGTCATGTCACCTATGGTCGTTTAGGTGAGATGTAAGTCTCCAGTATGAACGGTGTTATATACAGAGACGAATCATCTCGTGGTCTGGTCTTATACAAACTCTTTGTATAGGACACCCAACTTGCAATCCTCCACATGAATGGTCAAGATCTACCATCTATAGTAGTTCACAACACTTGCAAACCTCTACAAAGTGGGCCGTATCCATATTGTCACCAGGATCAGGTATCCCACCTTAATCATTATACTACAAACCTATTTAGGTTATCACTTAAGGCATTATTCACTTATATATCTCATATACACGCTTAAGTTTATATAAGATAACCATGGAGCTTTGTTTATTGGATATGAGTAGACGCCAGATAAAATAACTCTTATTTTATTCATAACAATGTGTATATATTACAAACTACGAGAATCCGGGAGAAATAGGACACCAATCCTAACAATCTCCCACTTGTTCTAATGCCTTGAGAGATTAATGTACAATACAAGATAAAGACATGTACAATATACAATAAACTAGGGCATACCCCAATATCATCTCCCACTCGCTCTAGACAAGATGCCGTATGTCCCGACCCAGATTCTCCAGGTGACCTTCGAACACTTTAGCCGTGAGAGCCTTTGTAAAGGGATCAACAACGTGCTCCGTCGCGATTCTCGTGACGATCACATCACCACGATGCACAATCTCCCTGATCAAGTGACATTTCTACTCTATATGCTTACCTCGACGATGACTCCGAGGTTCCTTCGAATTTGCCACAGTCCCGCTGTTATCACAATAAATAGTGACGGGCAAATCCATATTTGGAACAACTTTCAAATCTGTAAGGAATTTCCTCAGCCAAACAACATTCTTAGCTGCTTCACAAGCGGCTACGTATTCAGATTCCATAGTGGAGTCTGCGATGCATCCTTGCTTGATGCTTCACCACACTACAGCCCTTCCATTCAGATGAACACTGACCCCAATGTCGATTTGCGAGAATCTCTATCAGTCTGAAAGTCAGAGTCCCTGTATCCTATAAGGATCAGATCCTTATCTTCATACACGAGCATGTAGTCCCTCGTTCTTCGAAGATACTTGAGGATCATCTTGACCGTCGTTCTGTGATCGAATCCTAGATTGGACTGATACCAACTGACAATCCCTACTGCGTAGCAAATGTCGGGTATGGTACACAACATTGCATACATTAAGCTTTCAACAGCTGAAGCATAGGGAATCCATCTCATCTCCTCAACCTCTTGTGGTGTCTTAGGACATTGATCCTTAGACAAAACGATTCCATACCTGAAGGCTAACAAACCCCTCTTAGAATCCTACATCCTGTACCTGATCAACATTTGATCGATGTACGATGCCTGAGACAAGGCTAACCTCTTGTTCTTACGATCCCGAATAACCTTGGTCCCTAGAACATACCGTGCCTTACCCAAATCTTTCATTTGGAACTGGACAACTAGCCATTTCTTCATGTTAGTCAGATATCCTACATCATTCCCAATGAGTAGGATATCATCCACATACAGTACTAGGAAAGCTACTGAGCTGTTGATGATCTTCTTGTAGACACAAGCCTCATCAACGTTCTGATCAAAGCCATACGACTTAACTACAGTGTCAAATCTAATGTTCCATTATCTATATGCTTGTTTCAGCCCATAAATGGACCTATTAAGCTTGCAAAATTTTTTTGCTCTTGATCTGGAACTACGAACCCCTCTGGTTGAGCCATGTAGATGGTCTCCTCAAGATTACCATTAAGAAAGGCAATCTTGACGTCCATTTTCCATATCTCATAATCATAAAGTGTGGCTATGGACAAGAGTATCCTGATAGACTTGAGCATGACAACAGGTGGGAAAGTTTCCTCATAATCAACTCCCTTAACCTGGGTATAACCCTTTGCCACTAGTCTAGCCTTAAAGGTTTGCACATTTTCATCTACACCCCTCTTTTGTTTATAGATCACTTGCACCCTATAGGTCTTACCCCATCGGGCAGATCCACAAGCTCCCAGACGTTATTGAAGTACATAGACTCTATTTCCTGGTTCATGGTCTTAATCCATTCATCCATGTCAACATCCTCCATTACTTTCTTAAAAGAAAATGGATCCTCGACCCAATCATTAGAAATGACGTTTTGGACTTCAAGAAAACCCATGTAGCGATCCGGTGGGTTCATAACCCTCCTACTACGTCGAGGTAGTCTCAACTCTTGAGCTTGTTGACTAGATGTACCAACCTCAATTACTCTTGTTGATCTGTCAGTCTATTCAACAACTCTTGTCGAACCCTCAGTAGTCTCAGTCTCACTAGAAATCTCATGTAAAACAAGCTTACTTTGTGGCTTATGATCCCTAATGTGGTCTTCTTCTAAGAAGATAACATTTGTAGAAACAAATACTTTGTTCTCACTCGGATCATAAAAGTATCCACCCCTCGTTTCCCTAGGGTAGCCTACAAAGAGGAAAACTTTCGAACGCAGTTCCAACTTCTTTGGGTTAGTCATAAGCACAAGTGTTAGACACCTCCAAATCCTGAAGTGGCATAAACTACCTTTACAGCCTCTCCACAACTCAAAAGATGATTCAGAAATACTTTTCAAGGGAACGTTGTTCAGAATGTAGCATGCAGTCTCCATTGCAAAACCCCAAAACGAGTCTAGAAGATGAGCATAACTCATCATAGACTGAACCATGTCCAATAAAGTTCTATTTCTTCTTCTTGATACACCATTCTACTGAGGTGTACCTGGGGCCGAGAGTTAGGACGCAATTCCATGTTCTATCATATAGTTCTGGAATTGGAAGTCTATACTCTCCATCACGATCAGATCGTAGTGTTTTTATCTTCTTACCTAACAAGTTTTCAACTTCAGCCTTATACTCCTTGAACTTATCAAGGGCTTCAAACTTACGTTGCATTAGGTAGAGATACCTGTACCTTGAATAATCATCTATGAAACAGATGAAATATTCATGCCCACTTCGAGCCCTAACACTCATCGGACTATAAAGGTCAGAATGTACAAGCTTCATGGCTACCTTGGCTCTATAACCTTTTCCAGTAAAAGGTCGTTTGATCATCTTGTGTGAACCCTGAATCCCAATTTTACACTTAAATGTGTTTTCTTATTTAAATTGTCTTAATTTTCCACTTAATTGTGTGTCTCTATTTAAATTTGTATAAATAAGTTGAGTAGGTTGATGAGAAAGTTAGTGTGAAATGGTGAAGAAGGAATGGGCATTTGAAAAAGAGAAATATGGAAATAAAGTTTGGGAAATTTGGGAAATTTCGGCTAAGTATAGAGAAGTTATGTGAAATGCGTTATGGATGAAGAAAGGATTGAAGAATTGAGAAAAACATGGGAAATTATTTTGGGGAAAATCTGGAAAAAATGTATAGAAGTTGCACGGAGACAAAAAATTCACAGTAGCTAAGAGCGAGATCGTTGAGAGTGAGATCAGCGAGATCGTTGAGAGCGAGATCATTGAGATCAAGACCAGCGAGATTGGAGAGGAAATGGGAGAGAGCGAGATTGGATAGAAGATGAGAGAGAGCGAGACTAGCGAGAAAGCTAGAGAGAGCGAGAGTGGAGAGAAAAAGAGAAAGCTGGAGAGAGCGAGAGAGAGAGCGAGATTGAAGAGAGCAAGACCAGCGAGATTGCAGGAGAGAACGAGAGTAAAGAGAGCGAGATTTTGAGCGAGAAAGAGGGAGAGAGCGAGACCAGCGAAAAAGTGGGAGAGAGAGACACTGTCGAGAGTGGAGAGAGCNAAGAGAGCGAGATTTTGAGCGAGAAAGAGGGAGAGAGCGAGACCAGCGAAAAAGTGGGAGAGAGAGACACTGTCGAGAGTGGAGAGAGCGAAAAGAGTGAGAGCGCCTATGCGTTAGCCTTGCTTTGTCCGATTCGAACGTAAGGCCCACGCCTCGCCTATGCATTGAACGGTCGAGTAAGCTTCTGGGCGATATATTTGGACGCGTTGGAGTGGATTATGCATGTAAAAACCCTAATTTGAATACAAACAAAGCTTGAAGACGTAAGGGAAAATATCAATTAAAATCAAGGCTTTAAAGAGAAATTCTTTAACCCTAAGAAATTGTGTTGGATGCGTTTGGGAAGAACACATTGAACCAAGGTGAAGTCAGCTTACGTTGATAAAGGGAGGATTAAACATTTGGCCATGCAGCCAAGTAGGTGCTGTCAATCCCATGAGCAATTTGAACGCCTATAAATAGGGAGTTGGGATTTATTTTCAAATCACCTAAAAATCATAAATTTCGTAGAGAAAGTAGAGGGCAGTGAGGATTCAGAGGAATGTGTCAAATTTGGAAGAGGAGATCTTCCAATCTACTTGTGCGTTTGAAGTGATTTCAAAGCCATCTGAAAGCTCTAGAAGTCTAGTTTTTCAGAGTAGGGCTTCCAAAGGAAAAGCTCAAAGGAACTGGGCTGTAGGTTGAGAAGAAGGTAGAAGGGTCAGATTGTCGGATCAGTCTGAGCCAGTCTTGAAGATTTTGAGATTACGGCCAAACCACGAGGAATTCTAAGCTTAAAGTCTAAGGTAAGATTCTTAAGACATTTTGGAATAAGTTTGTAGAAGAAAGTATTTTTAAATAAGGTTCGGAACTATGAGTAATCTAAGTTGTAAGTTGAATCTGGATTCTAGGGGTGAAAAAGGAACCCGAGGAGCTACTAGAGTGAAAAGTTCCTAAGAGTTCGAGGTGAGTGGTTAAAATATTTTTGAACTAAAACGTTTTTAAATTGTTTTGATTACAAAGTTTTACAGAAAGCATGTTTGCGAAAATAATTCTCATGCCTACTAGTTTTATAAAGTGGTTTCCAAGCAAGTTTGAATTGTGATTTAAACGCATGCATATTGTTGAAAAATTATTTACATATGTATATGAATTGATTTTATCCAGCATGCGTTACCATCTTTAAAGCCATGTTATATATGTGTTATACTGTACATGCTTTAAAGAGAAAAGTTTTTTATAAATAGTTTTGGTAAAATGCAATGCCGAAGTACAAGGAGAAGGCATCCACCCAACTAGATACTGAAGTACAAGGAGAAGGTATCTATTGGTACTGAAGTAAGTTTGAGAAGGTATTAAGCCAACGGGATACTGAAGTACGTTGGAGAAGGTATCCTAGTAACTCGATACTAAAGTACAAGGAGAAGGTATCTGAGCAGTAGTACCTAATGTGGCCACAGGTGAATAAAGTCAGAGATTGAGCAAAAGGGTTCTCTCTGGACTAGTAATTGGTGTTGGGATTATTTTACCAGTTATACAGTATTTTGATTTGAGAAATGATTTTATTGTTTTATGTTTAAAACAGTTTTATATAATTTACGCTTGGAAAATATTTATGCTACAAAGTTTATATTTCAGATAAAACTATTTTTTGAAATTATGCATGAGAATTTACTTTGTTTTCTCGGTCACTCACTAGGCATAAGCTCACCCCGTTTTCAAATGTTTTTGTTTCCCCCCCCCTCTCCCCCACAGGTAGCGATCAAATCCTCTAAAGACAACTCAGTATCTGCTCTGCCACTAAAGGACGAAAAGACTTGTAACCGTTTGCTAGGTGGTTATTGTTAATATTGTACACATGTTACTATTGTTTATATAGGGACTAGGGTTTGTGGGTTTTGGGACTTGTAAATCTAATGTTGTAAATACTCTAAACATATTAAGTTTCTATGTTAATAAATTGTGGGCCTAAAGAAGTCTCGTTGCATATAATTTGTATTTGGTATCAGAGTTATTTCGCAAGAGTTTTTAGGCAGTAAGTGTCAGCCCAAGGGTTGATAACTGCTGCAGTCACGCCCTTCTCTAGGCTAAGAGGGTGATCTGGGGTAGGGTGTGACATCTTGCCTTCGAGGCATGATTCACATACCGGAAATAAGTTTTCTTCTAAACTATTTAGAAGTTCACTTTTCACCAACTGTTCAATCCTATTAAGGTTGATGTGACCTAACCTTAGATGCCGAAGATGAGTGTTTTCCTTAGAAGAAACCTTTTCTCTTTTAGATGTTGTTGTCGTACTGAACATTTGTATAAAACAAGGCTTTTATGACTAACGGCCTTAGTACATATAAGTTACTTTCTATCGAACCAAAACCAATCTTCATTCCATTCTTGAAAATAAACACTTTATTCTCAGAAAAGGAGATAGTATACCCTTGTTCAATGAGACAAGAAACCGAGATTAAGTTCCTCCTAATTTGAGGAACTACGAAAACATTTTCCAGTGACAGATAACGTTTCTTGTCAAAAATAACTTCAACCTGCCTACAGCGATAACTAAAACAACCTTACCAGTACCGACCTGAAGAGTCATCTCTCCCTGTGGCAACGTTTGCCAGAAACTAAATCCTTGATAAGAAGAACTGACATGGTTGGTAGCACCCGAATCTAAGATCCAGGTAGAGTCATCATTCTTTACCAAACACGTCCCCAAGACAAATAAATCAGATTTACTATCTTTTGACATCCTCCTCTTTTGGAGAGTAGTGGGATCAGTATCAGAATAAAATAAGCTCCAAATTTCATGTTAGAGAACATTTCTCTTCTATGAACCTCAACAAAGTCAGCAACATTTGCTTCCTCTTCCTGGAGTTTAACTTGGGAACTGACACTACTGGTTTTGTCATCCATCCCTCTGTGCTCGAAAAGTAATAACTGACATTCAAACAAATCTTGCAATGAGTCCATGATCTTACGTGCAATGACCATGTTCTCAACCCTTTTGGCCAAAGCATCAGGTATGTTAGCCAAAATGTGAAGTTGGGTCAATGAATTAGCCTTCACCCACACCTCATATGCATTACGAACACTTCACGGTGCATCAAGGGTCGGGATTTGAGGACATTCCTCAACCATGAAAAATTCGAGGTCGTTTACCACGAAATACATTTTACAAGACTCTTTCCAATGTATGTAATTGGTCAAAATAGAGGCATTAAACGGAAATACTAACAAGTTGCTGAAAATAAAAAACACATTGACCTACGTTGGTTTTAAGCAAATACCCGATGAAAAAACATACAACACCCAATAAGGTTTAGAAAAACTAACATGAATCCCGTGTGACATCTAGTTTTGCAATGACGCTTCAAAGGTTCAGGACAAAAGCCGCTGAAGGGAGGTCAATTATCCCTCATCTGAATTGAGAAATTCTCAACTAGTCATTAATACCAGAACAACTCTTGCTCCTATAACGACTAGCTATAATTGATTTGATCAAGAGATCATTAACTTACTTAACAATCTCTCGTTAGTGTGACTCGCCATTTTAGGCCCTAGAGATTGCCTCAAGTAGCCAATCCGAGGGGAAAAATTCTGATTGGGGAAAAACCTAAAGCGACCCTATCCATTTCTAGAGTTCACCTTGATCTTGACCAACTGACAAAACCCATCCGAAGGGGGACGCTCCTAGGGCGCCACGAGGGAGTACAGAATGATCTCATGGTGCGAAAAAATGACAGAGACCGTAGGATGTATTGACACACACCCTTCACCCACTTACTATAAACAATCTCTCCGTCCACCTTGATATTGACTCATGCAAACACCATCTAAAGGGGGATGCTCCTAGGACACCATGAGGCCAAGCATGAATCTCACGGTGTGAACATTCATGGAGAAATGTGACTGGAATCATTGGCATATCAGATACATCTCTTTTTCCTACTAAGTATTTTATAACCTAGGGTTTAGTTTACTTAGAAAAAACATGGCTAAGAATTTTAACTAAGTGACCGTTCAGGTTTTCCGAAGAGTAACTTTTACCTTGGATAGTTGAAACAACTTTTTGATCATCATCCATTAAACTCTTTAACGAAGTCTTTGACCAACTGTCGCATGCTTTCATAAAATCTATCTAATTCACCTTTCCAGGTAGGGGTGGTCCATTTTCATCAGTTTAAGTACCCCAACCTAGACAGAACCCGCCTTAGACAAAAAATCCCTCATAGATAGATTTAATACAATTTTAATCTTTTATGCCAATCAATTTAATCCTATTAAACCGATTTAAAAAGATTAAACTAGGTTGCTAATCCCATTAGAATCTTGAACTTAGGTATATCTCAATCCAATTTTAAAACCCTTTTAAAACATGAATTCACCCTAAGTCCGCATGTAATTCTTTCTTATCGATTTTAGTTCTAATTTCTATTATCACTCTTATAACAAAAACAACCGAAACCAACCACAAGGCATAGCTAACACATACAAGGCATTCATAACTTTTATAAATACCCTAAGTGTCATACTCCATGCATCGTTCATTCATTGCTACCTTTTTATATAACACTTATAAAAGACAATAACGAACCAAGCAAAACATGCTTCTATACACCCTTATACTATAACGCTTATAATATAAAGATGATGCATGAATATGCTTACTGCATGCACAAATATAACTCTTATATTTTCATGATGCGTGCACATGCTTTCTTGTAATTTTTTCATGCAATATTATAACAATTATAATACATGATGCATGAATTATTGCATGACCTAGGGTGGGTTTCAAAAATATATGTCAAACACTTTGCCACATAAACCACATACATCTCATGTATAATAAACAAATGTTGATGAACCGGGAAAAATTGCCTCAAATCCTCAAAAAACTACAAGCTAACTATTACAAAACAAAGAGTCTCTAGTTCAAACAGGCTAACCAGGTCTTGAACCGTTCGGTCGAAGTCTGCGTGTCTCTGTTGATCGTGTACCAAAACACTCTGCGATCGTCTACACGAAAAAACAAACGCTTTGCTCAATCGTTTAATTACGCTTCCAGAGCTAAAGATCGTTTAGCAATGATCATGTACCTTTTACTATGCGATGAAGCACGAGGTACACGATCGTGCACCGCGCTCCGCAACACAAGACTTATACGATCGTCTAAACGACTACGATACAATGAAGCACGATTGTCTAAACAATCGCTGATCGAACGCCTTCATATCTTATACCACGTGAACGTGTAGTTAGTAACTATGCGATGATGCATGCTAACTACACGATCGTTTAGCGCATGCCTTCTTCTAAATAATGAGCATAAAATGCTACCACTACGATCGTTTACCACCAACGTCTACGCGATCGGGAAACCAACGCTACGCGATAGAGTAAACGATTTACCCCATCATTTAGCATCGTTTAGTTAAATCTCAACGATCGGTTACCTGAGGCTACACGAAACGACCAACTCCTGGTCTTCTTCTTTGCTGAGAACCGCATCTCCATGCTTCGAAACTTCATCACGAATGACTCGACTAACTTAAAAACTTTGAATTATAGACTCGATTGCATGTTAATTATACCAAAAAACACAGAGGCACTTACAAATTAACACTTTGTAATTGAAGAAAGCTTTAAATAGAGGCAATTAAACCCGTAAACATTCATCAACATTCAACATTCAACATTCAACGCCATCCAAAACGCATTTAACAATTGAACGCAATGCAGAAAACCCACCATGACTGTAAAGGAAATTCAAAAGAGAAGTGAAATTTGGAATATCATAACAACCTGGCTCTGATACCAATTGAAGGAAATCGAACATGAGAATTTCCATAAGCAGTGGAATGATCTTTCCATATTTCATTCATATATGAATATTAACAATTACAGTACACAAATGGAAACATACAGGTCATGCATACAACGAAATTACAACATGCTTTACCACGATCAAGGGAAAAAATAACATACCTTTGAAGCCTCATCTTCAATCTCCCTTGATTACGAATGCTCAAACTGACTCCAGTACTGCAGCACACGAACGCTCGAACTCAACGATCTCCAAGATCATGAACAATTGACAACCACCACACGAACACCGCGAACTTAACAAACAGCCTCCGAATAACCTCGATGATGTTGAGTTGAGTATGACACCACCACAATGGCTACCTTGGTTCTCGGTGTGAGAATCCAAAAGTGTGAGCTCTATGTGGACTTGGTTAGAAGACGAGAACGAAGGAAGAACAATCGTGTGAACAATTGAGCAAGTAGGAGATGGAAAATGTCTATTGTATAGACGATGCCAATCGTTTAGAAGAAGCTTTGCGATCGTTTAGCAAAAGCTATGCGATCATTTAGCTAATCGGTCAGTTGAGTGTCTATCGTATAGAAACACTTCACGATCATCTAGTCTCTCTTTCAACTATCATTTAGTAAATCTTATTTACTTGACACTCACCGTGAGAAAATTTTCGAGAATGGAAATTCCCAAACATTTTTTCTTTTATCTCACGGTTATCATGAAACTACCAATAACCTCCCACTCAATTGGTTATGAGTGAAAAAGAGATAATTATCCAATAATTAATATTATTATAAATATATATGATAACCAACTTACCATACTATATTTATAACCTATAGTTTTAATATTTCATCTCATGAAACATATAAACCATAACTCTTTTTCTATTCCATGGTACTTAATGTAAATCTCATTTACATTAATCCTCCACTAGATGTATCTCATACATCACACTAATCATATCATATACAATTGAATTACCACTTGTTAATTTGAACATTTCAAATCAACACTAAGAACTGATCCTCAACTTGAACCCATTGAGCTACCAAAGGGACCATATGGACCTATAGCTTGAAGCTCCAACGGTACGTGAATAATTGACTAAACTCTTTAATCATCAGATCCACCATCTATTAACTGCCAGGCACTCCACTAAAGACCGACAGTTGAACTCTCCTTACTACAGATATATTATGTGTCCATTTTAACTAATCAGCGGTGCAATAATCCTTCACAAATCACTCGTAAGTACAGCTCGGCCAATAACTGTTATGCCCTTGTAGTTACATCTAACTCCTTAAGTACCACCGATCCCTCTAATGAACATAAGTCATAGTCCTACTATGACTTAGTCTTCTCTTCCAAAGAGAAGTTGTGGTCATTATGTTCAAGCCCCGGAATCAGCCCTTAAGGGAGCAATCTATCTACTTACTCCTGCTTCGGGGAAGGAGTGAATTCCATCTTGTGTAATTGAGTTCCCAGCTCCCAAATCAGACAAGTCCCCAAAAAGGTATGCATGTTGAGTTGGCAATCTGGCCACTTTCACCCATACTAATCAAAGAACCACCCTCAAAGGCAGGAGTTCCCAAAACACTCAAGATTGAGGTCATGTCACCTATGGTCATTTTGGTGAGATGTAAGTCTCCAGTATGAATGACGTTATATATAGAGACGAATCATCTTGTGGTTTGATCTTATACAAACTCTTTGTATAGGACACCCCCGTTCACATGTCTCCACATGAATGGTCAGGATCTACCATCTGTAGTAGTTCACAACACTTGCAAATCTCTATAAAGCGGGCCGTATCCATAGTGTCACTAGGATCAGGTATCCCACCTTAATCCTTATACTACAGACCTATTTAGGTTATCACTCAAGGCATGATCCACTTGTATATCTCATATACATTCTTAAGTTTACATAAGATAACCGTGGAGTTTTGTTTATTGGATATGAGTAAATGTTCGATAAAATAACTCTTATTTTATTCATAACCATGTGTATGTATTACAAACTACGAGACTCTAGGAGAATTTGGACACCAATCCTAACAGATTGCATGTTACATTTTGAACAATGTTCCTTCGAAAAGTATGTCTGAAACACCTTTTGAGCTGTGGAGAGGCCGTAAAGGTAGTTTATGCAACTTCATGATTCGAGGATG
Organism: Benincasa hispida; assembly: GCF_009727055.1. NCBI lineage: Eukaryota > Viridiplantae > Streptophyta > Magnoliopsida > Cucurbitales > Cucurbitaceae > Benincasa > Benincasa hispida. Next base: position 24,371,563 of record NC_052350.1, read on the forward strand.
TCCGACCCATGTGCTAGTGGCTAACCCGAAGAAGTTGGAACCACGTTCGAAAGTTTGCCTTTTTGTAGGCTATCCCAAGGAAACGAGGGTTAAATACTTCTATGATCTAAGCGAGAATAAGGTGTTTGTATCAACAAATACTATCTTCTTGGAAGAAGACCACATAAAGGATCATAAACCATGAAGTAAGCTAATTTTACATGAAATTTTTTATGAGACTACTAAGAGTTCAACAAGAGTTGTTGAACAGACTGATAGATCAACAAGGGTTGTTGATTTCAGTTCATCTAGTCAACCATCTCAAGAGTTGCGACTGCCTCGACGTAGTGGAAGGGTTGTGAACCCATCAAATCGCTACATGGGTTTGACTGAAGCCCAAAACATCATGTCTGATGATGTAGTCGGGGATCCATTGTCTTATAAGTAAGTAATGGAGGATGTTGACAAAGATGAATGGATTAAAGCCATGAACCAGGAAATGGAGTCTATTTACTTTCATTTCTATCTGGGAACTTGTGGATCTGCCCGATGTGGTAAACCATATAGGGTGTAAGTGGATCTACAAGCGAAAACGAGGTGTAGATGGAAAGGTGCAGACCTTTAAAGCTAGACTCGTGGCAAAGGGTTATACCCAGGTCGAGGGAGTGGACTATGAGGAAACTTTCTCACCTATTGTCACGTTGAAGTCTATCTAGATACTCCTGTCCACAGCCACATTTTATGATTATGAGATATGGCAAATGGACGTCAAGACTGCCTTTCTGAATGGTAATCTTGAGGAGACCATCTACATGGATCAACCCGAGGGATTCATTGTTCCAGATCAAGAGTAAAAAGTTTGCAAGCTTAATAGGCCTATTTATGGGTTGAAACAGGCGTCTAGATCTTGGAACATTAGATTTGACAGTGCGATCAAATCGCTTACTTTGATCAAAACGTTGATGAGCCTTGTGTTTACAAGAAAATCATCAACAACTCAGTAGCTTTCCTGGTGCTGTATGTGAATGATATCCTACCAACTGGGAATGATGTAGGTTTTCTAACTGACAATAAGAAGTGGTTAGCCGCCCAATTCCAAATGAAAGATTTGGGAGAGGCGCAGTATGTTGTAGGGATCCAGATCATTCAGGATCATAAGAGCAAGAGGATAGGCTTGTCTCAGGCATCGTACATTGATCAAATGTTGATCAGGTACTGGATGCAGAATTCTAAGAAGGGTTTATTACTCTTCAGGCATGGAATTTTGTCTAAGGAGTAATCTTCTAAGACACTTTAAGAGGTTGAGAAGATGAGATGGATTCCCTATGCTTCGGCTGTTGGAAGCCTCATGTATGCAATGTTATGTATTAGACCTGACATTTGCTATGCAGTAGGGATTGTCAGTCGTTATCAGTCCAATCCAGGATTAGATCACTAGATGGTGGTCAAAACGATTCTCAAGTATCTTTGGAGAACGAGAGACTATATACTCGTGTATGGAGATAAGGAGTTGATCCTTACAGGGTACAATGACTTTAACTTTCAGATGATAGAGATTCTCGAAAATCGACATCAGCATCAGTGTTCACTCTTAATGGAGGGGATGTAGTTTGGCGAAGCATCAAGCAAGGATGTATCATAGACTCTACTATGGAAGCCGAATACATAGCAGCTTGTGAAGACGCTAAAGAGGTTGTTTGGCTTAGACAGTTCCTTATAGATTTGAAAGTTGTTCCAAATATGTCTTTGTCGATCACTCTCTATTGTGATAACAGCGAGGCTATGGCAAATTCAAAGGAACCTTGGAGTCATCGTAGAGGCAAGCATATTGAATGAACGTATCATTTGATCAAGGAGATTGTGCATTACGATGATGTGATAGTCACGAAGAGCGTTGGGGCACAACGTTGTTGATCAGTTTAAAAAGGCCCTCACAACTAAAGTGTTCGAGGGTCATCTGAAGAGTCTGGGTCTATGGGACATGCAACATCTTATCTAGGTCAAGTGGGAGATGATACTGGGGTATAGAGTATGCCCTAGTTTATTATATATTATACTGTTTTTTTCATGTGTTGTACATAAGTCTCCTGAGGAATTAGGACAAGTGGGAGATTGTTCGGATTGGTATCCTAATTCTCTCGGAGTCTCGTAGTTTGTAAACAGTTTGTACACATTTTTATTAATAAAATAAGAGTTATTTTATTTGCATTTACTCATATCCAATAAACTAAGATCCGTCGTTATTGTATGTAAACTTAAGCATGTATGTGAGACATACAAGTGGTTAATGCCTTAAGTAATACCTAAATGGTCTGTAGTATAAGGATAAAGGAGGGATACCTTATCCTGGTGACACTACGTATACGACCCACTTTGTAGATGTTTACAAGTGTTATAAATTGCTACAGGTGGTCTGATCCTGACCATTCATATGGAGACATGCGAGCGTGGGTGTCCTATACAAAGAGTTTGTATAAGACCGGACCACGAGATGATTAGTCTCTTTATATAGCGCCGTTGATAATTGAGACTTACATTTCACTAAAACGACCATAGGTGACATGACCTTAATTCTAAGTGTTTTGGGAACTCCTGCCTATGAGGGTGGTTATTTGATTATTATGGGTGAGAGTGGCGAGATTCCCAACTCAACAAACCTAACTTTTTGGGGATTTTTTTTTATTGGGGAGTTGAGAACTTAGTTACACAAGATGGAATTCACTCATTCCCCGAAGCAGGGGTAAGTAGATAGATTGCTCCCTTAAGGGCCGATTCCAGGTCTTAAATATAGTGGCCACACCCTCTCTTTGGAAGAGAAGACTTAGTCATAGTAGGACTATGACTTATTGTTCATTAGAGGAATCAGTGGTACTTAAGGAATTATATGTAACTATAAGGGCAAAACGGTAAATTGGCCCAACTGTATATACGAACGATTTGTGAAGGGTTATTGCACTGTTGATTGATTAATATGGACACAGAAATATATCTGTAGTGAGAAGAGTGCAACTATCGGTCTTTAGTGGAGTGCCCGACAGTTAACGGATGGTGGATCTCATGACTAAAGAGTTTAGTCAGTTATTTAAGTATCGTTGGAGCTTCAAGTTACAGGTCCATAAGGTCCCCTTGGTAGCTCAATGGGTTCAAGTTGAGAATCAGATTTTAGGGTTAGTTTGAAGTATTCAAATTAACAAGAGGAAATTTAATTGTATATGATATAATTGGTATGATGTATGAGATACATTATTTGGAGAAATTAATGTAAATATGATTTACATTAAGTGCCATAAAATAGAAAAAGAACTATGGTGTATATGTTTCATGAGATGAAATATTAAAACTATAGGGTTATAAACATAATAGACTAAGTTGGTTATCATATTTATTTATAATATATAAAGTATATGATAATTAATTTCTTTTTCTCTAATAACCGATTGACTGGGAGGTTATTGAAAGTTTTATGGTAATTGTGAGATAAAAAGGAAAATTGTTTCCCTAAATTCATAAGTTGCTCCATTCGAAAAGTACTCACGGAAAGAGTTATCGAGTAAAAGAGTTTTACTAAGCGATAGCGTTTGACAGAGACTAAATGATCGAGTAGAGTTGACTATACGATAGTTATTCAGCTGATCGTTGCTACACGATCGAGTAGCAAAGTCTATGCGATAGGCTTTATTTACTAAACGATCGAGCACATCGTCTATGCGATAGACCAGCTTCTTATCTCCCACTTGCTTGATCGCCTACTCGATTTTAGACCTCCAGTCTCTTCCTCAAGCCAAGATCATACAGAGCCCACAACTCCTGGATTCTCACATCGAGAATACTAAGGTAACCATTGTGATGGTGCTTACTCAGTTCGTGAATCGAGTTGGACTCGATTGGGTTCGAAGAGCTATTGGCTGTTTGTGCTGTTCATATTCTTTTTATTGCGTTCGAGTGTTACTGTGGACGCATTGAAGATCTATCGAGGGATTCTTGAAGAATGGTTCTTCAAAGGTATACATATTCTATCCCTTAATTCTTATTATAGCATGCTGTAATTTCGCAATATGTATGGCTTGTTAGTTTCTGTTTTAGACTGTAATTATTTGTGTTCAATTTGAATGGAATTTGGAACGATTGCTTCCGCTACTCATAGAAATCCTCTGGTTTGATTTCCTTCATTTCTCTCTTACATAATTTGGATTATAGATCACATCTATAATTAACCCTTATATATTAATCTTATTAATATAGAATTCCCTCAATTGATTTGAACAATTCAAATCATTCATCATTACTATCCTTCAGTGAGCTAACAATGGAACCTTATGGACCTACAAATTAAAAGCTCGATTGATGTGAGGTTAATTAATTAAACTCTTTAATTAAATTAATCAATGTTCATTAATTACCAGTCACTCCACTAAAGACCGATAGTTGCACTCTTCGTACTGCAAATATATTTATATATATATGGATATAACCAATAAACAGTGAGTTCATCCTTCATAAATCATTCATAACTATAGCTGGGTAAGATTACCATTTTACCTCTATAGCTACATCTAACTCTTTAAATACCACTAATTCCTCTAATGAATAAATAGTTTATAGTTCAACTATAAACTGACACCTCTCGGGCCAGTGAGAGGTTGAAGCCTCATTGTTCAAGACCCGAAACCAACTATTAAGGGAGCAATTTATCTACTTTTCATAAGGTTGGGAAGGAGTAAATTCCATTTTGTGTAGTTGTGTTTCTAGCTCCTTACTCGGACAATTCCCTAAAATGGTAGGTTTTTTGGGTTGTCTAACGTAGTCACTTTGGATTGCCCTCATAGACAGGGGTTCACAACTCACTCAGGATTAAGATCAAGTCACTTACTGTCAACCTAGTGAAATGTAAGTCTCTTATAATAATGGTGTTATATAGAGAGGCTATTCATTTCGTGGCCCTGTCTTATACAAACTCTTTGTATAGAATACCTTCACTCACATGTCTCCACATGAACGATCAGGATCAAATCATTTGTAGCACTTTACAACAATTATAACAACTACAAAGTGAGTCGTATTCATAGTGTTACAAGGATAAGGTTCAATCTTATCCTTCTATACAGACCATTTAGGTTATCACTTAAACATGATCCACTGTATGTCAACCACATACATGTTTCAAGTTACATAAAATAATCTTGGATCTTAATTATTGGATTGAATTAATGAGTTTAAATGTTAATAAAATACCTCTTATTTTATTAAATATATTATTTTTATTTACAAACTACAAGATACATGAGATTTAGGACACCAAATCCAACAATCTCCCACTTGTCCTAAAGTGAGAGGGATGTACAGTATCAAATACAATACAATAAACTAGGGCATACAATATATCTAACAACATCTCCCACTTGTCCTAGATTAGATGACTCATATCTCGTATACCCATGCTTTCCAGGTGTCCCTAAAAAACTTTAGCCGTGAAAACCTTTGTAAATGGATTAACAGCATTGTGCTCTAAGGCAATCTGTGTTACGATCATATCTCCCTATTGCACAATCTCCTTGAAGGAATCGAATCCCAAGTGGAAGTGTGTGATCGCCTTGAAATTTTGTTTTCATTTTTACATAAACAAAATACGGTTTAAAAATAATAACATTATGGATAACAATCAAGATTAGCATGCATTGAAGAGAAGAAAAGAGAGAAGAGCTAAAACTTACCTTTGTAGATTCCCAAATTCTTCATAATTCTCTCCACATCTTCTTTGAAATGTCTCTTTTTAATGATCAAGGGACACCACCATAAATAAAATCTTATTATTCTCTAGGATCCCAAGAATTGGATGTGTAGTCCCCAAGACTTAGAAAGGGAAGAAAAAGTAGTAGAGAAAAAAAAAGAGAGATTTTGAGAGAAGTAGTAGGAGACTAGGATTAAGAATTTCCAATTCAACTGTGTCACAAACATGGGCCATGAAAACCTATTTATAGAAAGAAGGAGTGACCCCCTTCTCCTAGTATTTCCTATTCCTACTCTAGTTCTAATTTAATTAAATAACCTTTATTTAATTAATTATCCAATAATTAAATAACCATATATATTAAATCCAAATTAATATATATAATTAATTAATAAATAAATAATAAACATTACATGTTTATTTATCTCCACTTCTTAAAAGTTAATCAATTAATTAATTAACTATTAATTAATCAATTAAATGACTATATTAAATCATCTTTAATATAAAATTAATTAACATATAATTATCACATATTTATATGTATACATCTCTTTAATATTTGAATCTTATTCAAATATTTTTCCCTCTTAATTATATATCACATTTATAATTAACCATATTATATTAATCTCATTAATATGAAATTGATTTGAACAATTCAAACCATTCCTCTTATATATCCTTTAGTGAGCTAACAAGGGGATCTTATGGACATACAGATTAGAAGCTCCAATGAAATAAGATTAATTAATTAAATTCTTTAAATAAATTAATCAATTTTCATTAACTATTAGTCACTTCACTAAAGACTGATAGCTACACTCTTCGCATTGTAGATTCATTTTTTATGTCCACAGATATAACCAATCAACAGTCAGTCGACCCTTCACAAATTGCTTATAACTATAGTTAGGTTAAAATACAGTTTTACCCCAGTAGTTACATCTAACTTCTTGAATACCACTGGTCCCTCTAATGAACAAATAGTTTATAGTACAACTACAAACTAACATCTCTAGGGCCAATGAGAGGTTGAGGTCTCAATGTTCAAGACCCAGAATCAGCTATTAAGGGAATAATTTATCTACTTTCCCTAAGGTCAGGAAAGGAGTGAATTTCATCTTGTGTAGTTGTGTTCCTAACTCCTTGCTCGGACAAGTCTCCAAAATGGTAGGCTTGTTGAGTCGGCTAACAAGGCCACTCTCACCCATACAAATCAAAGAATTACCCTCATAGACAGGAGTACAACTCACTTAGGATTAAGGTCAAATCACCTATAGTCATCATAGTGAAATGTAAGTCTCTTCTAGCAACGGTGTTATATAGAAAGACTATTCATTTCGCAGTCCGGTCTTATACAAACTCTTTGTATAGAATACCTCCGTTCGCATGTCTCCACATGAACTATCAGGATTAGATAATTTATAGCACTTTACAACAATTGTAACATCTACAAAGTAGGTTGTATTCATAGTGTCACTAGGATAAGGTACTTAGCCTTATCCATCTACTAAAGACCGTTTAGGTTATCACTTAAACGTGATCCACCTATGTCTCTACATATATGTTTAAGTTTTATAAAATAATATTGAATCTTAGTTTATTAGATTGAAGTAATGCAGTCTAAACATTAATAAAGTACCTCTTGTTTTATTACATATATAATTTGTCTTTACAAATTACAAGATACACTCGATTCAAGAGTATGTAATTTCTAACCCAAATTTCTTTTATTTGCATGTTGTAAAATTAGTCTGTGAATTGCATAATTTCTCCTCTGTTTTTTTTTAATTATGTAAAAATTGGAAATTGGGAACGATCCCCACTTTCGGAGTGGACCTCACGGTTCCTTCAATTAGTATCAGAGCGAAGGTTTTTGTCCCAATTTTAATTTTCCAGGATTGAATTTATAGTTAATGGTGCGTTTTGCATTCGGTATTTTATTCATGTGGATGAATGTATGGAATGAATGGTTTGCAATTGTGGACATTATAATATTTAAAACATTGTATAATGCATGAACATGCTTAATGAAACATACATCAAAATAATATAACACTTATATCATGATGCATGAGCATGCTAATAAAGTCATGCAAAATAAAATATAATATTTATATTAAATATAATACATGAAAATGTTTATCCTAAGGTGGGATTTTAAATCCATATGACATACATTATGAAATATAAATTCATCCAATATACATACATCAAATGTATAATAAATTAACCAACAAATATTGGACCAAATTTTGGCACCCTAAAATTTAACTAAAATAATATAACTAATTTATATTAATTTAATTAATTAAAAATAAATGAAATTACAAAATAAAAGAATTTTTTTGCAAAAAGTCGGAGATAGGACTCGAACTCACGACCATTGGACTCCTCGTGCGCGCCTGTGAAGCTTGGAGCGTTGCTATGATTGGGGGGGGGGGGGAGAAGTAACGCCTATGGATATCGTCGCATTAACTTGCCTTGCAGCGTCATGACGATGAAGTCTAGAAACCTTTTTTTTTTTACAGCATTTTTGTTTTGAACTTAGATCGAAAGCCTCTGTATTTCACCAATCTCTTCAGCAACTCTTACTCCTTGATCGACATGGACTTACAAACTCAATAACAAAAATTAAATGCCTAAAAAAACAACAGGCCCCGACATTTTAATTACATTAAAACGTAAAGCTAAGTGCCAAAAAATATAAACATCTAATATTGCAAACCTCACATTTAAATGCAGATTAAAACCAACCTTTCTAAATTTATTTTCGTTTAAAAAATATGTAAACACAGAAATGTAAGTATTGGCTCTAATACCAATTGAAGGAATTAAATTCCCACAAAATTGTGAGATCGCCTTGCATTTAGTTTTTTTCGATTTGTGGAAAAAAAACACAGCAGTCCACACAAGAAGAACAAAGGATAAACATCAAAATCAACATGCTATAGAAAAAGAAGAAAAGGGATAGAAGGACCTTGCATTTGTTGAATCTCCATGTTCTTGTAAATTCCTCTCCCTTGTCCCACGAACACCTTTTGAACGATCAAGGACACCACCATAAGAATAACCTTGTTATTCTTTAGGACTCCAAGGGTTAGATGTGTGGTCCTTAGCACTTGGAAGAGGAAGAGGTAGAGAGAATTGTTGGGTTTTATATCCTAAAACTCGTGGTTTGTAAACAATAGTACTTATTCTGAAAATTCAATAAGTTGTTATTGAATAGATGTTTTGCTTATTAGAAATCCAATAAACCTAAAAGTCCCTTGACTATTACATGAGTACTTGAACTTTATGTGGAGACATAAAAGTGGATCAGGTTCGAGTATATAGTCAAAATGATCTATAGTATATGAATAAGGTTGGGTGCCTTATTCTGGTAACACTATTGGATGCGGTCTGTCTGTAGTTGTTACAAAGTATTGTAAAGTGTTACAAACGAAATGATCCTAATTCGTACATGTTATGACATGAAGAGTGGGGATGTCATTGTGTAAAAGGGTTTGTACAAGATCAGACCAAAAAATTAGTCACTCTTACTTTATAACGTTGTTTACTGTTTAAGACTGACTATTTCAAAGCGATGACCTAGGTAACTTGACCTTAATCCTGAGCTAACTATGAACTCCTGTTTATTCAGAATTATCCTTAGATGAGGGTTGGCTCAACAGCGCCGGCTCAATAACCTCCCATTTCAGGGGTAAGACTGGATAGATAGCTGGGGACATAGGGTGCAAGAAGGAATTCACCTCTACCCGCTTTTAGGGATAGTAGAGAGGTTGTTCCCTTAAGTGCTGATTTTGGGTCTTGAACAAGAGGCCCCACCCTCTCTTTGGCCTGAGAGAGACTCGGTTTGTTGATTGGATCACAAATAAATTGTTCATTAGAGGATCGATGGGACTTAAGGAACAAGAGGTAATCTCGGGGGTAAAACAGAGATTTGACCCAGCTATTATTACGAACAACCTGTGCAGGGTTAACTTACTAATCATGGTTATATCGAGTGGACATAATACATCTACATGTTGGATCAACACCAACACGCAGTGAAAGGAAACATGATCCATAAGCACTTTAATTCATTAATTTTGGTTGAAAAGAAACATGCTAAAAACAGAGTATAATAGGTTTCAAGAACATACCTTGGCTGAACCAACGAAATCTCTATTTCCAATTGCAAAATTCTCTGAATCCTTGTGTAGACCACCACAAGATCTTCTCTACTATCCTCTTGGTGCTCTAGATTAAGTTGTGGGATTCAATATAAGCTGGAATCAAAGGGAATATGGAGAAAGCTCACTGAACCAACCCATTGAAGAACACCTTCTTCATTCGAATTTTTCAGCAAAAATTCAACCGGTTCATCATCCCTTTCTTCACTACAATCTCTTCAATATATTGCAGACTATCATGCAAAGAGATGTATTGCATGGGATGCAACTCATGCTTGAAGTAAAACAAAGGAGAAAGTGGGTTCATCATCCCTTATTCAAGCCCCAGAATCAGCACTTAAGGGAACAACCTCTCTACTATCCCTAAAGCGGGTAGGAGTGAATTCCCTCTTGCATCCTATGTCCCTAGCTATCTATCCAGTCTTACCCCTGAAATGGTAGTCATATTGAGTCGGCGCTGTTAAGTCAACTCTCACCTATGCAAATCTAAGGCCAATCCCAGATAAACAGGAGTTCATAGTTAGCTTAGGATTAAGGTCAAGTTACCTAGGTCATCGCTTTGAAATAGTCAGTCTTAAACAGTAAACAACGTTATAAAGTAAGAGTGACTCATTTCGTGGTCCGATCTTGTACAAACTCTTTTGCATAAGGATACCCCACTCCTCATGTCCAACATGAATGAATTAAGATCCCTTCGTTTGTAGCACTTTATAACTCCTTGTAACAACTAAAGTTCAGGTCGTATCCAATAGTATTACCAGAATAAGGTACCCAACCTTATCCATGTACTATAGATCATTTTGACTATTTACTTGAACCTGATCCACCTTTATGTCTCCACATATAAAGTTTAAGTACTCATCCAATAGTCAAAAGACTTTTAGGTTTATTGGATCTATTTAAGTAATAGATCTATTCAATAACACCTTTATTGAATTTTCAGAATAAGCTCTATTGTTTACATACCACGAGTTTTAGGACATAAAACCCAACACTACAGTGAGGGGAGTTCAACTATGGGCTTTAGTGGAGTGACCTATTAATTAACGAATGGGGGTTAATTCGGTCTAATGAGTTTAGCCAATTAATCTTGGATCGTTGGAGCCCATGATCTGTAGGTTCGCGAGGTCTCCCTACTAGCTTGTAAATGGATTAACTCTAGAGTAGTGTGATAAGTTAATTTGAAACGTTCAAATTAGAATTAAAGAAGTTAGTAATTATATGAGATATAATTACACATTTAATTTAGGAATTAAACGAAATTGGAGAATTAATATTTAAATATGATTTAAATTTATGAAGGTGGATTTGTGTAAAATTAATTTAATATTTGATATTAAATTAATTAGAATTATTTAAATTGTTTAAATAATTATTTATTAGAAAATTAATTTACGAAATTAATTTTTAAAAATTAATAATCTTTTATTTTTGAAATCAAATTATTTTTCTAAAATCAAATTTGGATTTTCAAAATGGAAAAAATAAACAAATGGAAAAATGGTTTTTCCATTATCATCTTCAAGTAGCTCACTCATAACCCATCATCTTTGAGTTTCAATTACTCCAAGCATGAGCTGCTTCTCATGCAACTATCTTCTTTGCATGATGGTCTGCAATATATTGAGAAGATTGGAGTAAATTTGAGGCATGCAATCAGTAGAATTTTTGCTGAAAAATTCGGTTGAAGAATGAGTTCTTCAAGTAGGTTGCTACTGTAAGTTATCCTCTAAGTTCTCTTGATTCAAGCTTATTTTGAGTTTCATAACTTAATCTAGAGCACCAAGAGAATAGTGGGGAAGATCTTGGGGTGGTCTACAATGAGATTTGGAAAGATTTGCAGCTGGAATCGAGATTTCAAGAGGACTACAAATGTATGACTTGAAACCCATTTATTTATGCAAGAGCATGCTTTATATTCTACCAAAATTAATGAATTAGAGTGCTTAATGATCCTTGTTGCTTCCACTTTGTGATGATACAATCCAACAAGAATTTGCTGAAAGCGTAGAGAGAAATTTAGCTTTTTTTTTTTTTTTTTTTTTTTTTTTTGCATAATGAAAAATTCTTGCCCTAAATGGGCTACAAAGATATATTTATATGGAGAAGGGTTAACTCTTTCTTCAAGCATTTCCTTTTCCACTTTTAATGCTAATTAATTAAATAACCCTTATTTAATTAATTGGCATACTAATTAAATAAGCATATATTAAATCCTATTTAATATATAGTTAATTAATTAACATATAAACATCACATATTTATGTGTATTCACCTCTCTAACATTATAATTAATTAATTCTTCATGAATCTAATTCACATGAATTTAATATGTGAATCTCATTCAAATATTTCTCTCTTACATAATTTGGATTATAGATCACATTTATAATTAACCATTATATATTAATCTCATTAATACAAAATTCTCTCAATTAATTCTCTCAATTCAAATTTTATGGACCTACAAATTAAAAGCTCCAATGATGTGAGATTAGTTAATTAAACTCTTTAATTAAATTAGTCAATGTTCATTAACTACCAATCATTCCACTAAAGACCGATAGCTGCACTATTCACATTGTAGATATATTTCTATTGGGGTAGATGCCCTAAATCTCGTAGGGTCCTATAGTTTTTAAACATTGTTAAACAAACTCATTAAGTATTTAATAAAATATATGATATTTTATTCATTGTCTATAAAATATATGATATTTTAGTTGCATTAACCACAAACCAATAAACTAACATCCAAGGTTATCTTTGTAATTTAAACATGTATGTAGAGACATATGGGTGGATCATGTTTAAGTGATAACCTAAATTTTCTATAGTAGACGGATAAGTTGAGTACCTTATCCTGGTGACACTACGAGTATGGCCTGTTTTGTAGGTGTTAAAATTATTGTAAAGTGCTACAAATGATCTGATCCTGACCATTCATGTATATACATGCGAGCGGGGATATTCTACATAAAGGAATTTGTATAAGATCGGACCACGAAATGTTTAGTCTCATTATATAACGCCATTTATAATAGAGACTTACATTTCACTAGGATGACCATAGGTAACATGACCTGAATCTTGAGTGAGTTTGAACTCCTGCTCATGAGGGCGATCCTTTTATTTGTATGGGTGAGAGTTGCCAGATCGTCGATTCAACTAGCCTACCATTTTGGGGATTCGTCTGATTGAGGAGCTGGGAACACAACTACACAAGATAGAATTCACTCCTTCCTTGAGGCAGAGGTAAGTAGATAAATTGCTCCCTTAAAGGTTGATTCTGGGTTTTGAACAATGTGGCGCCACACCCCCAAGAGGGGTTTAGTCATAGTTGGACTATGATCTATTGTTTATTAGAGGGATTAGTGGTACTTAAGAAGTTAGATGTAACTTCAGGGGCAAAATGGTAATTTGACCTAGCTGTACTTACGAGCAATTTGTAAAGGGTCATCGTACTGTTGATTGGTTATATCCAATGGACACAGAAATATATCTGTAATGCAAAGAGTGCAGTTATCGGTCCTTAATGGAGTGCCTGACAGTTAACGGATGGTGAATAATGTAATTAAAAAGTTTAATTAATTATTCATGTACCATTAGAGCTTCAAGCTACAGGTCCATGAGGTCCCCTTGGTAACTCAATAGGATTTAGTTGAGAATCAGTTTTTCGACTAATTTGAATTGTTCAAATTAACAGAGAGATTTAATTATATATGATATAATTAAGTTGTTTCAATTATATGTGATATAATTGTCATAATGTATTTGATATATTATAACTTAATGGAAGGAAATAAATATTTTAATGAGATTCAAATATAGTTTCTATGAATTGGATTCATAGTTGTTAAGTTTAATATAAATAAGATTTATATTAAATGTCATATAAAAGAGAAAAGAAACTACAGTTTATATTGTATGTGATACAAGATTAAAACTATAGGTTATATGTTATATTTGATATAGTATATATATATATATATATATATGATAAGTTAGTTATCCTATTTATATTTATATTATTATTATTTTAATAATAAGGAAGGGAATTACAACTCCCTTCCCATTCTTTTCTCTCCATCCATGTAAGTGGGTGGTGGTTATTTTTATGGCAAGGAGAATACAAGAAAAGTTTTTTTCTTCTTCTTCTAAGATTGTGGTTAGACAATTGAGATAGTAGAGAAAAATACAGAAGAGTTCTGTGTTTTGTCTTGAGTTTTGAAAGTTCTCAATCTTTCCTTCTACACATAAAGTTTTCCCTCTTAACCAAAATAGTCCGAGTCCACCACTCCTGGATTCTCACCACAAGAATACCAAGGTAACATTTGTGGTTGTGTCTGGTTTTGTTTAAAGTTAATCTTGAAGAAGGTCTTCAGGGAGTTCGTGGTTTATTTGAGGGAAAACGTGAAGAAAAGGTATTCAAAGGTGAGGTTTCTTGAAACCCTTTCTAAAGCATATGGTAATTTAGAAACAAATGCATATCTTGTTTAATTGTTTATTGTAAACTTTGTATTCAATGAAAATGGAATTTGGTCGATCCGCTTTCACTCAAAGTTTTCTCCTTGTTAGAGTTCCTTCAATTTTTGTGTCCATGGATATAACCAATCAATAGTGAGTTGACCCTTCACAAATCGTTCATAACTACACATTAAATTACTAATTTACCCCTGTAGTTACATTTAACCCTTAAGTACCACTGATTCCTCTAATGAACAAAAGGTTTATAGTTCAACTATAAATTGACACCGTTTGGGCTAGTGAGAAATTGAGGTCTTTTTGTTTAGAACTCGAAATCAGCTATTAAAGGAGAAATTTATCTATTTTTCCTATGGTCGAGAAGAATTGAATTCCATCTTGTGTAGTTGTGTTCTCAGCCCATTACTCGGACAAATCCCAAAATGGTACGCTTGTTGAGTTGACTAACATCGTCGCTCTCACCCATACAGATCAAAGGATTGCCCTCATAAATAGGAGATCACAACTCTTTCATGATTTAGGTCAAGTCACCTATGGTCATCCTAGTGAAATGTAAGTCTCTTCTAATAATGGTGTTATATAGAGAAACTATTCATTTCGTGGTCCGGTCTTATACAAACTCTTTGTATAGAATACCCCTACTCACATGTCTCCACATGAACTATCAGGATCAGATCACTTGTAGCACTTTACAACAATTATAACAATTACAAAGCGGGTCGTATTCGTAGTGTTACCAGGATAAGGTACACAATTTTATCTCCATCTACTACAAACCATTGAGGTTATTACTTTAACATGATCCACCTATATGTTAACCACATATATGTTTCAAGTTACATAAAATACTCTTGAATCTTAGTTTATTGGATAGAATTAATGTAGTCTATGTTAATAAAATGCCTCTTATTTTATTAAATATATGATTTGTATTTACAAACTACAAGATACATGAGATTCAGGATACCAAATCCAACAGATTAGTGATCTTCTTTGAGATTTCACCAGAGTTGTGTTTCCTTCGAGATTATAAGAGGTTGTGATTTCATTTAGAACTTCATCAGAGGTTAGTGATGTAACGACCGAATCCTTACACATTATGATCTGATCGCTACGACATGCATATTTAGACTTTTCTATCATGAGATGAGTTTTGGTTGAAATTTCAAAGAACATATCTAAATTTTATTAATTAGATAGAAAAACTATATAAAAGGTTTATTTATCTAAACATCAGGATCCATAAAACATTAGCGTGGTGGTACAAAATGCATATGCCTATAATAGTGAGTTTGATGGTTGGCCATTTGAGCGACGTCTAATTCTGCCATCTACGCTGTGTTCTTACCTACAAAGTCTGTAAAAATATAGGATGAGTATATAATATACCCAGTAAGTAGTTCTCATCATTTTCAGCCTCAGACTTGGAATAGACCAAAATATCATCTATGAATATGATCACGAAGTTATCAAGATGGTCCTTAAAAATTCTACTCATCAAGTCTATGAAGGCTGCGAGAGCATTCATTAATCCAAAGGGCATCACAACGAATTCATAATGCCCATATCTTGTTCGAAAAGCAGTCTTGGGTATATCCGACTCCTTGATTCGTAGTTGATGATATCTAGATCGTAAGTCTATTTTGGAGAATACTGAGGCTTCTTGTAATTGGTCAAATAGGTCATCAATGCGTGGGAGTGGATACTTATTCTTTATTGTCAACTTATTCAACTCCCGATAATCTATACATAAACGCATTGATCCATCCTTTTTCTTAACAAATAAAACAGGTGCTCCCCATGGAGACACGCTAAGGGCGTATAAATCCCTTATCTAACAATTCTTGTAATTGTATTTTGAGTTCTTTAATTCCGCAGGTGCCATTCTAATTGTGCTTTAGATTTTGGTTCAGCTCCGGGAATTAGATCTATACAAAATTCTATTCTTGATTCGGTGGTAAACCCGGTAGCTCTTCTGGGAATATACATCTTCAATTCTCTATACAATGGGATGGCCTAACTTTCATCCTTTGGTTTCGTAAATATACTACGCTTGCTAAATATGCCCAAGCTCCATGGTTGAGCAAATGTTTAGTTTTTAAGACTGAAATTATTCTTGGGACTGATTGTGTGTTAGAACTCTTAAACTTAAACTTGGTTCCTGTTGGAAAGGTGAATATGACCTCTTTATTATGGCAATCTATGCTTGCATAGTTTGCTGCTAACTATCCATACTAGTATTATGTCGAAATCACTTATGTCTAGGATGATAAGGGTAACCCCTAGTTTATGTCCTGATACTGACAATTCACAGTTTTCTACTACTAAGTGGGCCAACATAGATACTCCGGCAGGAGTAGTTATGGATAGAATGTAGCCTAAGGGCTTTGATGTTAATTGAGCATGTTGTGCAAATATTGTAGAGATGAATGAATGACTATAGCCCGAATCAAATAAAGTGAAGGCATAATACCCGAGGATGGGTAATGTACCTGTAACAACTGCATCTTGATCCTCTGCCTCTTGGCGTGTAGCAGCAAACACCCGTCTTTTCTGTTGTTGGGTAACCTTGTTACTAGTAGGCTGGGTGGTCTGGGCCGTTGAGCTTTGAGCAAGCCTTTGTATAGTGACCTGTCTGGCCGCAGTTGAAACACACCCCTAAGTTCCGAAGACATTACCCCTGATGGTGTTTTCCACAATTTCTGCACTTAGGATATGTAAATGTTTGACTCTTCTGTGGTGACTGTATGCCCTGAGTGCTTTGGAAAATTTTTGCTTGCCGTTGTGAGCGTTGGAAGCCTTGTTGGGTGAATTTCCTCTTTTGATTTGGCATGAATCCTTGTTCCGAAGTTGAGGTTTTGGCAGCAAGATCTACTTCCATGAGTAAGGCCGACTCGAGGGCAAGGGCATACTCTTTGTGTCGGAAAGCAGTAACAATGCCTCGAATGCCTTCTCTTAATCCCCAAAAAAACCGTTCCACCTTCTTCTCTTCTGTGTCTACTAGTCAAGGGACGAAGTGGGACAAGCGATCAAATTTTCGTTCATACTCTGCCACTGACATATTTTCTTGACGAAGATTAAGAAATACCACTTCTTTTTGGTATCTCATTGTCAAAGGGAAATACTTGTTGTAAAAAGCCTGATTGAATTGCTGCCATGAGACTGTACCTTTGACTGTTCTTTGTGTGGAGTCCCACCAAAACTTTGCATCGCCTCTTAACATGAAGGTGACACAATTTACTTTCTGTTCTTCTAGGATGTTCATATGTCGGAAAATAGTTTCTATTTCTGTTATCCAATTCTCTGCTATAATTGGATCCACAGATGATCCATCAAATGTTGAAGGGTTGAACTTCCTGAATTCTCGAATGATCTTTGAGTCATTTGTATCGTTGGTTGTTGGTGTGGTGGACGGGGTTGTGTTTCCATCACTCATATTTTGTATTAGTAGTTGTAGCGCCTCTAGTGTAAGTAACACATAAGGCGTCTGTCCATGTCCTTGATTTTGATCCCTTGTGGATTCACTTCGAGGTCTGTCTCGTCGTGTTGGAGCCCATTGTGGTGGCATCTGGTGCACACATTTTATTTTCATAATAAGGAAGCAATCTAATTTAATTTTTTTTTAACTCATACCTTATGTTTACTAAATTATTTACTAAATTACTTGTTCGAAAATTCCACTTACCAGTGTATTTGGCATGGCTATGGGCATCAGCTTAAATAGGCCGAACCATCAAACACAACTACAGACTCTTCTAATGCATAGAGCCCTATTTGCGCCCAAAACACTCTGATAATACCAAACTTAGGTAACTAGGAGACCCAGATCCTATAAACATATATCCGATCGGCTACGACATAACAATTAGCTTATTCTATCATGGAGATGAAGTTTTGGTGAAATTTAACAAAGAAACATATATCTCAAATTTTATTAATTAGATAGAAAAACTGATATAAAAAGTTTATTTATCAAAAACACTCAGGATCCATAAAACATTAGCTGGTGGTACAAAATGCATTATGCCATATAAATAGTGAGTTATGATGGTTGGTCCCATATTTGAGTGACTCCTAATTCTGCCACTATGCTGTGTCCTTACCTACAATAGTCTGTAAAAAATATAGATGAGTATATAATATACCAGTAAATAGTTCTCACGTAGGGTAAGTGACTAAATGCACAATCACAAGCAATATTCATGAAAACATATGATCGGGACCCAGAAAACGTATAAATAACATGTGGTGGTCGGTTATGCTTCCAACATAAATCTCTCCGCCTGATAGGAAAGATGAAGACCTAAGCGAAAACTAACCCCATCTGATGATTACGGGTCAATGCAGTCAGATAGAGCCAGAGTCGCATCCAACATCAAACCATTATAGCATAAACGTAATATTGGACTAGAGGGGTGTAACCATACATACCCTGCTAGTCCTAGCATAAACATAACGTAAGATTAAGCCTATGGGGTGCAACCATACATGCCCTGACCAGCCCTGGAAGCATAAAATTTCTCCGGCCCTGATAGGAAGAATGAAGACTTAAGTGGAAACTAACCCATCTGATGATTAGCAGGTCATGCAGCAGTAAGAGCCAGAAGTCGCATCCAACATCAACATTAGCATAAATGTAATATTGGACTAGAGGGGTGCAACCATATTACCCTGCTAGTCCCATAGCATAAACATAACGTAAGATTAGGCCTGGAGGGTGCACCATACATGCCCTGCCAAGCCTGAAGCATAAATTTCTCCGCCCTAATAGATAAGATGAGGACTTTAAGCCGAAAAACTTAACCCATCTGATGATTAGCGGATCATGCAGTCAGTAGGCCAGAGTGTCGCCATCCAACATCAACCCATTAACATAAACGTATAAAGATTAGACTGGAAGCATAACTTACACCAATTAAACTTGATTTTAACGTAATCGTGAACAAACATAAATGCCATGATGACCCATGTAGAGAAACGTGTCTAAAACATGTAATGCAATATAACAATTAAACATAATCATGGCAACATAATAAAGGTACACTTACCATAGAACACTTAAAGAAAGGGTGAGATAACTACTTTACCTTGACTGTGATCTAATTATTCCTTATTATTCTTTATGATTTGATCAGTAGAGCTTTCCCTTTTTAAACTAGAACGAAATTTTGGGCAAAAATTGGACAGCACCTTACCCGAGCTTTTCTTTTTTAACCTCACAAAACTTCCTTACTCACACTTACTCTTTCACACGATTCTTTGTTACTGAGATTTTGTTTGAGAATGAGTTAAATCTTTAGGCAAATGGGTCCTATTTATATGTAAGTTTTCAGCTCTTCTCAGTGTGACAAATCATCCTATAGGTGCCTTCTTTAAAATTACTTAGGGTTGAAGGATTTCTCTCAATAAACACCTAATATTGGCTAACATTTGCCCTTACCATCCATCATTCCTTTGTTTTTATTCATTTAATAAAGGGTTTTTCTATGTATAATCTATATAAGATCGTGGCCAAATTCAACGCATACCACTGCTTCTGTCAAATATGCTTTCTTTGTTCTCAGAATCTCGCTTCTTCCAGCTTTCTCTCTGGTCTCACTCTCGCGACTTTCGCTCCACCTCGCTGGTTCTCGCTCTCACTCTCGTCCCGTACCGCTCTTGCTCTCGCTCTTGTTCTGCCCTCTTTCTCTCGTTTTCCGCTCCTCCGCTCACCGCTCCTGCTCCCCCTTTTTCTTACTGTCTCGCTAAGAATCTCGCTCTCTTTACTCTCGCTCTCTCCAATGTTCTCTCCAATCTCGCTAGTTTTCATGCGTGGTTGCCTTCATTGCTTGTGGATTCCACTTCCTCTTTTTAACTCTTTCAAATTTTAAGAGTATATGGGTAATTAATTCACCTCCAATTCTTCCAATGAGTAGTGTCCAAACAAAAGTTATCTACTGGCCGTTGTCTCCTGAATTAGCTAGCATCCAACTTCCAATTAATTCTCCCTGATTCCGCTCCCTTATTCATTATTTTTGGATAATGAATAAATTTCCAATTTCCAATTTCCAATTATTTATTTTTTTTCTTCTCCTAAATTTCCACCCCTTTAAATAAAATTTCGTCCGGCTTATTACTTAATTTCCTATATGCGTTCAAATCTGGGTCGTTACAAGTGATCTCCTGCAGAATTTGAACAGAGGTTTTTGGGTACATCTCACCTACGATAGGATGGGTTCAATTATCCACTAGATGACCATCCATGAAAAGTAGAAGTTTATGCATGTTCCACTAAAAAGTTACATTTGTTGGATATAAATGCTTAGCCTGACCTCGGTAGTGGGGTTACTTACTGAGTATTTTATATTCATTCTTTCTCATGTTTCCTTTTCAGGTAAAGGTAAGAACAAGCTGGTGAATGACAAGCAGAATCCTGGTCAAACCACTGGGATCAATCAATGTTTTCACTCATGTTTTTCTATGTTTTCATGATTTTAAACTTAACTATTTGTTAAATTGAGAGGATTTTCAGTTTTTTTTTTTTTTTTCTTTTTGCACATTGGATGTTTTGGATGAAGGTTTATTGTGATATTTAATTTTCTTCTATATTTTTAGAGCACCCTATTAAATGAAATTCATTTATTTACTTTTAATAAAGTTATTAATTTTTGTTTTTTATCAAATCATAGAAAAGTGTCTATTTGAAATTTATGCATGCATGTAGTAACAACCTAGTTTAAATCCTAGGGGGTCGGGTCATTACAGTTTTTATTATGTTGAAGTCTAGGGTTCCACCACTCTATATTTTCTCTGAATGTTAAAGTACATACTCACATATACATTATATGAATTATTAGGATGTACTTATTTATATGTGTATAGAACATTCTATGGTGATAGAGGTTAGGGTATATACTTACACTTATATTATATGGTATCTTTAGAGTGATGTTACTTATTAGAAGCTCACCTAATACAATATTTTCACTTTTTTTTCTAAACTCACTAAAAAAATTCAGATATGTTTGTTTACTTTGTAGTTTTCAATTACTTATATACCACGTAGATAATAATATTTATACCATTGTTTCTCTTGAGACTTACGTTGCAGGGGGTTGATATGTAAAATATAGGTTTAAATACTTTCCAATATGAATGGTTTTGTATTTTATGAACTTATACAAGGTAGTTGCATCAAGTTTTAAAGTTTTCATTAAACTTATCCTTATTTTGAGCCATTTAGTACTTCCCCACACATATGTTACATTTTATATTAATAGGGATTCTTAAATATACATTAAAATGCCAACATTTATGAGTTTGTTCACTTGCATCTTTATGTATATACATGACACTAATATCGTGTATACATTGTGAAAGTTAGAAATTTTGTATTTTTATACTTGTGTTATTACTTTTGTTTATGTGGTGATATGTTATATTTGGTTATAATTTATTTAGTAGATATCCTTAATTGTAGAGATTGTGTTAGTTGGTTTGATATTATTTAAAGTCCAAAATCTGGAGGGAGGGGGAGTTTTATCTTATAAGAACAAACAAATTATTTTGAAAGGTAGGTCTAGACATTTTTGCAATGAATTTTGTTTGAAGTACTTTCTAAATGTAACCATCTAAAATTAACTATTTTTGTGCTCGACTCTTAAAGTTGATTGGGTCTAAGTCTAACCCAATTTAAGTCATGGTGTAAAATTGGGCCAAATAAAAGATTGAGTCTGATTGTTGAGTCTAGAAACAACTGGGCTCAAGGCCATTTAAGGCTATTGAAAGAGAAATTGGAGGAAATAACAAAATCAAAGGGTTCTCTTGATTTTTATTAAAAAAAAAACATAATTGATAAGAGTTTTGGCAAAAGCGTACCGTGCATATGACATATACTTTTTTAATTCCCAAATTACCCCCTGGTATGATCAGATAACAACTTTTTAGATTATTGTGTAATTGCTATACTATGTATCAATTCCCAATAGTAATACATTCTCCCATTTTGAATTTTAAATTGACGGTTTCATATTTGATTTGATTTGATTTAACCACTTTTTGAAAATATTCAAAATTAATCAATCTTTAATTTGTTTATCACCATTTTGATTTTAATTTATAATATATCTTTAGATTTTACATTATCTTATTCGTTTTTTATTATTTTAAATTTGATTAAAATTTGTGATTCTGATTAGGATTTTACTTATCATTTTTTTTGTAATTTTTTAATCATATTTTATTCATTATCTTCTTATTATATTATTATATTATTTTAATATTTTGGATATACTCCTCATTTTATCAATATCTCAAGAAAAGTTTGTAATTTCTAAAAACAAATAACTATCCACTATTTCAATCTTTTTGTTTTTGCTATGACTCTACAATGAGTAAGAATTATTTTTTATGGTACATGGAATGAAAGTTCATATTATCACGATTATTGTGTTGTTGAGGCTTATATTCCATTAGATTCTTCGTTTCAACAATTTGTTGATTGTGTTGAAGGTAAGCTTTTTTATCTTCCAATCTCTCTATGTCTCGTTTGATAGTTTTTCATCATGGTTCCAACAATTTGAATCATATTCGAATTGTTGAAGATAAGGATGTTTCATGGCTTATGTTAGCTTTATCGAAATTCTCCTAGAATGATTTATGTGTAGTTGTTGACACCATATCATTTGATACTTCTACAAATACAATATATTTGAATAGTGAGTTAGCAGAAACAGAGCATTCTGTCCAATAGTCAGAACGAAATACCGAAATAATTGATTTTGAAGCTTTTGAATCCTCTTTGTTTGCTGGTTTTTTTCCCACCACTTATTCCAACAACCCTCAATCTTTTACTGACCCTTGTTATTCCTTCAATTTTTTTTAATAACTTTAATCCTTCTTTGAATGCATTTAAAAAGGTTTATTATTTTTAAATCTATTAGCTGAAAAATGTTGCTAAATAATTAGTATTCTGTTTCGGTTGGGGAATCATAAAAGTAAGAGAATATTTTTGTATATCAAAGATTCTTTCCCTTTGCCAAAAGATTTCAAATAAAATATTAATTTAAAACTACTTCCTAAAATTGTCATTATTTTGGATAAATATAAACATCTCTACATATATTGAAGGAACCGTGAGGTTTACTGCAGAAGTGAAGTGGGGATCGTTCCCAATTCTCAATTTTCACAGAATGATAATTATGAGTACAAATTAATATGCATTAACACAGAATAATTTACAGCATGCTTTAGAAAAAGAGGAAAGGGAGAAGGGTTAGAATTTGACTTTACCTTTGAAGAACAACTTCTTCACGAAAATCCTCCTCTCCAAATGGTCACGTACAATCACAATCCCAGATCTCAACGGTGACACCTTATAATATAATAATATAATTTAATAAAAAAAATTATTATTATTATTATAACTATATAATAACTGATAACCACCTTGCATATATATATTAAATTATATGTTATATCAAATATAACACATTACCTATAGTTTTTATATTGTATAAAATATAATATAACCTACAGTTTTTATTTCTCTCAATAATGCATGACATTTAATATAAATCACATTTATATTAAATTTAATTATATAAATTTCATCCATATAATTAATATTTGAATCATATTCAAATATTTAATTCTTCTCAAATAAAATTTATATTATAATGTATCAAATATATTATATTAATTATATCATATATAATTAAGTTAAATTAATTATATCGAATATAATTAATTCCCTTAATTAATTTGAACAATTCAAATTAATCCAAAATTAATTCTTAATAATCCCTATTAAGCTATAGAGGGGACCGTATAGATCTGTGTATTAAAGCTCCAATGGTACTTGAATAACTAATTAAATTATTCAACATCGTCGGTCACTCTAGTAAAGACCGACAAATGCACTCTTCGCTCTACAGATATATTTCTATGTCCATTGGATATAACCAGTCAACAGTATGATAACCCTTTACAAATTGTTCGTAAGTATAGCTGTGTCAAAATTACTGTTTTGTTCCTGTAATTACGTCTAACTTCTTAAGTACCACTGATCCATTTAATGAATAATAAGTCATAGTCCAACTATGACCAAATCCCTCTCGGGTCAAGAGAGGGTATGGCGCCACATTATTCAAGCCCTGGAATCAGCCCTTAAAAGAGCAATTTATCTACTTAGCCCGACATTAGGGAAAGAGTGAATTTCACTTCGTGTAGTTGTTTTTCCAGCTCCCCAATCAGACGAATCCCCAAAATTGTAGGCTTATTGAGTCGGCGATCTATCCACTCTCACCCATACAAATCAAAGGACCATCTTCATAAGCAGGAGTTCAGAACTCACTCAGGATTCAGGACATGTCACCTATGGTCATTCTGGTGAAATGTAAGTCTCAATTATTAACGACATTATATAATGTGACTATTCATTTCATGGCCGATCTTATACATATACTAGACTATGTTCATTCTGACCTATGATGGAATATTGGACTATGTTCATGGTCTATGTTCATGGTCTATGTTCATTCTGACCTTTGGGGACCACTTCCTACACCAAACCTTAGTAGCTCAAGGTGTTTTCTAACCTTAACAGATGACTTTTCCAGGAAAAGTTGGATATACTTCATAAAAACTAAGGATCAAGTCTTTGGGAAGTTTAAAGAATGGAAAGTTATGATAGAAACTCAAACATTTAAAAGGTTAAAATACTTTAGAACTGATAATGGGCTTGAGTTTTGTAATGAAGACTTTGATAATTTTGTAATGAGAATGGAATAACAAGACATAAAACTGTGAGGTACACACCTGAATAAAATGAGGTTGCTGAGAGGTTAAATAGAACTATAATGGAAAGAGTGAGATGTTTGCTATCTAATGCTACCCTAGGTGAAAACTTTGGCCAGAAGCTGCAATTACTGTTTACACCTTAAACAGGTGCCTACCACATCTCTAGAGTTACTTATCCCAGAGGAGAAATGGACCAATCATCCTCCTAATCTAGACAATCTTAAAGTATTTGGATGTGTGAGGTTTGTACACCAAAATAAGGGAAAATTGAAGGCCAGAGCTGCTAAGTACATGTTTGTAGGCTTTACTGAGGGAGTGAAAGGAGTTAATATGTGGTATCTAGTAGAGAAAAAGTTCATAATTAATAGAGATATAACTTTCAGAGAAGAGGAGATGTTTATGCAAAAGGAAAAGAGGCTAGAGATGAAGCTGATACCTCCACCACAAGAATTAAGGTGGAGATAACTACTGAGCAACCAACGGAGCCTAACCTGCCTAATGATATAGAAAATTAGAGGAAGAAGTATGGGAGCAAGATGAAGCTATTAATATACAGCCTGATTTGAGTCAGTATGCCTTAGCTAGGGATAGACAAAGAAGAATCCTTACTCCTCCAGCTAGATATACTGGAATGAACTATATGAATCTAGTCCTAAATGCTATAGTGGCTCTTACTGATCAAGAACTAAAAACTTTTGAAGAAGCTACAAGTCGTCCTAATACAAGAAGTTGGATAGAATCCATGAATGAGGAAATGTACTCACTAAATTTGAATGATACCTAGTCTCCAGCCCCCTGCCTAAAGGTTATAAACCAGTGGCTTCCAAATGGGTCTTTAAACTCAAAGAAGGTGCATCCTGTGATCAGAAACCTAGGTATAAGGCAAGGTTGGTTGCAAAGGGGTTTACACAGAGAAAAGAAATAGACTATTCAAAGATTTTCTCTATAGTTGTTAAACAAAATTCTATAAGAGACAATCTACATGGTGCAACTTAAGGGATTTGAAGTTAAAGGGAAAGAGAATCTCTGTTGCCTACTCAACAAGTCAATCTATGGGCTGAAACAACCATTTAGGTGCTGATATAGAAGGTTCAATGACTATATTTCTAGCATTGGATTCAAAAGAAGTACCTATAATATATATGTTTATGTAAATACAAGTTCCTATAAAGATAAAGTTTACTTACTTATATATGTGGATGACATGTTACTGGCAGGTAGTTCTAAGGTGTTGGGGTTGATGCCCTAAATCTCGTAGGGTCCTATAGTTTGTAAACTTTGTATGAACAAAATCTTATGTGATTAATAATATATGATATTTATTCACTTTGTCTATAAAATATGTGATATTTTAGTTGCATTAACCATAAACCAACATCCAAGGTTATCATTGTAACTTAAACATGTATGTGGAGACATATAGTTGGATCGTGTTTAAGTGATCACCTAAATGGTCTGTAGTATATGGATAAGGCTGGGTACCTTATCCTGATGACACTACGAGTATGTCCCGCTTTGTAGGTATTACAATTGTTGTAAAGTGTTAAAAATGATCTAATCCTGGTCATTCATGTATTAAACATGTGAACGGGGATATTCTATACAAAGAAGTTTGTATAAGACCGGTTCACAAAATGTTTAGTCTCATTATATAACACCGTTCATAATAGAGACTTTCATTTCACTAGGATGACCATAAATAACATGATCTTAATCTCGAATGAGTTGTGAACGTCTGCCTATGAGGGTGGTCATTTGATTTTTATAGGTAAGAGTGGCCAGATCGCCGACTCAACAAGCCTACCATTTTGGGGATTCATCTGATTGGGGAGCTGGAAACATAGCTACACAAAATGGAATTCATTCCTTCCCTGAAGCAAGGGTAAGTAGATAAATTGCTCCTTTAAGGGCGGATTCTGAGTCTTGAACAATGTGGCGTTACACCCTCTCCTGGCCCGAGAGGGGTTTAGTCATAGTGGGACTATGATTTATTGTTCATTAGAGGGATCAATGATACTTAAGAAGTTAGATGTAACTACATGGGCAAAACGATAATTTGGCCTAGCTGTACTTACGAGCAATTTCTGAAAGGTCATCGTTCTGTTAATTGGTTATATCCAATGGACACATGAATATATCTGTAGTGCGAAGAGTGCAACTGTCGGTCTTTAGTAGAGTGTCTGACAGTTAACGGATGGTGGATAATGTAATTAAAGAGTTTAATTTATTATTCACATACCATTGGAGCTCCAAGCTACAAGTCCGTAAGGTCCCCTTGGTAGCTCAAAAGGATTTAGTTGAGAATAAGTTTTTGAGTTAAAATTTTTCAAATTAATAAGAGAGAATTTAATTATATATGATATAATTAAATTGATTTGATTATATATGATATAATTGTTATAATGTATTTGATACATTATAGTTTATTTAGAGGAAATAAATATTTGAATGTGATTCAAATATATTTTCTATGAATGTGATTCATAGTTATTAAATTTAATATAAATATGAATTATATTAAATGCCATAAAATAGAGAAAATAATAGTTTATATTGTATATGATATAATATTAAAACTATAGGTTATGTGTTATATTTGATATAACATGTAGCTTAATATAAATATAATCTGATAAGTTAGTTATTTATATTATTTTATTATTTTTGAATAATAACCATCCTAATTTCTCTTCAACCACCTTAATGGGTGGTTAATTGGTTTTGTGACAAAATGGAATAAAAAGAAAAATTAGTTTTCTTCTTCTTCCTGACAAAATGACTAAAGTGAAACACTACACGATTGAAAGCTTTTGCTAGACAATTGAACATCACATAATCGTTATGTCTTCTTCAATCTTCTTCTTCTTCTTCCAAAACTCAAACAATCACTCCCAAGCAAAATAGTCAAAGCCCACCACTCTTGAGTTCTCACCCTGAGAATACCAAAGTTCACTATGGCAGTGTCTCTATTTGGTTCGAGAAGTTCTTGAAGAAAGTCTTCAATAGTTGTTGTGTTCGAGTTCGTGACTGTTCGAGAGA
The DNA here is from genome assembly GCF_009727055.1 of Benincasa hispida. Lineage (NCBI taxonomy): Eukaryota > Viridiplantae > Streptophyta > Magnoliopsida > Cucurbitales > Cucurbitaceae > Benincasa > Benincasa hispida. Next base: position 24,399,751 of record NC_052350.1, read on the forward strand.
TTTACAAGAAGAAAGGTTCTTCAAAGGTAATATCTCTTGAATCCTTTTCTTGTTTTTAGCATGCTGTAATTTATCTTATTTGTTTACTGTAAATTTATTCTTCAATAAAAATGGAATTTGGACGATCCGCTTCCGCTTAAGGATCTCCTTGAAAAACGAGTTCCTTCACAAGGAAGACTTAACTCACATAAAAAATCTCCTAAAGAGAGAGTTTGACATGAAAGATTTGTGGGAGACAAGTAAAGTCCTAGGGATTGAGATCCTAAGGAACAGAGAAGAGTCTACTCTAAGCATTAATTAGCTCAATTATTGTGAGAAGATTCTAAAGAGGTTCAATCTAAGTGATGCTAAACCTGTGAACCTACCACTTGTTCAACATTTCAAGTATCCTCATCTAACTCCCTTGAAGATTCTGACCTAGAACATAAAAAATAGATGTCTAGTACTATACCCTATAGTCAAACAGTTGGAAGCCTAACGTATTTAATGATTTCTACCATACCTGATCTCTCATACTCAGCTAGCCTTGTTAGTAGATATATGTCTAACCTAGAAAAGAGACATTGAGAGGCTTCTAAATGGATCCTAAGGTACTTAATTGGTCAAAAAATTCAAGACTAGTCTATCAGAAATCAGATGAACCAAACCTAAAGCTATATGGATATGTGGATGCTGACTATACTGGTGATTTGGACAAAAGAAGATCCTTAACTGGCTATCTATTCCTCTATGGTCCTAATTTAATCAGGTGAAAAGCTACATTACAACCTATAGTGGCCCTATCTACAATAGAGGCTGAGTACATTGTTGGGGATGATGCCCTAAACTTTCGTGTCCTTTAGTTTGTAAACATAGTTTTGAACAAACTTGTGATGTATAATATATGATATTTTCTTCACTTTTGTCTATGAACATTGGATGTTTTATTTGCTTTACCACAAACCAATAAACTAAGATCACTGGTTGTTGTTTGTAACTTAAGCATGTATGTGGAGATATATAGGTGGATCATGTCTTAAGTGATGACCAAAATGGTCTGTAATATATGGATATAGAAGGGATACCTTATCCTGGTAACGCTACGGATGCGACCCATTTTGTAGAATAGTTACAAGTGTTGTGACTTGCTACAAATGGTCTGATCTTGATCATTCATATGGAAACATGCGAGTGAAGGTGTCCTATATAAAGAAGTTTGTATAAGACCAGACCACAAAGTGTTATAATCTCGCTATATAATGCCATTCATGACAGAGACTTCACTTCATTAGAATGACCGTAGGTAACATAACCTCAATCTTGAGTAAGTTGGGAACTTCTGCCTTTGAGGGCGGTCCTTTTATTTGCACGGGTGCGAGTGTCTAGATCGCCGACTTAAACCTACCACTTTGGAGATTCGTCTGATTTGGGAGCTGGGAACTCAGCTACGCAAGATGGAATTCACTCCTTTCCCGAAGCAGAGATAAGTAGATAGATTGCTCCTTTAAGGACTGATTCCGAAACTTGAACGATGTGGCACCATACACCTTCTCATATCCTGAGAGGTGTCAACACATAGTAGGATTATATTGTATTGTTCATTAGAGGGACCAGTGGTACTTAAGGAGTTAAATATAACTACAGGGGCAAAATGGTAAATTGGCCCAGTTGTACTTACGAGCATCTGTGAAGGGTTATCTTACTGTTAATTGGTTATATCCGATTGACACAGAAATATATATGTGGTGAGAAGAGTGCAATTGTCGGTCTTTAGTGGAATGCTTGGTAGTCAATGGATGGTGGATCTCGTGGCTAAAGAGTTTCGTCAGTTATTCGCGTACTGTTGAAGCTTCAAGCCATAGGTCCGTAAGGTTCCCTTGGTAGCTCAATGGATTCAAGTTGAGAATTAGTTTTTGGGTCAGTTTGAAGTGTTCAAATTGACAAGAGGGATTTCAATTATATATGATATGATTGAACTGGTTAACTATATATGATATGATTAACATTATGTATGAGATACATTATTTGGAGGAAATTGATATAAATATGATTTATATCTAATGGAGGAGAAAAAGACTATGGTTAATGTATTGCATATGATGTGATATTAAATCATAGATTAATGAATATAATATGATTATATTTATTAATTTTTAATTGGACAATTATAGGATAATCGTGCCGGCATTTTCTCCGTAACCGTGTGATAGTGGGAGGTTGCTTACAGTTTTTGTAACTGAAGAATAAAATGAAAATCGTTTTCATTTTGAAAAAAGATCATCCATACGCTCATTTTGGTGTATACTGCCTATCGCATAGTAAACCGAGAGCCTACACGATAGCTCAACGTTTCTACACGACCATATACACGCGCACAACTTACTAAACGATCGCATAGGATTTGCTAAACGACCGTCTAGTTTTTTTCTTAAACGATCGTGTGCCCGACCGTTTACTAAAAGATCGTCTATACGATCACGACCTATTTACTAAACGATCGTGTACCGCTTTCTAAACGATCAAGCATCGTCTATATGATAGACATCAGCCTTCTTCCACTTGTTTGGTCGTGGTATACAATATTCTCTTCCTCCTTCCCTTTGCCAAATCCAACAGAACCTACACCTCCTGGATTCTCACACCGAGAATACCGAGGATTCTCACACCAAGAACCTACCAAGGGGACCTTATGGACCTATGGCTCGAAGCTCCAACGGTACGTGAATAGCTGACTAAACTCTTTAGTCACGATATCCACTATCCGTTAACTGCCAAGCATTCCACTAAAGACCGACAGTTAAACTCTTCTTGCCATAGATATATTTTTATGACCATTGGATATAACCAATCATCAGTACGATGACCCTTCACAGATGCTCATAATTATAGCAAGCTAATTTACCATTTTGCCCCTGTAATTACATCTTTCTCCTTAAGTACCACCGATCCCTCTAATGAACAATACAACATAGTCCTACTATGTATGAACACCTCTCAGGCCATGAGAAGATGCATGGCGCCACATCGTTCAAGCCCTGGAATCAGCCCTTAAGGGAACTATCTATCTACTTACCCCTACCTCGGGAAATGAGTGAATTCCATCTTGTGTAGTTGAGTTCACAACTTCCAAATCAAACGAATCCCCAAAATGGTAGGTTTGAGTCAGCGTACTGGCCACTCGCACCCATGCAAATCAAAGGACCGCCTTCAATGGTAGAAGTTCCCAAATCACTCAAGATTGGGGTCATGTTACCTATGGTCATCCTAGTGAAGTGAAGTCTCGGTTATGAACGGTGTTATATAACGAGATGTTAACACTTCGTGGTCAGGTCTTATACAAACTCTTTGTATAGGACGCCCTCACTCGCATGAGCCCTACACGAATGAACAGGATCAGATCATTTATGACAAGTCACAACCTTGTAACCATTCCACAAAGCGGGCCGCATTCGTAGCATTACCAGAATAAGGTTTCCCTCCTATATCCATATATTAAAAACCATTTTGGTTATCACTCAAGATATGATCCATTTGTATGTCACCACATACATGCTTAAGTTACATACAGATAACCATGGATATTAAGTTTATTGGTTTGTGGTAAAATAAAAAATATCTAAATGTGCAAAGTCAAGTAGTGAAGTAAATATCATTTATATTATATATCATAAGTGTTCGTATAAAGTTGTTTATAAACTACTGGACACGAGACTTTAGGGCACAAACCCCAACAAGTTTTACTTAACAACCTTTACATTTTGTAACTAACAAAGGTATGTAATATAAATACCTATTGTTCAGATCTATTACGTGCACACAATAGAAATCATCTTACATCTTTGCTAAAGCAAAGACTAACTTAAAAGCAATCTTCAAGAAGAAAAGAAAAGGATCTTCCCGTGGATGTAGGCTCTCTTTGCCAAACCACGTAATCACTGTGTTCATCTTCTTCCCCTTCATTGTTACTTCGAATCTTCATTATATTTATGCACAAAATTAGGCTAAAATAGATAAGATAATAAAAGAAGAACATAGCAACGTAATATGTGAAAGAAAGGAACAGAAGAATCGTGAAAGTGAGAGAGAAAATTTTTACCTGAAATGAATTCTTCCTCCAAGTGCACTGATTTGTTTAGTTGAAGGAAGGATCGCTGCCATACACGTGCTGCTAAATCCTCTTGGAATCGTGGTCGATTTACAACCTAGTTCTTCACCTACCTCTCACGTGGATCATATCAGCATTTTAGCCTACTATTCTTGGGTCTGAAAAATAAAGCAAAAGCCCAACAACACAAAAACAATAAACTTACATTTAGGGTGCATTTGGTGTGTGATAAAAGTAGAGAATTGAGTTGAGTTGAGTTGGTAATTATTATCTGGAGAGTTAAATTATCTAGGGAGTTAAATTGTCTGTGTTTGTTTGCAGAGTTGAGTTGAGTTGGTGATTATTGTTTGTGTTTGTTATGTAGAGTTGAGTTAAGTTGGGGGATCTGATGCAGTTTTTTGTGAATGAGATTAGTTTTATTTTTTTCTGTATGTTTTTTTATTTCATTCTTTTATTTTTTTTTTTAGTTTTATGCTTTGCTATTGTTGATTAATTTTCAAATATATACGTACAGTGAGGGCCTCAGATAGAACATAACATAAGATAAGATCGGTCCTTGGAAGAAATCTAACAAAAACAATGAACCAAATCATCATATCAAATTTTTGTAAAGTGACGTTCCAAAGGTTTGACGATAAAAAAAAAAAATCAGATCTGGGGGAGAATCCAAATGGCGAAGATGAGAGAAGAGAGAAGAAAATGAAAATATCACTGGTTTTTAGGGTTAGTTTTGAGTGGTAAAAAATGTGGTTTTAATAACCTTATGGGCTTAACAAACATGGGTAATAAATACTCACCCAACCCAACAACTTATACCCATTTATCAAACACCTTCTTAGTAACAATTCAAACCACTCCAACAAATCCTATAAATAATTCTAAGACATCAAACAAGCCCAAATCATTAACATTTCACACTGACCCCTCAAAACACACTGAAAAACAACAAACTTACATTTTGTAACAATTCAAGTCACTTCCTACAAACAATTCTAAGTCACCAAACAAGCCCAAATCATTAACATTTCACACCCACTTCTCCACTATCACACAACAACAAACAAACACATAGACTTACATCAACAACTTCAGTTTATAGCAACAGACTAATTTGATACCTCCTATATGACAATATAATTTGAATCTTCATTTTAAATTTCATATCTGAAGCTTAGTAGGGAGCCTTGACTAGACTAAATTTCATAATCAATTTGCACAATTTAAGAGAGAAAAAAAATACCAAAACCAAATAGAAAAAAAAAACCTTATTTTCATCTTTCCTAACTAAAATTAAACAAAACAAAAACAAATCCAATTCTTAATACTAAGTTTAAAAAACAAAGTAAATTTTATGGTATGGGAAAAATAAAATTTCATCTTCCTTAACTCTCTTCTCAAAGAAATTCGTCTTCCCTTACAGTCAACTAGATTCTGAACATTATAGATTTTCTTGTACCCAAAGGCTCCAACCAATCTATCTGCCACAAATTCAATGTATTGGCTCATCAAATTGCCATTCGTTCAAACTAGAGCAATAAGCAAGACATCACACACAAATTCTCTTTTATATCCACTGCCTTCTTAATAATCTCCTTCGCTCGATCCTCACTCAGTTTCTTCCTCGACAATGAATACAACAAACAAGTAAAATCACTATGAAGACTCTCGTTTCGTAAAATCAACTCATTCGAAAATGTAGTCCAGGCATTAATCCACGTTTTTCCAACCAGAAAATGGAGCAGAAGCTACTTGAGAAGAAGATCCCCTCAACAAAAGAAAATTCCAAAATACGTTCGGGAAACGATTCAATGTTGTTGCTTCACCCAATAAGCCTTCTTGAAACTGGGTGAGGGGAAGAAGCCGACAGGAGAGATGGAGAGATAAAGGGACGGAGGGACATCGAAGAGAGAGGACGGAGAGGCGGAGAGGAAAAGCCCTAGCTCAATGGTTTGTCGATTTCAAATATGAAAATCGATTTAAGATCTGAGATTTTAAACCCCATCTCTCGACGGTTTATCGGACGTCAAGAGTTTATAATAACTCCCAACGAACATATACTCGTCAGGAGTTATCACGCATCTCCCGATGGCATCAGGAGATTTTTGCCTAACTCCCAACAGCTTTATACGGCATCGAGAGTTAATTCACACTCCCAACACAAACTTTACAATGTCAGGAGTAAGATTAACTCCTGACTATTAAATTTTCAACGGTTGTTTTTGGGGTCAAGAGAGTCATTTTTTCTTATAGTGTCTAAAGATTAGAGCTTTAAAATTCTTAAGCTCAAAAAACTAAAACTATGAAGCTTATAAGCTCTAAAGAGTGAAACGTTGAAATTTTTAAGCTCTAAATATCATTTTTTGCTCTTTTGAAGTTATAAAGACTAAAGATTGAAAGACTCTTTGAAGCTTTTTAAGTTGAAACTTCAAAGATCATCTCGAGTATAAATAGAAGACTCTAGAGGAAATTTTAGATAGAATTTAGAAAGTAGAACATTCCACAAACTCTTGAGAACAAGCTACAAAGCCCTTGAGACAAATTAACCTTGAGAACAAGTTGCAAAACCCTCTAGATAAGTTTACTTTTCGAGAGAAAGCATTAAATGATCAAATACTAGAGATTATACTCACTATCACTACAGGAAAATTCATGTATAATAGTGGTAATTTAGGCCTTTTGCTGTGTTTTGAAACCGCTGAAATGGATACTACAACAACTTTATGAACGCTTGGAAAGGCGATGTTAAGAGGTCAATTGCGATGGTTTTTCAAAATGTTGGAATCAGGAAGTAGAAACTGCTGCAATATCTTCTTCAATAACAACACTTGAAAGGTTACTATTGCAACGATATCAATATTATTGCAAGATCAATAGCAACGTTATTTTGAACTACATCAATTGAAATAATTATCGTTTCATTATCGTCTTTATAGCAACATTTATTAAATTCTTATTCCAACGATTTTTCAAGGTGTTGCACTATATTGCAATGATTGTTTGTTTTATATTGTAACAATTTGATATTGCTACAAATTCAATAGCAACAATCATTTTATCTATGGCAGTAGAAAAATGTTGCAATATTTTCCCTTCGTAGGATTCTTAATATGATTACTATTGCAACAATTTATTTACCTGTTGCAACAATTTAGCTGTTGCAACACTAACAATAACAATATCTTGAACTGCAACAATTGAAAGTTGCTTCAATATCATCTTAAAATAGCATTAATAAGCTTATTATTGAAACGTTTTAATACATTTTCTGTAACCATTCTTGTTATTGCTTTTACAATTATTTTAATTTATTGAAAATATTATTTATATTAAGTAAATTTTTACACATATTGTTTTATTAGTTATTTCATATCATTTTTCATTTATTGTATTGGTTCTTTAATGCTATTTGGATAGATATGTACAAAATATGCCTACAAGAAATCAACTATTTTAGTGTATATGAATACTTCTAAATTAAAACCATAATGCATTATAATAGAAGTAAAAATTTTAGAAACAACAACTTACAAAAGTTCCAAAAAAAAAAAAAAAGAAAAAGAAAAAGAGTTAAAGTTTTCAAAACAAGAAAATATTTCAACAAAAAACTCCTACATCATCCTCAAAAGGGAGTAAATAGCCCAAAATGAATAAAACTGTTTTTTCACCATAAATTGAGATTCTAAAATATTGTGACAAAGGTGCTTGAGTTAGCTTTATGCAACTGACGTATGGTTCCCATTTGTGTTCTCTTCAAGATCCTAAATAATAAACAATCTATATATAGATGTATGTATGTATCAAAACTTTAATGCATAAATGGTTGCTTATTCAAATAATAGTAATAAAATTTGATTAAAACATATCAGAACTTTAACGCATAAATGAAATCATATCTAACTTTGAATACTATTTGTATGATTTTTGTCACTTCTAGTTTCGATGGAACCATTCTACCTTAAAATTGAAAATATCTCAGTTATATGTGACTCAGTATCGAACGTCTAAAACTTTCATCTACATTCGACGTATTAAACTCATTATGAATCTCAATCCCAGTAAATAGACATGATGAATATTTGAATATTTGAGTAGAAGTGGGCTCTAATCCGATCCCACAGATACACGTAGAGTGTTCTTGACCCATAACTTGTGTAAAAATTTCATTTTTCAGAAAGAAAATCTCTAGAGTTATTTCGATTTTGGTTAACATAATCTCACAATTGCTATAAACTTAAACATTATTATTTAAAATTACAACAAAAAAATAAGTTTATTTATGACTTATAATTACTGCGGCACCTCTTCATTTATGAAAGTGCCATTTTTTTTTACGTATGTGATGATATAAACAATTCTACTCTTGTAGGATCTCGTGTGAGTGTTTCTTTCTATCATGATATAAGAAATTGTTAAATAATATTAAAAACATAAATATTTTTAAATAATATACTTTCCATCTCATTTGGTTTGCAAGCTAAATTTTTTCTACCACTCGAATGACTAAATTTTTGCTTATTTCTTATCTCTTTCTTATCTCTGTGTTTTTAGAACTTCATTTTTGTCATATTCACAAATGTGAAAAAGGTTAGTTTCTTGAAAAACTACTAATTGCTAACTTAAAGTAAATATAATTACCATTCCTTTACCAGAACACCAAAAAGATAATTAACCAGCGCATTGATCTCTTGGTATATTATATGGTTTATGTTGTAGATATCGATTTTTAGTGACATATTTGGTATTTTCCTCTCAAATTGTATTTATAGTTGTCCCACTTTCTTGACAATGATGATAGACACCATTTCTTATGTTTCTCGCTGAGTGTAAACTTTGACTACAAATTAAATCACATAAAAATTAGTAAAAATGCATATCCATAATATCACATCATATCATGATAATATTTGATACATACCTTTAACACGCCCAAAATTTCATCTTTGTAAATTTTCGGTACTTTTCACCAGTCACCATAGTTCAAAGGACAAAGTTGACAATTTTTTTGCAATTGTTCCTAAAATGTTTCCCAATATGCTTGAATTGCCCTTCATAGGTTGGTCTGAGTTATTAAATTCTATGATTACCTAGTGGCAATTAGGTAAGCTCCACATATCAGACATATGTGTGTTAGCACGTGTTCTACACACTCCAGATAAATCTATTTTTTTATATAAAAATATAAAGTATAATAAGTCATCTCTAAAAAATGCATTTATATTGTAAAATACATTTATACTTACCTTTCACATCAACTTCTTCATTAACTATCAAGTTAACTTCAATATCTTTTGTAATCTCATCTTGATTAGGACTAGATTCTAAATCGAGTTGACTCGTTATATCTGCTTCAGGATGAGATTCTATGACCACTACACAACGAAGACACTTGGAAAAATGCTTTTTTTTTTCCCAACACTGAACATTATCCACCTCTCGTCTTCTTTTCATTTCAACGGATACAGTTTTTCCAAAAGTTACACTAACATTTTGTACTTGCTAAAGAATATTTGATCTAGAAAGTGGAATTGGAGTTGTTTTTCCTTCAATAATACCATCAAACCTCCTATCATAGCAAAATCTATGATCAAGATCTAAGAATTGCTTATGGCTCGTGAAACAATATTTTTTGGAATGTTTCAGTCTTAGTGAACATGTGTCAAACACACAAGAAGGACATGCATACTTACGAATGAGTATTTATTGCATTTGCTTGTGTTTATGCTTTTGAAGATGATGAGAATTTGATTTTGGAGAAATGAATGAATTATCTCTCGGTATGAAGATAATGATATGCGTCAGCCAGATAATGAATTAATGTTTAAGCACACTTTGCTAGTTGCATACAAGTTTTCTTAAGCTAGTTACAAGTATAAATCTAACTTAAGTGTCCTAGTAAGCCTAGGGTCGAACATGGGGAATCTAGAGTAGACTAACGTAAGATGGTCTACTGATATGTTTACATTGGTTTACTAATTAACGGTATGCGTTGGTTATGTACACTAAAATACTTAGCATGTTTGCAAGAGGAAGTATGAGTTTAGATAAAGGGGAATAGGGTACATAGATGAATAGATCATGTATTAAATGGTATATGTTGATTTATTAGTTATAACAACAAGCCTATATGAGCACAGTGGAGATGAAATAGAGATGGTAAAGATGCATGGTAGAATCTAAGTGTATGCGTGTGATGCGTTTAGAGTCTATTCTCTATTTTATGCTCAACATCTGTCGATGTGAATGCCACATTCTATCTCTAGGTTGCACGCATTAGTCAAAATGAATAGACAAATCACATGAATAACTTTATGTTTAAAATTACTCAACTCCCTAGCTTGATGAGTTCCACAAATTATTACTCTTTCAAGTAACTAAGTGCTTTTTACTTTAATAAACTAATCAGGAGGATTCAAGCAATTAACTTTATGCAAATATGAAGCAAGTAAACTTCACACACATAAACAACTTAGTAATTTAACAGATGGGAATATGGAAATGGTTGAATTAAAAAAATATGTTTTGATACATAGAATCTTAATTTAATCAAATAAGACAATGAATAAAAAATGCCAAGTAAGAGAGAAGAGTCAAGCCGCAGGGTTCAATCTCTTGTCCCTTTTGGCTCGTTTTTGTGCTTATTGTTGACAACTAAGTAGAAGGATGAAGGAAATGTCTCTCTCGAGCTTTTCTCCGACACCATTTTGTTACCAATGGTGGAAGATGACAATTGTTCCTCCTTTTTCTTTCTTGCAATCGGTAGAGATGAAGGATCAATAGATTTTCTAAGTATCTAACTCTCTAACTAACTAACTGGCTAATTCCTTCATCTACAGGCTGTTTTTTTTCCCCATGCTTGCAAGTTATGATTTGACATTAATTTCATGAGCCAAATTTATCTGTCATACATCAGATCAACTGGACACATGCTCCTTACCTTGGCTTTGTCTGCAACATTTAGTAAATTCTTCTGATTCCTGCATTAAAGTGCGTTCGTGATGCAATTTTTACTCAAAGGGTATTTTTTTCATGAGTTTATCACACATATATAATTCCATGTATTTTCCCTTTATTAATCCTAATTATTCCAACTTTGAGAGAACAATAATTTGTATTTTTACATGTTATTAGTATTCCATCCAGATAAATTATCATCCAGGGAAGTCACTTATAGTCCACATTAAAGCTACATGAAGAGTGAACATTTCCTTTTTCGACGCATCATATGTAGGTATGCCTACATTCCACAACTCTTTGAATTCAATTCATCAACTAATGGTTGTAGATATATGTATATTATTTCCAAGCATTTTTGGACCAGGAATTAACATAAAAAGAATGAAAAAAGGTCGTTTCATACACATCCATGGGGGTAAGTTATAGGGTATCAATACAATAGGCCACATACTATAACTACTATTCATTATCCCAAATGGACTGAAGTCATCACTAGCTAATGCAAGCCTAACATTACAAGAATCTGATGAAATTTTGGGGTATCGTGTGTCAAATGATTTTCAAACCTCTGAATCAACAGGATGCTTGAGAACTCCATTTTTACTACGCTTTTCCTCATGCCATCTCATATGTTCAGTAATTGTTGAAGATATGTATTATCTTTTTAACCTACTCTTTAATGGAAAGTATCGTGGCAGGTTTTTTCTTTGACTTTTTGATTATGATCTTGATACACCTTGAAAAAAATGTTCATTTTTCATCCATCTTGAGGTACCACATGTCATGCATGATTGATCTTATGCTTTGTCTTTCCAATACAATATACAACCATTAGGACATGCATGCTTGAATTTGATCATATCCAAGGCCTAACTTATTTATAATGTTTTTTGTTTCATAAAAGGTTCTTGATAATTTATTTCCTTATAAAAATGTAGTACATAATAAGTCAAGACTTAATGAAAATGATTTATTACTCCAACCATTACTACATTTGATATGGTGGAGGTGCACAATAAACGAAAGTTTTGAAAATTGTTTACATCCTAGATATAAATCGTAGTGTGCATCTCTAATTAAATCATACAAATTTGATACTTCTTCATTTGATTTGTCTCTGGCCGATGGTTCAACATTCTCACAATCTCTTTCATAATGATCTACCATTGTATTTTCAAAAATATCCTGTAACATATCATGCATATTATCATGCTCATGTATATTTGGACTATTCCTATGTACATGAGGTGCACTTGAAGGCTGATCTTGGTTACTTGAATTACTTAATATAGATTCACCACGGAAAACCCAACAAGTATATCCTCGTGCAAATCCATTGCATACCAAATGGTCTAAGACATTGTTTCTATTCATCCATATTGTATTCACACATTTTTTGCATGGGCACAAAATTTTTCCATCTTGACATCCTTTTTCAATAGCAAATTTTAAAAAACTATTCACTCCATATAAACATTCTTTATTAACTCTGACTTTTCTATCCAATTCTTGTCCATCAAAATTAAACGAGTGACCTAAAACAATTCCAATTACAAAAAGAGTATCAAAACTATTGTTGTGTTCAGTGCATTTCACATGAACAATTTACAACAAATACATGATAAAAGATAACGCACAGAAAATATAAATAACACGAAGTGATATAAATAGTTACAAAATACAAAATAATATAATTAGTTACAAACTAAGGCCAAAAGATTTATAAAAAGTGTTGATAAGCCAATAAAACTAAGTAAATTAGTTTCAATTTATGAATAACATTGGGGATGCTACAAAATTTCAAGAATTGCTGAACATACACCAATGTGAATATAAAAGAAAAAATCTGCAAGTGAATAAGCTTTAATTATTGGAGAATGATTTTATACATGCCTAAAAAACATAACATAGTTGTTAAATAAACAAGCTCAATAATGTTATTTTAAACCAATTAGTTGGCTTTCAGTTTAGATAATTTGTTAGGCAAGTTACATATTTTTAAAGTTCTACTATACGCGTTCAATATTTAGTAGAGAAATAAATCATTTTTTGATATTTTGTGAAAGATTCTTATGGTATTATACAAATATATCCAAATAATTGGAAGTGAAAACAAAAATTATAACAACCTTCAATCATTTTATTTTATTTCTAACGACAAAGAAATGTATCAAAATAATTGAAAGTGAACAAAAACACACAAGGGAAATCTATTTTACATAATTTTAACTACACAAATTTTGAAAGAAAGGATGAGAGAAACTTGTAAAAGATCAATGAATATAAAATATAAAAATAGAATTATTGAGGAAAAAACATCATACATACTCCAATAATTAAAACAATCCGTTGGGTGTTGAGTACATTTATTGCTATTAGTAAAAAAAATTCACTCTTATGGCATCTTTCAAATCATAATATTATTATATATATAATAACAATAATAAATACATCCATAATATTTACAATATATAATATATAGTGAATATATTATAATATATTTTTTTTAAAATATATATTCTAAAATTATAATATATATTAGGGAAATTCTTATAAATATAAAAATAAGACCCTTTTGTGGAAAATTGCACAAACTATCTCTAAACTAGGGGACTTGTTCCACTGAATTTACAATTCTTTTTATCAATCAGCCCCAAATTATGTGGTTTGTAACAAAGATCCCTAAACTTTGAATTCGATCAATTAACTTCTTGTATTTTGTTGATTATTGCAATCAATCTCAGATGTTAGTATTGATATCGATATATTTGTAAAGTTAAATTTCATCCCATCCCATGTTACTTTAATTAAAAAAATAAATAAATAATAAGTTCAAAGGTATAATTATAATAAACCTGAAAGTCCAGGAGTGGTTATGCAATTTTTCAATGTTTTAATTTTATTACGTTGGTTTATACCATTTCAAATACTTGATGTGTTATTATTTACTTTTAGTTTTCAAATTTTCTATTTAAGTTTTGCATATAAAACCTTTTAAATGTTTAATATTCACTTTTATTAATAACCAAATAAATACATTCATAAAATTAGCTAATATATTATATTGGATTTGAATATTTACCAATTTTCTTTATTTATTAGTTTAGGATTTAAATTGATACAATCCAAATTTGGGAGTATAAATTGATATTTTCTCTAGTTATTATGTTTAAAAAGTTAAGATGTGACTATTTGCCTTTTTTTCTTTTAAAGAAAAATAGTTAATATGACGAAGGGTAGAATATTTGAAAGTTTAGATACTAATTTTTTTTAATATCAAAAGACTAAAAAGAGATTTAAACTAATTATTTTTTGAGGAATTTATTCTATTGGAAAAGAATAAATTTATCTAACTTTTTATTAAAAAATTAACATAAGTTTGACATTTTCTAACCGCATGTCAAAATTACATACAATATTAGATATAACACCACTTAAATTTTTTCAAAAATCTCATCAAACAGTTAATTGTTTAAATATCCATCTTCACATAAAATCTTTTTTTTTTTAAAAAAAAAAAGAATTGTGTCATCGTGTGTTTATATATAACTCAAATTATCCATAATGAGCGGTAGTTGTTTCCTTCCCCAATATCTCAATTCATCTATAAACGTTATCAATCTATGCACTAATAGCCATATATTATTTATCAATGACATATATCTATTAGCCTAATAATGTCTTATCATGTTGTAGAAAACACATAAAAATGTTAGAAATCTAAAAATTAGATGCACAAGAACTTACAATATAATGTAGGAAGAGGAAGCAACCATAATAAGTCTTAGGAGTATTCAAAAAATTTGATAACCCGAAAAATTCGATCAACCAAACTTAACCTGTATGGTTTGAGTTGAATTATTAATTCATTTGAGTTGGGCTGGGTTCGAATAAATGAAAACTTTATGGGTTGGATTGGGTTAGTTCATGGATTCACCAAAAATAATCCGAGCTAACTCGAACTAACCCGAATTCATTATTAATAATAAAAAAGTATAATTTTTTTTTACTTCCAACACAATTATATATATACATATATTTATTTTAATTTCACTTCATTTCATGAATTTTTTTAGATCCACCAATAATTTAAATAACTTTTTTTAACACGATGGAAATAATTTTTTCATAATAGAATTAAAATTATTTTGTTAATCTTATTTCAATACGTGGAGATAGTTAATTAAATTCATTTATATATTAACATGTTACTTCTTTTTTTAAAAAAAGGATTAATAATGATTTGAATAATCCGAACAAATCTAATCCAAGATTCTTAAGATTGAATTGGATTAAGTTCATTATTTGATAAAGATTGTTTGAGCTAAAAAAATTTACAATCCAAACAATTAGATTGGATGTAAAAATATTTCAATTCAATTCAACCTAGAAATTCAACCAATGAACATCACTGATGAATCTGATTCCATGCAAATTCATTTTGAGTACTTGGAGAGCGACAAGGGGACACCGAGGGCCCACACCCTCGCTGTCAACAATTACAAACTGACTGCACCCTAGTCCTAGCGCTTCCAAACAAAACTAGCTTCTAGAATCCGGTCCCTGTCACGAGTCCGTCCATAGATTGGGCTTTTTTAGCCCAGCCCATTACGACTCCAGTGGACCCACTCATAACCCCTACCTGGCCCAACCAAAACGTTCTCCTCTGGAATTGCTTTTGGTAAATTGTGGTTCATACAAATTTTGAGGTTTGAATTTTAGGCAATATCTAGCAGTTTTCTGACTAATAATTGAGTGTCTTAGTAACATTTTATAGCCAGATCTATTCGTGATAGATTCTATCTCTATTAGTGCTACGATCTATCAATAAAATATCTTAAAAATTACATTTAAATTTCGCTATATTTGTAAATTCTTTGCGTCTAATTGCAATAAGATAACTGTCTCCTTGATTTTAGATAATTAAAAAAATAAAGTTTTGTTATATACATACACATGCTCTTATTCATGTGAACCAAAATTATATTTCATCTTAATAAATATAGATCTTAGCTAAATTTTCGGCCCTCTTCACTTTTGTTTTCAGATTTTGATTTATGGTTCATTATATATATATATATATATATATATTTTAAAAATCTAATTTTATTTATTTATTATTTTATTTTAGTTATATATTGACTGAGAATAAAAAATAAATTAGACCATAAATTAGATAAATCTCCATCAGTTTCTGTATTTAGCAGATACATGGAGACAAAAAGTAATAAATAGATTTGTAAACAGTATAGTGACTAATAAGGTTAGAGAGTGTTGAATATTCCTGTTAATCAATAAATGATGATTTTGTGATTAATTTGCAAAAAAGATCTTTCAATTCAAGGCGGTAATTGACTAAGAAGGAAAGCTTTTACAATCCTCATGTTTTATTGATTCAAATTTTGGCGGAGTACATAGAAAGAATCTTCAACCATTTTGAGTTGTCATTCATTCTGGAATGTTTACTAAGTATGATTTGTTTGATTGGGTGACTTGATTTGAAATCCTTAGGGTATTCCAATCTAAAAATCATGTTAAACAACAAGATCAAAGAATTAACCCTAAAGACCAAAAACCAATTGATATCTCAAACCCTTAAAATACGCTAGATTCATATTATTTAGATGATCTAAATGAATCAATGGATCAGATAAAATTAGAAATTCCGTTAAACCTTTGATCTTGAAGCATTCCACAAAGCAAGAATAATCAATCTCACATGAGTGCTCAAATATTTATGTATTTTTATCACAAGAATACACAAGAGAAAAAAGTTCTACATTTTTAGAATCTTTTATTATCATTCATCCAAATTCTTTGAAAGGATAGTGAACTTTATATAGCCTTGTAGAGATTCTAATGCTATTTAATTTAAATACATTAAGTCAAAATAAAAGCATTAAATAAGCCCTCTTCTCAACCTTCATCTTCCAACTACCATCTTCAATGCCAATTCTATTAAGGAGTTTCTAGCACATATAGCCTTAATTATAACATAATATTTACACTTAATATGTTGAACTTTTAATTTTTTTTTCTCCTAAATATAATAGTGAACTTCATATTTTCAAGAAAATAAGTAGTCTTTTACTATTTTACCTACAAACATTAAAAAAAAAAAAAAAAACAAAAACAAAACAAAAAAGTGGAACAACTTTTCATATCCCACTCACTTCCATTAATTATTTCTTTTTAAAAATTTTATTTCTCTTTTCATGCAAAAGTGGAAAAACTTTTCATACCCCACCCACCTCTATTAATGATTTCGTTTTAATAATTTCATTTCTCTCTCATCTTTTCATATCCAACCCACACTTCATCTTCTTCAATTTCTCTCCTAAAACTCTCTCTCTCATCTTTTCGTCGCTATCTCTCTCTCTCTCCGTCCACCATGCCACCCTTCCGTCGGTCCACCTTGCCATCGTTGTCATCCCCCCATGTCCGTCCACCTTGCCACCATCAATGATGCACCTACCAAGATCTAGTCGTCACCTTCTTCCTCAGATTCGACGCGTAGAGCGAATCTTCTGATGTAGGGGGAGCAGATCCAACACATTTTCGGCATGTGGCGAGTAGATCATGGGGCATTTTTTACAACGTCGGGCTAGAAGATTTGGCGTGGGGTGATTTTTCCGGCCTAGGCAAGCAAATTTGGCCTGGGGTTATTTTTCTAGCGTGGGGTGAATAGATCCAACATGGGATGAACCATTTTGCGTGGGGTTCTGGATGATGACGGTTGACGGTGATATATAGGGTGGTTTTTTTATATATACTATGATGTATACTATCATATGGGTTTTATATATATATATATATATATATACTATCGTATGGTGATTTTCTGTTTTTAATATATAGGGTATATTTTTTTACATGTACTATGATATATATATTCTTTTTAGATATATCAGGTGATTTTTTTTTATATATATTGTGATATATATCTTCGATTTTATTGAGACTTTTTTTTATTATTGATATATACATATATTGAACATTGTTGAATGAGAAATTTCAGCGAATCATGAGTTGCCACATCATCAATGTAAGCCCAAGCCTATTGGAAAAATTATAAGTTGGATTGGGTTGAGTAATTAAAGTCATTCGGGCCCAACTCAATTCAAACCCATGGTGAAATTTTAGGCTAAATTAAAGATTAAGCTCAAGCTCAGTACTTTAGCCTAACAACAAATGGGCCCAAGCCCAACTTTAGCCCAAACCCAATTTTGGCCTAGTAAAGTAATTAGGCCTAAGCCCATGTAAGACCCATGAGAAACCTTTATAAATAGAGGGATTATCTCTTCATTTGAAAGGAGGTTAGAAGAATTGAAGGCAAAAGCTCTCTGAAGATATCAAGTCTGAAGCTCTAAGGATCTGAAGAACATAACTCCTCTAAAGCTTTGAAGATAAAAAATTACTAAAGCTCTAAAGATCAGAAGACATATCAAAGCTCTGAAGATCAAAAGACATATCAAAGCTCTGAAGATCAGAAGACATCAAAGCTCTGAAGATCAGAAGACATATCAAAGCTCTGAAGATCGGAAGATACTAAAGCTCTGAAGATCAGAAGACATATTAAAGTGCTGAAGATTTAAGCTCCCAAGATCCAAGACTCGGGCTCTCAAGTGTTGAAGACTGAAGCTTCTGAAGCTTCAAAGTTTGAAGTTCTCAAATTCTGAAGAACTGAAGATCTTAACTATTTAAAGCTTTGAAGATTAGAAGATTTCAATAAACTGACCGTATCTTCATAACCTACAAGTTGAAGATTCAATTTCCTCAAACTAAAAGGCCAAGCCCAAGCCTGCAAACTCTATAAATAGAAAAGCTCTCTTCATTTGGAGAGGTCAGAAATTTTACATTCCAGAGAGCCTAGAGAGAATTCTCCCAACAACCAGAGGACTCCCTGACTCCTAAAGCTGACCACACCTGAAGACTGAAGTCCTTCGGAGATACAAGCAATCTTCCAAGACTTCAACTCCAAGATCATCACACATTTTGCTTCCTCAAATCAAGCGTACGCATTCGACTGAGAGAGAATCAAAGGATCAAGTACTAGAGATCAAACAACATTGCATCAAATCAACATCAACACCAACTCAAGTTCAACTCCATGCAAGAAGTTTCTCTGGAAGCCTTGTGTGAACACTAATCCTCCAAGAAGATCATCAAGCCCAAAGGCCGATCATCCAAAAACATAAAAAAAACCCAAAAGCCGATCATCCAAGAAGATCAACAAGCTCAAAGATCGATCGTCCAAGAAGATCATCAAGCCCAAAAGTCGATCATCCAAGAAGATCAACAAGTCCAAAGGCCGATCATCCAAGAAGATCAACAAGCCCAAAGGCCGATCATCCAAGAAGATCAACAAGCCCAAAGGTCGATCGTCCAAGAAGATCATCAAGCCCAAAGGCCGATCATCCAAGAAGATCAACAAGCTCAAAGATCGATCGTCCAAGAAGATCATCAAGCCCAAAAGTCGATCATCCAAGAAGATCAACAAGTCCAAAGGCTGTCTCTTATACACATCTAGATGTGTATAAGAGACAGGGAACATATTGACATACATATCATAACATATGAGTAATATATTACAGGCATAAGTGATACCTAATTAGAAGTGCATATATATCATAATACTTGGGATATATACATCAAATAAACAATAAAATATATTGACGTACATTTCAAAAAGTATTTGAGTTCTAAGGTATATTTAAAAATAACCATGAAAATCTGAGTATATATAAAATATATTTACCGGTATATTTCATAAATCTTTTAGAATGTTTCCAAATAAACAATGGAATATATAATATTACATGTACAAGTGAATAAACATGAATCAATCACATAATATAAAAGATCAACATAGAAAATGAAATGGTGATTTATGTCTAGAATTGAATTAATCTCTAATTTATATACCGTGGTATATTTCATATATTTGTTAGAATATTTTCAAATACCTAACAAAATGTTATGAGGTATATTTTAAATGACCTGAATCTGGAAAAAAAAAAAAAACAATACGTGAGATCAACGAAAATAAAAAAATAAAATATCATTAAATGGATTTTCTCTCTCAAAATAAATTAAATAAAGGAAAAAATTTCAAATTTTCTCTCTCCATTTGAAAAGTTAAAAATTCATATTAAATGCATTTTCTCTCTTCGTAATAAATGTAGTTTCTCTCTCCATCATTAACCCAGTGAAAAAAAACAAAAAATAAATAAAAAAGAATAATTATATGAAAAATAATTATGCACGAAAATTAAAAAAAAAAAAGGTAAATCTGTCTACAAAAATTACAAAAAACCTTCATTGAAAAAATACAAAAGAAAAGACCTTTTTTTAAAATTATGATTCAAAGATGATTTTTTATGTAAAAATCTCTTCTACTAATGACGGTCTCATATTTGATTAATCACCATCTTCAATGCATCCTCATTGAAAAGCAACTTCCATATTTCCAACAACAATCTTTAAACTCAAGGGTCATAATTTTAATACTTAAACTTAACTCTAAAATGCTAAAAATTAATTAAAAATAACTAAAGTTTACATAAAACT
Source organism: Benincasa hispida (assembly GCF_009727055.1). NCBI lineage: Eukaryota > Viridiplantae > Streptophyta > Magnoliopsida > Cucurbitales > Cucurbitaceae > Benincasa > Benincasa hispida. The sequence goes on from NC_052350.1 coordinate 24,420,359, forward strand.
TAATGATTATGATCCATATCATCCTCAACTTCATTTAATGGAAATGTGATTTCTTGATTCGTATCAGTGACTTTTGATCTTGGTACTTTACAATCCTCCCGTCATTGGACGCCTTAAAATCTCCACTTGTGGCACCCACCTAATCCCCTTCCTAATCTCTACTATCTGATTTAAAAATTTGTTGTCTTTTTGGCCCTTAATCTCAAATTAATTGATTAATTAATGTTTTGATGATAAAAAAAAAAAAATATGCTCTTGTTCACTAAAAGTTTTAGTATTTTGAAGAGTTCATTATGTAGAGCTCGAAATAACGATTCCAACATAATTTGAATAACTCAAATCGAAACTCAAACGAAGAAGATATAGTTGAAATAAACTTAACAAAAAAAAAAAAATACTCGAGATGATGATGATGTGGCAACTTATTCATCAAATTAGATCACTATAAGAATTTTTGGCTTTAATGTCGGTTGGAAAAAGTGAAACCGGATGTATAATGTCAGTTTTGTTTTTTTAAAAAAGCAGATCTTTAATGTCGGTTTTAAACCGACATTGTAGGTACACATTTAAGTTTAAAACCGACATTAAAGATCTGTTTTCTTTTTTTTTTTTCCTTAAAAAAAAAAAAAAAAAAACCCATTCCCCCCCATTTTTTTTTCATTTCCGCTTCTATCCCTATCTATCCTATCTATCCCTTTTCTAAACCCTATTTTCCCCATCAGCCACCTCCTCCCTAGTCCCCCTCATTTTTGTTTCTTACAAAATGATATTAGATTACATTTTGTTTCTCTCCTTTCTCTCTCAGATTTCAGACAAACCTTTGTAGATGGCGAAGAGAATTGAAACCGAAAGCTATAAAAAATGGCGACCAAAAATGTCAAAAAAGCCAATCTCTTGGATCATCACTCCCTTAAACACCTACTCAATGAATCTTTTTCTAAGGTAGAGAAGTAAGAGATATATGGAACCAATGAGAAATGGCAGAACCCGTAGATAGGTTGGCAATGTCGGTCCATGTAGTACTGATTTGAAATTGATTTTGCATCTTTTCGTACTCCCGATGCCATTGATAAACAAGCAGCGAGAGTCATAGTCAATGCTTTGAGAAGATTCCAACGATGATTGAAAAAATAAATTGAAGAAAGAACAGAGAGATCGGTAGAGATATGAAGGATTTGAATCTGTTTCTGACGTAATTCAATCTGCAATTTCATTCTCCTTTTTTTAGATCTTTTTCGCATCAATTTTAATCTAGGTTTGAGCTTTTTCCTTGTAGATTGTCACCAGCCATAATGAAGGATTTGAATATGTTTCTGAGGTAATATGAAGGATTTGAATCTGTTTATGAGGTAATGCTATTTGGCTACATTTCAGTGTTTCTGAATATAAACTAGCTAAAAAAACCACAAAGTTCTCAGAGTTTTGGTAATGCGATACATTTTTTGTTTCGTCATTCATCTGTACTTCTCAGGAGAGAGAGGAATACTAGAGCATTAGAGATTTGGAGAAAGACTTTATTGATATTTGATTCGTTGTTAGTTCATGTCTCTCTGGAAAGTGTCAAGCTGAAGAAAAGAAGAAACACAAGAGAACATAAAGGCCCAAGTTGGTAATTCTTTTGACATTTTTTTCCAGCACCATTTGTTACATAAGTGTGCCATATTCAGATATTCTAATCCTGCAGATGGTAGCAAAACTGCATGGAATACTGAGATCATTTCTACTTCGAAGAATGAAATCTGATGTCGAGCTAATGCTCCCTCGGAAGAAAGAAATCGTAATATATTGGTTATGATTGAAGGTAGCATTGTTTTTAATCTAATTATTACAGATAGATTCTATAACCTGTGCATCAACTTCTCTTGTTTTCATAAATATTATTTATATATTTAGATATATATCTCTATCCAAATCCCTCCCCTCTCACCCAAATCCCTCTCGCTCTCGCTCATAAAGGCCAAATCCCTCCCCTCTTGGCTCTCGCCTAAATCCCTAGCTCTCGCTCATAAAGTCCATCTGCTCTCGCTCTCGTTCTTGCTCTTACCTCCACTCTCGCTACTCTCGCTCTCACACATAAAGTCCCCTCTCACTTTATGTTTATTGTGTGGTGGTTTAATATTAAGTGATTGATTCTTGTTAACAAGAATTATTGGTACAAGAAGTTCACTTTGGGAAATTGATAGTCTTCGACACCATTATTGTCCCCCTGTTTTAAGGTATGCAATTTAATATTGATCCAGAAACTTCTGTTGCTTTGGATTTCATACTGAAAACTAGTCCTTATGTTCTTGTAGGTTAGTTTTATGCCTAGTATCCCCGTACAATCAAGTGTGTAAAGTGTTCAAGAGAGAGCTTGGCATGACACCGGATAAGGTATATTTACTTGGCTAAACCTGTTTCATATAATCAGATTATGCATTCATTCTGTTGAATGGAGATTACTTTTGCAATCTGACAGAAGCTGGTTATCTTGATTTACTGTTACATATGAGTTGGCACTTCTGTTTTCTGTATTCTGATCACATTATAGCACGTTTCAATGTGCGTGACAGATTGAAGTTTCATTAATATTTGGTCTTTCATATGATTATATAAATGTGGTTATGGTTATAATTTTTCTCCTTGGATCAGAGTCTGTCTGAGGTTAAATTCTTAATCTTAGGCATATTACTTGTTAAGTTGAAGTTCAATTCTAAATCTTTCCAATTCTTCTGTAGTTGCTGGATAAGCTGAAGAAGAAAAATCCTGATAATGAAGTCCATCTCAACAACATATATTACATCTCTTAATCTCTCAAACCCTCCCAAATTTGTAGACAAATAAAATTGTGTTGCCCTTACACGGAAGATTCTGTTGCCCTTGTAAAATCATAATCTTTGTATTACTTGTAATTTGTGTTTTCAAGGCTTGAATTATTGTATGCCTTTTAAATTATAATTCTATAGCAGAATTTTTGGATTAAATGTAATAGATTTACAATCCATACATGAATAATGTCATAGCCATAATGTTCGATGATGATGTGTCATGTTATACTTTTTTACCCAAAAAATGGATTTGGCAAGGGAACTTTAAAAAACGGAAAATAATTGATAAAACGACAGATTCGGGCTTCAATGTCGGTTAAGAATAAAAAAAAGGCTTTAATGTCGGTTGCAACCGACAAGCTTTTATCTCTAAAGACCTTCAATGTCGGTTGCAATCGACATTAAAGGCTGTGTTATTGGTGTTATTGAAGCCCTTTAATGTCGGTTTAAAACCGACATTAAAGACAACCGACATTAAAGGGCTTTAATAACACTATCTTTAATGTCGGTTTAAGCCCGAATTTCTTCTAGTGGATCCAATTGTAAGGTGACATGTGGAGCACTGAAGGAGTGCACATGGTGAGCTTTTGAGTTTTTGTTGGGTTTTAAAAGAAAATAATTTTAAAACATATATACATACATTCATACACATATAGATTATGTTTATGTCTATTGGCTAGTTGTTTCAAAAAAGAGAAAATTTCACCATTGATTTTTCTTTTCCAAGATATAAAGGCTCAAATTGAATTCCTTCTTGCAGCGGAATCCGTCCTCTTCGTCGCTTACATCTTCTTCTTGTTTCAGTTGGTTTTTATCTTAACCTTAAAAAAACCGACGAGTCGCACATTAAGCATAGCAATTATCTCAAATGATTCATTTTTATTTGGTTTTCATCTCCTCCCTCTTTTTCTAAACTATCTATCTTCTCCAAAATTCTAATAACAATTACACATCACCATTGCTATTTTCTCAAAGCTCTCACTTTTTCTTTTCATGTTATTTTTTAGAGAGATATTGTATTGTGGGGATTTACTTATTGAGTGCTTAAATTTGTAAATCCACACTCTTAGAAAATTTGTTCTTAATCTTCCAAACCTATTGTAAGGGGTTACTCTTGAACCCATGACAAGAGTGTTATAAGGGTTTGAACCTCAATCGTGGAAAGAATTGAATTTATTCTTGTGCTAAAAAAACGTTGTACCGATTCAACTCTAAATCGTGGAAAGATTTAAATTCATAGCAATATGCTCAAGAGGAGTTTAGGAAGTGGATATAGGCATCATTGTGCCAAACCACTACAAAATCAACAGTATCAATTTTTCTATTCTCTCCTATTTAATTTTACAATTAATTTGTTAATACATTTGATTGCATAAAATTAATTGCTATAATTTGTTATTGAATTTGTTTATATCAACTTATTGATCTTTTTGAAGCGAATGAATAAGTATGAAATTCTTGTTTAAATTATTAATTTTCTTAAATGGGACCATGTTAGTAAAAAATTTTAATTAAGTTAAATAAATCCTATTCACCCACGTTGCCATACCGATCTTACAAAATCCTTTCGACAGGACGTCTTTAGCTGATTCGCATATTCCCCTCTATGCGATGAGGGCATCTGAAGCGACATACAAATTGGTATCCATGTCACTCTAAGGATTTGTTATCTCCTTAACTTATTCGAGATTGAAGCTCCATTAACTTTCAAAATAGAGTAATACCACACTGATTCAAATAGTTTTTGGTCCAGTCATTTCAAAAATCTCCGATCTCTCACTTGATTCACCGGAGCCCTCGCTTTTGTTTGAGTTCAACTCAACCGGTCCCACGGTGTACAAGCGAAAAAACTGGGAGGGGGAAAACGAGTCTAGAAGGTTTAATTATAATGCATTTCAGTTGAAAGTTTATATTTTAGGATAATTTGATTTTTTTTTTTTTTTTTTTCTAAAAAAAACCATTTGGCAGGGACTAAAGGTTAGAATGGCCAGTTTCCAAAATCCTATTTTTTTTTTTCTGTTTTGTATTCACAAGCAAAATAAGTCCCTTTCTTTGGTTGGTTAATGCATGTATAGAGATGTTAATCATTTTTATCTAATCTAAAGATGTGTTTGGAATATATTTTCAAGTGTTTAATTTAAAAAATAAATCACTTTAGAATAAATTGAAGTATTTAACAATCAATCAAAATAGTTTTTCAAGTATATTTTAATCAACTTTTATAAAAAAAATGAGTTAATCCAAATCGGCCCTAATTAGGTTTATGGGTTCTTGTGTTATCAATTTGATATTAGTTTTGCATTTGCAGCTTGGAGTCAACCTTCTCGAAGGTTTAATTATAGTGTATTTTCATTTGCATGTTTTATATTTTATGATGTTTTGCACATAAAATATCATTTGCGGTTGATTTTGCATTTTCGATTAAAAGATGAATCTAAGGCTTTTTGGATGCCGAGTAAATCTTTTTTTTTTTTTTTTTATAATAAATTATTTTAATATACGAGGTATTTTTGTCTTTTGATAATCATCGATTAATATTCCTTATATTTATTTTTCTATTTTTCTATTTTAAAAATATTTTTTGCATTTTATCAAATAAAACTATAGATTTTGTTGTTCTTCTTGTTAGGCTAATTACTTTTGTAAAAATTGTGTATTTGTGTTGTATACCTAAACCAAGAATGTGTGACACATTTATCTAAATAATTAACGTGGTTTTAGGAGAAGACGAGAGTGAAGATTTTCATTCTCATTTGTTATTACAGTGTGATTGGTTGATATTATCATAAGAGTGCAGCATTGTTGGCTGATTTTATTACAGGCAAAACTCAAGCAACATATTGTACAACATGTCAAAAACGTTGTCATAAGCATTGTTACATGTCTGACAGTAGATTTTGCAGAATATATTTTCCATATCTATTAGTGTGATTTGCAGATTTCCGTATCTTCCATCCTTATTATCCTACAGAGAATATTTATTCACTCAAGAAATATATTCACATAGCTAGCCTTATTTATATTGTACTCTTATTCATTTTTAGGGTTAGTCACCTAATTAGAAAAGTGTGTATTGAGAGTTTTGAGTTTAAGGTTAGTTTAAGACTTAACCTCTATGGATATTGAAAATCTTTGTATGTGTCATTGAGATCTTTTTGGTCCAACAACCATTGTAGAACTCAAGAGGAGTTTGATTTGATATTGTATTTAAGGGGAGCCTAAGTACGTTGAATATGATGAAAACTCATATTTAGGGGGAGCCTAAATATGATGAATGTGAGGGGATCTCACTCTTAGGGGGAGACTGATGTTGTATTGAAGGGATCTCGTATAAAGCTTGAAAAAACATTATTGTGAAAATGAGGGGAGCTCACTTAGGGGGAGCCTAAGTTGAAACTAAAGAGGAAGCTATACGTGAGTCACTGAAAAGGGAGTTTATCAAATAAGTACTTTCGTTGTAATTGCTAAGCACTTTAGAGTGAAGTTTCGTTCCACCGAGCACACTGCCCCCTAAATCTAGGTTTTTTTGCACCGAACTGAATGACCAATCTCTATGTCATTATTTTTCTACTTGCTTTCATGTTGCTCACTTTTCATACATATTGTTTGTGACATCATTCTTGACATTGTATTCTGTGTTAGATCCATTTATTTTTTTCAATTGGTATCAGAACAGGTTAACTGCTAGTTCATTGAGTATTCAATGGAGTCAATCAGGGAAGATGGATCAACTACTCATCCTCCTATTTTAGATGGAACGAATTACTCGTACTGGAAAGCTTGATGATTGCTTTTCTCAAAACTATTGATAGCAAGTCATGGAAGGCTGTCGTGGTTGGATGATCTTCTTCTCAAGTTGCTGATAAGAATGAAGTTGTCAGTCCAAAATCTGAAAGAGCTTGGATAGAGACTGAAGATGAAGCATCATTAAGAAACTCTCGTGCTCTAAATGCAATCTTCAATGGAGTGGATAAGAATGTATTCAGATTGATCAATACTTTTGTTTCAACAAAGGAGACTTGGGATATACTTGATGTTGCTCATGAAGGAACATCTAAGGTGAAGATGTGTCAAGATTGCAGCTCTTGACTACCAAATAAATCTCTGAAGATGTTTGATGGTGAAGTTATTGTAGATTTTAATGTGCATCTTCTGGCATTGCCAATGAATCTTTTGCTTTCTGAGAGAAAATTTCAGAGGAGAAGCTTGTTAAAAGTTTTGCGCTCCTTACCTAAAAGATTTGATATGAAGTTTACAACTATTGAAGCGACCCATGATATTGCTAACATGAACGTTGATGAACTGTTTGGATCCCTTCAAACATTTAAAATGTCCCTTGAAGGTTAGCCTAAGAAGAAGTCCAATGGAATTGCACTATAATCCTCAATGAGCAATGAAAGTTCTAAAAGCAAGAACAAAGAAACTGATGAAAATTTAACGGAATCAATTTCCCTTGTGGCAAAACAATTGGGCAAATCTTTTAAACGATGGGACAGACATTTAGTATCCCTTGGAAACTATGTGTCCTCCCATGTCAAGGACATTAGTAACATTAGCAATAACCTTGATCCAAAGCTCTCGAAAGTTCCCACAAAGAGGATAGAAAGTGACAAAGGAGTTAGCAATAGTCAAGAATGTGAGGGGTTCAGACACTTTCAAACTGAATGTCCAAACTTTTTGAGAAGACAAAATAAATAATATTATGCTACCCTATCATATGATAAAACTGAGTCAAGTAGTGACTCTGATGAAGAAGTTCAAGCTCTTATGGGAAGTCTTTCTCTTAATGTTCTAATATGATTTATCATTCTAATGAATGTATTTTTGTGGCAGGAAAGGAAATAGTACAAAATGCAGTTACCTCTTAAAATTTATCTTTTGAAGAAGTCTATCAACTACAAATGGAGGATTCTGAAGTCTTGAGAATTCAAAAGGAGAAAATAGAAAAATTAATTGAAGATAATCACCATTTGTTAAGCACCATTTCTAAGTTAATGAAAGAGTTGAAGGCATCCAAAATTGAACTTGAATCGATGTAAAAGTTTGTTCGATGATGAACTTAAGCATTTATGATCTTAACATGATTTTGTCCTATGGCAAGCAGATTTCTGATAAGTGTGGCATTGGGTTAAAGAGATTCTATAAAGGTTAATGATCTTTGTTAAATCATTAGTTCTAGTCCAGGACTCGAAATGTCAGTCCCTATATCAAAGACAAAGGATGTGTCAACATCCACTCGAAGTTGAAATGAGAAACAAAGATGAATTTGACATTACTGTGGAAAGGCAAGACACATTCGTCCTTATTGTTTTCATTTGTTGAGAAGAATGAGTCATTTACCTTTGTGTAATTACTCTAAAAAGACCTGGATGGTTGTCAGTACTGTCAAACCAATACATAGAAATAAATTTGAACGGAGAATTAAGAAGTCTGGATCTTCTTCTGAGTCTCGATGTCAAATGGTATTCACCTCTCTTGGTTCCATATCAAAATAAGATTGGTACTTTGATAGCAGATGTTCTCATCACATGACTGGCGAGAAGTCATTTGTCACCAATGTGCAGCCATGCAGTTTTGGTCATATTACTCTTGAGGATGGAGCAAAAGAGAAAGTATTGGGAAAAGGACAATTGTTGTACCCTGGTCTTCCAGCACTAAAGGATGTCATTCTTATAGAAGGGTTAACAGCAAACTTAATCAACATAATTTAGCTACGTGATCAGAGTCTTGTTGTAAGCTTCTCAAAAGATTAATGTTTGATCACCAACAAAGATAACGTGACTGTCATGTCAGGTACGTGCTCATCTGATAATTGTTACTTGTGGACTTCTAATGTTATTAATCATGTTTTAACAGTCCTACGTGTTGGGATTGATGCCCTAAATCTCGCAGGGTTTTGTAGTTTGTAAACACTTGTATGAACAAACACTTTGTGATTTATAATATATTGTGTTTTATTCACTTTAGTCTATGAAATATGAGATATTTTAGTTGCATTAACCATAAACTAAGATCCATGGTTATCGTTGTAATTTAAATATGTATGTGGAGACATACAAGTGGATCGTGTTTTAAGTGATAACCTAAATGGTTTATAGTATATGGATAAGGAGGGATACCTTATACTTGTGACACCACGAGTGTGGCTCACTTTATAGATGTTATAAATGTTGTAAAGTGCTATAAATGATCTGATTCTGATCATTCATGTATTAGACATACGAGAGAGGATATTCTATACAAAGGACTTTATATAAGACCAGACCACAAAATGTTTAGTCTCGTTATATAACGTCGTTCATAATTGAGACTTTCATTTCACTAGGATGACCATAGGTAAATGACCTTAATGCTGAGTGAGTTGTGAACTCCTGCCTAAGTTAATTTGCAAGGGTGAGAGTGGCCAGATTGTTGACTCAACAAGCCTACCACTTTGGGGATTCGTCAGATTGGGGAGCTGGGAACTCAGCTACACAAGATGGAATTCATTTATTCCCTATAGCAGGGGTAAGTAGATAAATATCTCCCTTAAAGGTTGATCCCGGGGCTTGAACAATGTGACGCCACACCTTCTCTTGGCTTGAGAAGGGTTTAGTCATAGTGGGACTATGATCTATTGTTCATTAGAGGGATCAGTGGTACTTAAGGAGTTAGATGTAACTATAGGGACAAAATGGTAATTTAGTCCAACTGTACTTACGAGCAATTTGTGAAAGGTCATCGTACTGTTGATTGGTTATATTCAATAGACACAGAAATATGTCTATAGTACGAAGAGTGCAATTGTTGGTTTTTAGTGGAGTGCTCGGCAGTTAACGGATGGCGGATAATGTGATTAAAGAGTTTAGTCAGTTATTCATGTATCGTTGGAGCTTCAAGTTACAGGTCCATAAGGTCCCCTTGGTAGCTCAATGGATTCAAGTTGATAATCAATTTTTCGGTTAGTTTGAAATGTTGAAATTAACAAGAGGGAATTTGATTATATATAATATAATTAATTCAATTATATATGATATAATTAATATGATGTATTTGATACATTATTATTTAATTAGAGGAATTAATATAAATATGATTTATATTAAATGCCATAAAATAGAAAAAGAACTATGGTTTATATGTTGCATATGATGTAATATTAAGACTAGGTTATAAATATAATATGATAAGTTAGTTATTGTATTTATTTATAATTTATTAATTATTTGATAATTGATATTTCTTTTTCTCAGTAACCGACCTTAGTGGGTGGTTACACCATTTTATGGCAACTGTAAGATTAAAGAAAATTGGATTTCAAAATCTTAGACGATAACAAGTTATCAGATTACTAATCGAGAGACTAAACAATAGGATCGAGTTTTACTATACGATAGTACTCGTTTCTAAACGATCGAGTATCGAGTCTATGTGATAGGCTTTCATCTTCTACACAATACTTTTGTCCATTACTCGATCTTTTCCTCCTTCACTTCAATCCTTCCTTCAATCCAAAATAAGCCAGAGTCCACAACTCCTAAATTCTCACACCGAGAATACCAAAGTAATCTTGTGGTTATGTCCGATTTTTTCGAGGATCGAGTTGATACTCGTTGCTGGTGTTCGAGGGAGTTCAAGTTCTTGTTCGTTGCATTTGAGTTTGATTGAGGGACATACTTGAAGAAAGGTTCTTCAAAGGTATTGTCTCTCTTATCCTTTGTATTTAATTTAAAGCATGCTATAATTTATCTTTAATGCATAATCTATTTAGTATGATTGGAAATGTTTAAGTTCTTTCTCAATGGAGTTTAGGATGATCCATTTCCGCTCAAAGGTCCTCTATAATTAAAGTTCCTTCACTACGCACAATGAAGTTGTGGTCTCTAACAAGAAAAATGGAATAGTCAAGTGCAAGACTAGTACATTTAAAGAGATGACTCTTGATATGATGCGATGTATTAGTTGTCATGTTTCCAATTTCCTTGCTCTTGAGTCAAGGTGTGTGTGCCCAAATGTTGAAATATGGAATGGAAGGAATTCTAATAATAATTTTAAATATTTTCATCTGTTTGGTGGCAAGAGTCATATTCTGGCTAATTGTGCCTTGAGACAAAAATGGGTTCCAAGTAGTGATTACAGTATATTTCTGGGATGTTCCACCAATAGTCGAGTGCATCATGAGTACGAACTGAAACATTTTCTATTTTTCAAGAAATCGAAAGAAATTTGATCGCTTTTCAAATTTACGGTGATGAATAGCTTTCAAAAGGAAGCCTCAGAAGATGGTGGAACATTTTATCCAACACATGAAAACTGAGCTTGAAATGAGGTTGGTCCCTTACTGTTGGGTTTTATGTCCTAAAACTCGTAGTTTGTAAAATGATAAACATTTTCTATAATCAATAAACTTATTATTGATTTTATAAATTGTATGAAAGTCTAAATCCAATAAACTACGACCCATGACTATTACATGAGTACTTGAACTTTATGTGGAGACATAAGAGTGGTCAGGTTCGAGTAAATAGTCAAAATGATCAATAGTATATGAATAAGGTTAGGTACCTTATTCTGGTAACACTATTGGATGTGGCTTACTCTGTAGTTGTTACAAAGAGTTGTAAAGTGTTACATACGATGTGATCCTAATTCGTACATGTTATGACATGAGGAGTAGGAGCATCCTATGCAATGAGTTTGCATAAGATTGGACCAAGAAACAAGTCACTCTTATTTTATAACGCTGTTTATTGTATAAGACTGACTATTTCACCTAGATGATCTAGATAACTCAATCTTAATCTGAGCTAACTATGAACTCCTGTTTGTTTGGGATTATCCTTAGATTTACATAGGTGAGGGTTGACTCAACAGCGCCGACTCAATAAGACTCCCGTTTTAGGGGTAAGACCTAATAGATGGCTGGGGACATAAGGTGCAAGACGAAGTTCATGCCTACTCGATTTAGGGATAGAAGAAAGGTTGTTCTCTCAAGTACTGAATCTAGGTCTTAAGAAAGGGGCTCCACCCTCTCACTGGGCTGAGAGGATTTGGTTTAGTGATGGATCACAAACCAGTTGTTCATTAGAGGATCAGTAGGAACTTGAGGAATAAGACATAATCTCGGGGGTAAAATAGATATTTAACCCAACCGTTATTACGAACGACCTGTGAAGGGTTAACTTGCTGATTATGGTTAAATTATGTGGACATAATATATCTATAGTGAGGGGAGTGCAACTATGAGCTTTAGTCGAGTGACTCATTAGTTAATGAATGGGGATTAATCTGGTCTAATGAGTTTAGCCAATTAATCTCGAATTGTTGGAGTCCATGATTTGTAGGTTCGCGAGGTCCTTCTACTAGCTCGTAATGGACTAGCGCTAAAATAGTGTGATAAGTTGATTTGAAACGTTCAAATTATAATTAAGGGAATTAGTAATTATATGAGATATAATTACATGTTTAATTTGAGAATTAAACATAATAGAAGAATTTATATATAAATATGATTTAAATATATAAAGATGGATATGTGTAAAAATTAATTTAATATTTGCTATTAAATTAATTAAGTTTTATTTAAAAATTAATTTGTGAAATTAATTTTATAAAATTAAATTTTTCAGTTTTAAAATCAAAATGGATTTTAAAAAATCAAGTTTTAATTTTGTGATAAAATTGAAAAATTGGGAAAACAATCCACAAATGGAAAAACTAGTTTTTCCATTATTCATTTTCTAGGTGCTCACACATTTTCCATCATCATTGCCTTGTGTTACTCCAAGCATGAGCTGCAACTCATGCAACTATCTTCCTTGCATGATGATTTGCAATATATTGAAGAGTTTGGAGTGAATTTCGGCCATGCAATCAAGAGAGAATTTTAGAGAAAATTCGTGTTAAAGAAAGTGTTCTTCAACAAGATTGCTGTTGCGAGCAATTCTCCATCATCCCTTGATTCAAGCTTGTTTTGAGTCTCACAACTCAATCTAGAGCACCAAGAGAATAGTGGGGAAGATCTTGAGGTGGTCTACAATAAGATTCGGAGAAGATTGAAGCTGGAGATTGAGCTTTGAAGAAGTTCTACAAAGGTATGTCATGAAACTCACTTATTTTCTGCAAGAACATGCTTTATATTTTGCCAAAATTAACGAATTAGAGTGCTAAGTGATCCTTGTTGCTTCCACTGTTGCTGATACATTCCTACACTTATTTTTTAAGATATCAAATAAACAGATGGAAGTTGTGGAGGTTGTTCAATTTGAATTTATCAGGAGAATCTCATATCTTTGTAGAACTATCTTATACCAACCAAAGATATCTATTCAAAGAAAGTCAAAGTGGATTAAGTTAGCATTTATAAGCAGGAAAATCTCGATTTTGATTCTGAAATATATTGAGATTGTCAGCTTTGTGTTTGGGTTGCCCTTGATTGTGCATATTCTACTTTTTATTTCCAGAGTGAATTCTTGTCAAGATATTTGCTTCTGTAAGTAAAATAGTTAATAGATTAGTAAAGAAGAAAAAGAGTTTCAAGAAGTCATTTTCCATAAAGAGTCGATACCTATGGTGTTCAAGTGCGAGACATTTTTTTCTCTTTCAGTGGTGAGCATACGATACATAATAAAACTAAGAAAAAAGGCATGATGTTAAACAGATTATCTTAACAATGAAATACCTCATAAATCATGTCATTGAGTTCACCAAGTATGTGTCTATAGAGGCATCTTCTTCCACTAAAGATCTTGAAGGATACACATCTATTGCTAAATGTGATTTTTCTATTGAGATGTCTATAAATTTTACTTCTCTTGACTTACTTGTGTGAAGAAACTAAAGTTGAGAATGGCGATCAAATTATTTATAATGTTGATAATATTGTGATAGAATCTGTGTCTATTGTTGATCTGTTGGGATTGATGCCCTCAAGTCTCGTATCCTGTAGATTGTAAACAGTATGTACGAACGCTTGTGTTGTTAATATATGATATTTACTTCACATCTTGTGTTTTGCTCATTTACTTATTTTATTTGCTTTACCACAAACCAATAAACATAAAATCCCTGGTTATCTGTATGTGACTCAAGCATGTATGTGGTGACATACAAGTGGATCATGTCTTGAGTGATAACCAAAATGGTCTATAGTATATGGATATAGGAGGGAAACCTTATCTTGCTAATGCTACGGATGCGGCCCGCTTTGTAGAATGGTCATAAGTGTTGTGACTTGTCACAGATGGTCTAATCCTGATCATTCGTGTTGGGGACATGCGAGCGGGGGAGTCCTATACAAAGAGTTTGTATAAGATCTTACTACGAAGTGTTAACGTCTCGTTATATAATACTGTTCATGATAGAGACTTCACTTCACTAGGATGACCATAGGTAACATGACCTCAATCCTGAGTGAGTTGGGAACTTCTACTATTGAGGGCGGTCCTTTGATTTGTATGGGTGCGAGTGGCCAGGTCGCCGATTCAAATCTACCATTTTGGAGATTCGTCTGATTTGGGAGTTGGGAACTCAGCTATACAAGATGGAATTCACTCCTTCCCCGAGGCAGGGGTAAGTAGATAGATAGCTCCCTTAAAGGCTGATTCTGGGGCTTGAACGATGTGGCACCACACACCTTCTCTTGGCCCGAGAGGTGTTCACATATAGTAGGACTATGTTGTATTGTTCATTAGAGGAATCAGTGGTACTTAAGGAGTGAGATGTAACTACAGGGGCAAAATGCTAATTTGGCCCATTTGTACTTACGAGCATCTATGAAGGGTCATCGTACTCATGATTGGTTATATCCGATGGACACAGAAATATATCTATGGTAAGAAGAGTTCAACTGTTGGTCTTTAGTGGAATGCCTGACAATTAACAGATGGTGGATCTCGTGGCTAAAGAGTTTAGTCAGTTATTCACGTACCATTGGAGCTTCAAGCCACAGGTCCATTAGGTCCCTTGGGTAGCTTGGATAAAGTCAAGAACCAGTATTTGGATTAATTTGAAATGTTCAAATTGACAAGAGGAAGTTCGATTATATATGATATAATTGGACTGGTTAATTATATATAATATAATTGGCTAAATATATGAGATACATTATTTTAGAGGAAATTAGATATAAATATGATTTATATTAAATAGAGGAGAAAATACTATAGTAGATATGCGATATCAAACTATAGGATAAAAATATAATATGATTATATTTATTTATTAATTAATTGGTTCATTATATGATAATTAAGCCAATTTTCACATTTGGACGTGGGTTAGTGGGGAGCATCGGTTAATGTAACTAATGAATTAAAATGAAAAAGGTTTTCATTTTGATCATCCATCATCAAATCGCCTGAAGAGATTTCAGAAGCGTGCGTTGGTGAAAGAAAACGATTGCTTGAGAGACTATACGATAGATCTTCTCCGCCTAAATGATCGTCCTTCACGTGCCTAAACGATCGCACACTTTTGCCTACACGATCGGATAGCTTCTCTAGATGATTGTATAATGTGTCGATTCAACTAAACGATCGTATACCTTTTCCTAAACGATCGTTCAATAAATCATACACGATAGTGTAGCTCTTCCTAAACGATAAGCACTTCTGCTATGCGATAGCGTTGTTTTCCCTCCCACTTGCTTATCACCTACACGATTTGTGTTTCCTCCTTCCTTTACCAAATTCACCAAAGCTCACCCTTTGAGTTTTCACTCTGAGAATACCCGAGGCTCTTTAGTGGTGGTGTCGTCCCCGTTGCGGTCGTGAGTTCACATTGTTCGTGCTACTGCAGTCGGGCGTTGGTAGATCGCAGGAGGGTTTTCGCTACGTTGGAGTTCCGGAGTGTGAAGATTGTCTTCAACTGGTATGGAACTCTGTCCCTTTGTTATTTTTTTGTTCGTAGCATGCCATTAATTAGAGTTTGTTTGCATAACTGTTTGTATTGAATGTATATTATTGTATTTCGGTCACTGTGAATTGGAGCAATCTGAACGCGCTCATGGAACTCTTATATATGAGATCCTTCAAGTTGATAATGTTGAGTTATCTAATGTTTTGATTATTATACCTACTGAACCCACTGATGAGAATGTTGATCTGCTTGTTTCATCTGTTATTGATAATATTTTTTCTGCCAAAACTGTTGGGTTAACTTGTGTTGTTCATACTGTTGTCCCACAAAGCTTGTCATTGGAAGTATTGAGATTAATTATGTGAATTATATTGACCACGTTCCTTCTGTTGAAATATTTGTTGATAATGGTGCTCTTGTGGCTGCTGAGACATTTGTTGATAATGGTGCTCTTGCTGAATCTCAAGGTAAAGTAATCGTGTCTCTTAATATTGTTGTTGAATCTGTTATTCCAACTAGAAGCATTGAAAATGTTAGCCATGTGCTTATTATCTCCTCTGAAAATATTGCAAATGATTCTCTAATTATTGATAAAATTTGAATTCACTGCTTCTGTTGCTGCCGTCATTGATTCCCAGGAAATTGTTGATCCTGTTTTTTTTTTTGAGATTTTGTTAAAGGATGGCATTACTTCTACTGATGTAGCTGTTAGTGTTGCTACTATAAATCGACATGCTGATTTGAATGTGCCCGAGAAAATGAATGTTGATAGTAGTCTAGTTGATCAAATGGTTGTGAGTTATGATGGTTCATATGGTGGCAAAATAGCTTTGATAAAGATGTATCTGATGATTTTATCTCTTAGGAAGATATTCTTTGCCATACTGATCATATTATTCCCAATATCATTCTCTCCGATGTGAATATGCGTGAAGATATTTCAGAGTTGAATGCTTGTGGCAATGAATCAATTGTGGAAAAGGTTGATGTTGTTTTTCCTATCAATAAGAAAGTTTTAGATTTGGGCATGGAAAATATAGGCTCTAAGGGGCTTAAAGAAGTTAGTATATCTAATATTCCTACTGTTGGTTATGTTGATGCTAAAGATGTTGATTTTGATGTTCTCAGTGTTGAGCCTGATATGAGGGATACATCCTCTGATGATACGTCTTCTTCTCAGCCTTCTCATACTGACTGATTTTCTTAATGGCAAACGGGGGAGAATGGGTTGGTTGCGGTCATAAGACAAAGATCGTGTTTTTTTGCTGCTTTGGTATGATATGGGTTTTTTTCCTGTAATGGTTTGTTTGGTATGAGTTGTTATGGTTTTGGTTGGCAAATAATTTTTTCCTTATTTATCTCATCAAACTTTTTGTCTCTGATGTTATTGGCAGATATTTGGCTATGGTTTTCTTTCCTTATTTGGTTGCAGATCTACTGAGGTGATTCTTTCCATTTTTTTTCTTGTTATGTCTGTGTTAGTCCTTCCTTTTGTGTGTTGTATTTAGAGATGTTATTGCTTTTAGTTTTAGGGAAAGCTACATATTATTGTGCAAGTAGTTATACAAAAAAAAATTGTGAAAGAGAGGCGTCAAAACTTGCAAAGAGATTACAAAGATGATTAGAAAGTTGATATGAGAAAGGGAAGATCTCATTTATATGTTGGAGCATTGCTCTGCTACAAAAGAGTTTGTTATTAGGCTCTCTAGAGATGTTTGTAAGCATTGGTTTAAGAATGGGCAGCTCGTCATTATCGATCTTAGTGTTACTTATGTTAGTGTTAATTTGTTTCAACGACATCTTGTGCTTATCATCATCTAAGGCATTCCTCTACTGACTGATGAGGATTTGTTTTTTTTTTATGCTGATATTTTTTTTATGTTTTGTGTAAAACTCATTCTGTTAGAAATTGTATCGTGCAGGTTCTTACCTCTGAATCACTTGATTTGTGTATTCTCTTTTTGCTCTACTGATCTTGTGGTTGAAGTTAATGTTGAGTTGTGGTTATCTATTATTTGTGTAAGTACGGCCTCGATGTCAGAGCTAGATGCTAAAGGCTTTGGGCATGTGTTATATGATATTTGGTGTTGACTTTGGCTGTTTTTGTAAGCCAAACAAAAAGGGGAGAATGGGTATGGTCTTTCTAATCTGGGTTTGATTTCCTTGCTTGATAGTTTGTGATTGTGATTGTTAATTTGGTCTGTCTAATGGTTTGTGGTGGTTTGTAGTTGTGTGTGTGTTGCTTTAGTCTAGTTGATTTTCTTTTGCTGTCGTGCCTTGATGATTGGTTTGTTTTGCTTTAAAAAATAGCCAAAGGGAGAGATTGTTACTGCAATTTGATTGACTGATATTATCATAAGACTGTGGTGTGGTTGGTTGATTTTATTATAGACAAAACTCAAGCAATATATTATGTAACATATCAAAGACATTGTCATAAGCATTGTTACATGTCTAGCAGCAGATTCTGCAAAATATATTTTCCATATATGTCAGTGTGATTTGTAGATTTTCATATCTACTTTCCTTATTTTTCTATAGAGAATATTTATTCACTCAAGAAATATATTCTCGTAGCTAGGCTTATTTATGTTGTACTCTTATTCAATTTTAGGGCTAGCCGCCTAATTAGAAAAGTGTGTATTGAGAGTTTTGAGCCTAGAGTTTGTTTAAGCCTCAACCTCTATGTATTGCTATTGAAAGTCTTTGTATTTATTGTTGAGATCTTTTTGGTTCGACAACCATTGTGGAATTCAGGAGGAATTTGATTTGATATTGTATTTAGGGGGAGCCTAAGTACGTTGAAGATGATGAAAACTCATATTTAGGGGGAGCCTAAATATGATGAATATAAGGGGATCTCACTCTTAGGGGGAGCCTAAGTATGTTGTATTGAGGGGATCTCATATAAAGATTGAAGAAGCATTATTGTAGAAGTGAGGGGAGCTCAAACTTAGAGGAGCCTAAGTTGAAGCTGAAAAGGAAGCTATACATGAGTCACTGAAAAGAGAGTCTATCAGAGAAGTACTTTCTTTGTAATTGCTAAACTCTTTATAGTGAAGTTTCGTTCTACCGGGCACACTGTCCCCTGACGTAGGTGCTTTTACACTGAACTGGATGACCAATCTCTGTATCATTATTTCTGTTTGCTTGCATGTGGCCGACTTGTCATAAATATTATTTGTGACATCATACTTGACGTTATATTCTATGTTAGATCCACCTAATTTTTCATCGTTTATAGTGCTAGTATATTTGTGTAATTACAGACAACCAATCTTAATCGAAAATTGATTTTTTGAGGCAGTGTTCTATCACCTCCCACCATTGTACTAATATTTTTCTTTAAAATAAAATGAAATTTAAATGTTTTTTTGTTTTTTTTTGTTTTTTCATTTATACCTCAGCCATATTTACAGTCTGTATTATCCTACCCTGGAAGATACATTAAAGCTTCAAGACATGTTTGCTCACCACTGTTTTTTTTTTTCTCTCTTCCCCCTTAAAAGTATTTTTTTTTAACTCCCTGCATTTATGCATTTTAAGAATATCTCTTTTTTCCCTTAAAAAATAAGAAAAAGGAATATCAGTTTTTTAAAATGTAAAGCATAAACCTTGACCTCCTTTATTATTTAGGACTATTTTTAAATATAACAAAATGAACCAAAATATTTACATGATATAGTAAACTTCACATTCTATCTATAATAGACCATGATCGACTATTATCTTTGTCTATCTGTGTCATGATAAGAATAGATAGTCGTTTATCGTGGTGTATCGCAGATAGAATATGATATTTTGCTATATTTATAAATATTTTTAGGATTTTCTCATTTAAAATAATTTTATTTTCAATATCTGAACAATGATTAAGTGACGAAAACAAATGATCAATAATCTCCGATTTGAGTAACGAGTCCTCGGCAGATGCCAATCACATTTGATTGCATCTAAATTGAGAAGAGAATATACAAAAATTTCAATTATGCTTTTGTGCATCTAAATCATGAATCATGATGCAATATTTAAGCAACTCATATAAACCATTGATAATTGTCTTTAGTCTCACGGTTGATAAGTGGATTTCAAGGTTATCTAAATCTCTATACAGAAAATAATGTACATAGTTTGCTTATTAGACATTTTACTTAAAAAAAAGTGCAATAGTAACAAAAAGAACATAAATCAATTTATAGTATTTGTTTTATCAACCTCGAAATCAGAGGTTCAATTCTCCCACCTTACTTACTATATTTTTTAAAAAATCTGACGGTAGGATCATAAATTCAACCATGGTTTCAAGGAAGCGAAGAACAATTTCTATTTTGCTGCTAAACTTATTGAATTTTTTTGGGTATGTATTGTGTTTTTTAGATTTTTATGTGCATTGTAGCTAACTATATTTACAACCTTTTATCTCAAGAGAAAAAAAAAACTATTGTATCCTTCTTCCTTCTTACATATATTTTGTTACATTATTTTGTATTTAAATTTTATCATCAGAAAATGTAGATAATGTTGGAAAAAGTCTCTCACTTTTATCATAGGAATATGCAGAAAAATAATAAAGAAGTTAAAAGAAAACAATAAAAACACTAGGAAATTCGGGCTTTAATGTCGGTTTTAAACCTACATTAAAGATAGTTTTATTAAAGCCCTTTAATGTCGATTGTCTTTAAACTGGGTTCAATAACACAACCATCAATGTCAGTTGCAACCGACATTAAAGACCTTTCGTGAAATTTTCAACCGACATTAAAGACCTTTAGTGAAATTTCCAATCAACATTAAAGCCTCTATTTTTTTTTTTAAATTATCGACATTGAAGTCTGAATTTGTCCCGTTTTTTAAAATTCCATTGCTGAATCCATTTTTTTGGTCAAAAAGTATAACATGACACATCATCATTGAACGTTGTGGCTATGACATATTATTCATGTATGGATTGTAAATTTATTACATTTAATCCACAAATTCTGCTATAAAATTATAATTTAAAAAGCTGTACAATAATTTAGGCCTTGAAAACACAAATTACAAGTAATACAAAGATTATGATTTTACAAGGCAACGTGTAAGGGCTGTCTCTTATACACATCTAGATGTGTATAAGAGACAGCGCTAGTAGATACTAACTATACTAGTGTCGAAATCTATATGATATTTGATGATATATGCATGAACCTGCTTCCCGATTTCGATAGATTGCAAGGAATAACAAGCATTCAACACGATTCCGAGCGTATAGTTTGTAGGATAAGCTCCAGCTTCCAACATTTCTATGAACACTCGAAAAGCAACCAAAGGCTGTGAATTCTGAACATAACCAGTCACTAGAGTTGTCCATGCAATGACATTTCTTCTAGGCAAATTATAAAACACTTTGCGAGCAATTTCCATGACTCCACATTTCGCATAAACGTTAACAAGAAAAGTCATTACAAATAAGTCTTCATGAGTCCCAGTTTTTACGATATCTCCATAGATCCTGTCTCTTATACACATCTAGATGTGTATAAGAGACAGGTTAGATACTAACTATTTAAATCGGATGTTAAAGAACGCTAGTAGATACTAACTATTTAAATCGGAGAATCTATATGATATTTGATGATATATGCATGAACCTGCTTCCCGATTTCGATAGATTGCAAGGAATAACAAGCATTCAACACGATTCCGAGCGTATAGTTTGTAGGATAAACTCCAACTTCCAACATTTCTATGAACACTCGAAAAGCAACCAAAGGCTGTGAATTCTGAACATAACCAGTCACTAGAATTGTCCATGCAATGACATTTCTTCTAGGCAAATTATAAAACACTTTGCGAGCAATTTCCATGACTCCACATTTCGCATAAACATTAACAAGAAAAGTCATTACAAATAAGTCTTCATGAGTACCAGTTTTTACGATATGTCCATGGATAATTTCTGCTTCTGCAACTAAATTCCTACATTCTTGCAATAGCGAAATATAGTAAGAAGTTTCAATTCTCGTATCATATTTTAACAGTGACAGAGCTTCCCGAAGATCTACAAACTTCGGCTCCGCATCAACATTCAATTGGATTAGTGAATGATTTTTCTGATATGGAAAACTTTGCAGTATATCATAGAAAATCAACAAAGATCAAGAAAACTCTGCAGTAAATAAGTTCAAGTCATGTACTGCGTAACTGTTTTACCTTGCTCTGATAAAAATTGGTAATCAAGCATATATTATCAATCAGTGCCAGTTCACAATCAAATTTTAAGCAAAGATACAACGTATACCTTACATATAAGGAACATGTACCAATATAGGCAAGAAAGAAGAAAATATTATCTAAGTAGGGCACGTGAAAGTTGAGTCATAAATAATACTGTAGTCATGAAGGCTGAGCTACAAAGAAGAAATTTCAACTAGAATATAAAATAACCACAAGAGAAAAAACCAGTTAATGTGTCAACATTAGATCATCTTCAGGTATCGAATGAAAACAACGAGTTGTCGATCTTCTCTCTCTGCGAAGAGTGCATTCAAGACCATCGGTTGTTGGAAATGGACAAGGAGAGGGCGGTCGGGGAAAGTGTTGGCCGGGTTGTGGGTTTCGCGTGGAACGCGAAGACAAAAGGAGTCACGTTTTGGAAGGGTTTTGCGTGGGTTGTTAGGTGAGTGGAATTCTGGGAATGAAAGGAAAAAGAAAAATTGGGGGGGGGGGGGGGGGGAATGAGTTTTTGTTTTTTTTTTTTTTTTAAAAAAAAAAAAAGAAAAACGGATCTTTAATGTCGGTTTTAAACCGACATTAAAGGTATACCTAGAATGTCGGTTTTAAACCGACATTAAAGATCCGTTTTTTTTAAAAAAAAAACAAAACCGACATTATAATCCGGTTTCACTTTTTTCAACCGACATTAAAGCCAAAATTCTTGTAGTGAAACTGAGAATACAAGAATTTACGTAGAAAACTCCCAATTTAGAGAAAAATTAACCACAGACTAGAAAAAAATTCACTTCGTGAAAAATTACTACAATCATACAGAATAATTCTCTCTTTCGATCCCAATTATAATAGCACTTTCTCAATGCTTTTAACTACTCACACCTTTTTCTCACTCTCAACTAGAGAATACAAAAGAAATTTAATTAGAGTTAGCACATTAAGCTTAAAGTGTTTCCAACTGGGACAATTGAAAACCAAAGACATAGGCTCCTTTAATAGTGCACGGAGTCTATGACTTTCCTAAACATTTTCAATGTAGGACAAGCTCATGACTTTTCTAAACCTTTTCAATATAGGATAAACACATGACGTTCCTAAATCTTTTTAATGTGGGACAACTGTACTTCTAATATTTCGCCAAAAACCTAACAAATTCCACCTAAGCAAGATATTTGAAGAATTCATAGCTTCTGTAACATCCATTCTCTTCATCGACAACCATATTTCTCATCTCATAGAATTATAACCTACTTCACCATAAAAATTAGACCACTTGGAATACCACCTATCAAGATCTTTCTTTTTCGTCACATATCAATACACCTTGTTGATATTCATGGTGCAACTTCCACCTAATTAGCTCATCTGAAAGTTTTTTAGTCATCAACATAACTTCTACCACACACATTCCATAACTGCCAAGTCAATGCTTATGTGCAAACTTGTAAAACTGCTAACACTACATCCTCTATCATGGTAAAATGAACATACCACAAGGATGCTTTTCGTCTTCTTTAAGGGAAGTCACTGTCTCCCCTAATCTGAAAGACACCGTCAACATTTGATCTAGAGCCATTTGACGAACCTGCTCTATTTTTCATGTGCTCAGACTGTCCACACCCCTAGCAGCCTGTTGTCTACTCGAAGACTCTCTTTTTTTAAACCTTTACTCGAATCACTTCGGAACTATATTGAAATACCAGCATCGCTTACTTGCACTTGTGTAACACAGATTGTATCAACACATCCTTGACTTGCACTTGCCACAAGCCAAAATTGTTCATTCCATCAAATTTCTCCACATCAAACTTTACTGAACTCATAAAGCTTGACATATCTGCTTCTCTTCCTAGCAAAACAACAAATAGTGAACAACCTAACTAAGCATACTTGGAATTTCAAGAAACTACGAACTTGACACTCTAATACTACTTGATAGGGATAATGACTCTCCCACTATCTTTACAATGGTATGATATTGTCTACTTTGGACATAAAACCTCATGGTTTTGCTTCTAGTTGCACCACAAGAGACTTCATATCAATAGAGATAGTTGTCCTCTCTTATAAACTCATGATCATTCCCTTATTTAACCATGTGAAATTTTGGTCGCATTCCCAACAGACTAAACAAAACAATTTATAATTAAATAATGTATTTAGAATTTATAGGATTAAAATATGAAGGTTAAAATACTACCTTACCTATACTTTGAAGTTTCTTTAATTTTAGTTTATGTATTTTCAATTAATCAATTTTAGTCATTGCTCAATAGATCTTAAACTTAGTCCCCAAAAGTTAATTTTTACTGAAATTGATTAAATAATAACAATAATTTTCATGAAAAAAAAATAATATGTAAAGAGAAAAACTTGGGTCCGCCTAGCACAGACAATGTCTAAAAAGAACTGCCATGTGGCAAATGTTTTCTTAAAAAATAATTTTTTTAAATTTCTTTTTTGTGTATAAAGGAAAGATAAGCACGAGATGAGGTACATCGTAGACTAATTGATTACATTGCTCATACGTGAATATGTTTTCAAAATTTATAGTAAAATTACTAATAAATTACAAAAATATTTTAAAAGAATCAACAATAAACTAATAATGGGGACTAAATTTAATATTTTATTGAAGTACAATGACTAAACTTACACTAAAGACTAAAATTAAACAAATTTTAAATATAGAAACTAAAATGGTATTTTGACCAAATATCAATTTTGAGAAATAAACATACATGTTAAAAATCCAAAATAAACTAATAATATAACACATCATTCGTTTGAGTATAATTTTAATTGGCAAATACCTTTCTCTTTCTTGGTCAAAATTTCAAATCTCCAACATTAATAAACAGTTACGCCACTATATTCTCTAGCAATGAGTTTTTTTTTTTTCTTCTCTATCATATATGAGGTGGGGAGATCGAATCTCTCATTTCTAAATTATAGATATCAATTAAGCTAGACTCATTTTAACTATCAATAAATTAGATGTTCAAATCTTTATATATTTAAATTGAAAAAAAAAAAAAAACAATTTCAACAAAATTGTTCGAGCATACATTTTATCGAGAAAATTTATGACACATACTCTTTTTTTAAGCATTTAGGGAACATTTGACACGTAGAGTTGAGTTGAGTTGGTAATTATTATCTGGAAATTAGATTACCTAAAAAGTTAGATTGTCTGTGTTTGGGTGCAAAATTGAGTTGAGTTGAGTTTGAATGTTTATGTATGAAGTGTTGAGTTAGTTGAATTGAGTAAGAAAGTCTGTGTTTGGAGTGTGAAGTTGAGTAAAATTGAGTTGGAGTATCTTGTGGTATTTTTCTAAACAAAATTGATTTTGTATTTGTTTTTTCTATTTTTTATTTAAATTTTCAATTATACACATGTTTTTCTATTTTTTTTAACACTAAAAAATGCCTAATTTTTTTTTCATTCTTAAGACATAACAAATTCCTATAAACTAACACTATACACAAATTTTAAATTCAAATTTTTAACGCTTAATTATATGATACTTTTTTTTTCATTCCTAAACACCAAACATATTACAAAGAAATGAAAAGTTTTCACAACTACTTAGCCCTCAATCATAAACGAAAAAACTTAAAAATTGAACAACTTTTTTGTTTTTCTTTTTTGAAAAATATAACATATTTTCATCACACAATTTGAACACTCAATTGCATGATAATTTTATTTACATCTCCGAAGACATGTCATATTTCAATAAAATGAACATTTTTCTCTATTCCCTAACCTTCAGTTTTTAACTCTTAATTAATCTTAACTCAACCATAAATGTTAGTTAAGAAAAATTCAATTCTTATCTTGTTTTTTGTATAGATGAAATGTGCAATTAATTTGGGCTCTGCAATAAATATAACAAACTATAGTTAGATTAGAATGAAACTAAATGCAAATAAAATGAAAATTCAACATACTACAACATACCTTCAAAGATATGGAATGAATTAGATCAAAACATCAAGACTTAACGAAGGTAGAGTAGAGATGTGATCTTAAAGAAGATATATAAACCAGATCAATGCACTCTAAAAGAAGATGAATAAACCATATCAACACACCATCTAATTTATTATAAAAGAAAGGAAAGAGAAGTACAAAGTACAATCTTTCTTTTAGTAACCGCTTTGTAATTTGAGGATGGATCTCTTTCCATTTCATCAATAAAGTGTTGTTTCCATTTAAAAAACCAATTAAAAAAAAATGAAAGTCATAAGTGGAGAATAAAAAAAGCTACAAATGGACTGCACAATTTTTTTTTTTTTTTTTTTTAATTTTTTTTATATAAATATAGTTATTGCATTACACATAGACAAAATACTATTATTTATATAACTAACAACCCTACAATATGCTTTAGCGGTTTGGAACATATGAGTTGAACATGTACAAAACTAGGGGTGTCATTAAGGGTCTATTTACATTTTCACAAAAAATATGGTTGTCACTAGGGGTCTGGTTAGAGGTGGCTTTCGTTGGAATTGGTCCCCTAAGTGAATGTTAATAATGGTTGTTAGAGGTAGTTGTCATTGGGGTTGATCATCCAAGGTGATTTTCACCGGAGTTGTTGCAGAAGTGGTTGTCGGAGCCTAGAGTTAGACGTCGAAGTTGAGGCCACGTGAAGGTGGTAGTCGAAGTATCACAAATTTGTTCTATTTTATCCATGGCTTATCGCTTATTCGATGTAACTTTGAAAATTGAACAAGTTTAAAGCAAATTAAATCCATTTAAAACAAAAAAAGTAGGATATGATTTCAACCTTTGACTTAAAACAATAAAGATTATAATTTCTGTTCAAAAAGTGACTTCAAAACAATAAAGATTATGAGCATTAAGCCGTTGACTGTAATTCTTTATCTTAAAAAAAATAAAAATAAAGATTATAATTCCTGTTCGAAAAGTAGCTTTAAAGTATAAACTTATTCTGTCAGAAGCAAATGATGCACATAAAAAGTGGCTTTCAATTTTTTATTCATAACAAACAACGAACCCTTAAACTTCCAAGAACTTAGAACAACGAACTCATTAATTTAATCAGCCGTAATTTTCTCGACGGAACAGATCACTTCTGACACCGTTTTTGGTGGGGTGTAAATAAAATTACAAGTTCAATCACGAGCCCTACATATGGGAAATTTTGCGTAATCAGATTGAGAAATGACCCGTGAGTGAATTCCAAGTGGGTTCCCTCGATTCTCACATCGAAAACATTATCTTCAATCCTCTTTCCCTACTGGGTAAGAATCTGAAAATCTCAGACCCCTTTTACAAAACACTTCCTCTTCTAATTGGATTCAGCTAGCAACTACTACAATGGCGTCAATGTCCAAATTCGCTTTCAATGATTGTAGAATCCAGAGATTTGATGCTCTCTACAGGCGAAACTTCCATTTCTCTGCTGGAAAGCTTCAATCCCATCTGGGTATGTTTTATGTCTATAGTTTATGGCGATTCTCTATTTGGGTGCTTCGATTTTTGCTTTAATTTTAGTTTCTTGTTCTTGTCTTTTGATTTAGATGTTAGGGGGGAGTTGTGTTTATCCGATAATGGGAGAAGAAATTTAGTGGTGGCTCAGTGTATGCTGTGTAAGCCGCTTGTTTCTTCTGCTACTCCTTGTGCAATTGGAGTAACGTCAAGGTATGTTTTGGAAGATATGGTTTTAAATTGTATAATTATGTATTGTGATCAATCATTATTTTGCTGATCTTTTCAGGACAGATGTTTCTGTAATACCCATACGTTTTGATGAACATATGTACTGCTTAGATTTAATTTGATACTGATATATTGTAGAGTTATACATAATGAAGTATGAACTCAGGAAACTCCAAATTTTGTGCAAAGCTGCTAGTGATGTATCTGGAGATGTCACTGATGGTTCTTCTAGTGGAATGAGCGTGTATGAACGAACTATTGAAACTTTAACCACACTTTTCCCTGTTTGGGTATGTTTATTAGTTTTGTTTTGTTTTTTTTTTTTTTTTTTGTTTTTTTTTTTGTTTTTTTTGTTTTTTAATAATTTTTATGAATATGGAATTAGTGAACTCGTTATTGTGCATTTTGTAATATTATGGAACATTGCCTTATAAGATCAAGTTTTTTTATCTGTCAACAGGTTATCCTTGGAACCATTATAGGCATCTATAAACCCGCTGCAGTAATTTCTTGTTCTTAATTCTTCTTGATTGTTTCTCAAAGAAAAAAAAAAAGAAACAGAAGATCTTCTTGATAGAGGATTGGTGAATCAAGTAACATTCATCAGAGTCTTCTTGCAGGTAACTTGGTTGGAGACTGACCTTTTTACTGTGGGATTGGGTTTTCTTATGCTTTCAATGGGATTGACGCTAACGTTTGAGGATTTCAGGCGTTGTTTAAGAAATCCATGGACTGTAAGACAACAACCTTTTCTTTTGAGCTTTAGACATTGATAAGATATATGTATATGTCCATGTCGTTTCACATTTCTTTTTCTTGTTGCAGGTTGGTGTTGGATTTCTTGCCCAGTACTTAATTAAGCCCATGCTTGGCTTTGTCATTTCCATGGTAATAACTACTTGTACTCTCTTTCGTATGATGGAATGTTAGGGCTCAATATCAAGCTGAAATGATAGAACAGACAGACATAACAACCAATTTATGTATTTTCAGACTCTCAAACTGTCTGCACCTCTTGCAACTGGTCTTATTTTGGTCTCATGCTGCCCTGGGGGACAGGCATCAAATGTTGCTACATATATATCTAAAGGAAATGTTGCACTTTCTGTTCTCATGACAACGTAAGACCTGTTTGGATCGTAAGATGCTCCTGTTCTCAATTGAGAAGATTCTTGCAAACCTTTTTTTACACATTGATATTCTACTAGTAGTTTGATCTTTGTTTGTGCATGCCTGTCTTTTCCACCCAGAATTAAAATATTAATACTAATGAAAATGCTGAAGTCTCGAATTAAAAAAAAATTGATAGAGATATCGATAAAATGTCAATTTCGATGGATATTTCTAGAAAATTATAAAAACAAATAGTTAAAAAAAAAACATTTGAAGTCACAAAATAAAATTTGCATGCTTAATAAATTAAAATGGTTATTATTTATATATTATATTTTACGCTAATGATACTATGGTTTATACAGTATGTTTCAAGGTTTTCCTTTTTTTTTTTTTACGTTACAGTTGAAATGTCAATTCACCTTTTATGCATGTCAAAGAAATATTGATTGAAAAGAATTTAATACCAATAGCATTCTCTTGGAATTCATATAGGTGTTCGACTATTGGTGCCATCGTCATGACACCATTGCTTACCAAGCTTCTTGCTGGACAATTAGTTCCAGTTGATGCTGCTGTAAGTTCAGATAAGCTAACCTTTCCAAATATACATTTGTTGAGCTGTTGGATCTTATCCAGATGATGATCTTTAGGTTCATTCTTGGTAGTAATAACTTTAGGGGCTTAAATAAATAATCCAAAAAAAAAAAAAAAGATCAAATGTCACATATCAATCAACCAACCAAAAACAGAAATTTCATAAGAAAAAGTAATTTAGGGGTTATTGTTCCCCAATTCTCAGCTTGACTTGTATGATTACGTGTTATACTTCTGAAATGCATCTAGGCTGTTTGGTTCTTACAGAAAGTTCGAACAAAGGAATGAGGTGTATGTTGGACTTTTCACATTTATCATCGAAGAAAGAATCAGAAAAAAGTAACAAATTTTTGTTTATCAATGTATTCGATTGGAAAATATATTAGAACCTAGGAAACAGAGTATATGATATGATGTTGTTTTCATTTGAGAGTTTACAATTTCTTGATCTTATCCTTCAATTATTTTTGGCCTAAGGTTGTCTCTATTTTCATTATTATCCTTTCAGGGTCTTGCTATAAGTACTTTTCAGGTGGTTTTGGTTCCAACTGTAATTGGAGGTAACTTTATAAAAAGGAAAATCCCCTTGAGAAACAATATAGATATCCAAATTAGTTACTCGCTAAAGATGAGTAAATCATCCTCAACCATCATTGTTCTTGGCTGCAGTTTTAGCTAATGAATTCTTCCCCAAATTTACTTCAAAGATAATCACAGTGACGCCTTTGATTGGAGTTATCCTCACTACTCTCCTCTGTGCCAGCCCTGTAAGTTTCATTAGACTGATTTTTGACACTCCCTCTCTCATTTCTTTATAATAACTTGCTCTCATCAATGTCTCTCATGTTGAAGATCGGGCAAGTTGCAGAAGTTTTGAAATCTCAAGGAGCACAGCTGTTGCTCCCAGTAGCCATCCTACATGGTGCTGCATTTGCTCTAGGCTATTGGCTTTCAAAATTATCGTTCGGCGAATCCACTTCTCGCACGATTTCGATTGAATGTGGGATGCAGGTAACAATTGTCTTAACAAGACAGCAATAGAGAGAGCAGAGAGTTCATTATCAAGTGACAGAAACCTTGAATGAGCCATGTTTTTAATCTGCAATATATTGTCTTGTTTTGTAGAGCTCTGCACTCGGGTTTTTACTTGCTCAAAAGCATTTCACAAACCCCCTCGTCGCCGTCCCATCAGCCGTTAGTGTCGTCTGTATGGCAGTAAGAGTTTCAACTGTGTTTCTTTGCTCTGATCTTTGCTCTTTTTCCTCTCAGTCTTGCTTCTTTTTTGGTTTCTTTATACCACCACATGAATTCATTTGTTTTGAAACTCGGGTATAAACATTTACTGTCTTCTTTTTTGGTTTCTTTATCCCAACAGCTTGGTGGCAGTGCTCTTGCTGTCTTCTGGAGGAACATGCCGATTCCTGCTGACGACAAAGACGATTTCCAAGAATGAAGTAGTACAAGTTTTAGGATCTTTGCTAGTTTACATTGGTTCTATTCATTTGTTTGAAAGCCCTATGGTAATGTTGAGATTTTGTCTATGGTAATGTTAGAAGTTCATGCGAATTTTGGGAAAATTTTATTTGAATTTAGAAAATGAAATTTTAGTTGGGCTTAATTAGATTATAATGGACTATTTTTTTTCTATTATCATGTGTAAAAATATACATTATATTTGCATGAAAATGTTAATGCTAGTAGAATTTTGGAGAACGATGAAAGTTGTTTGAATTAGGAAATGAACTTTAGTGGTTTATATAGACCGTAATTAATGATTATTAATTAGTGGATATTTGCTTAACCTAGAGTTTTGAATTGTTATGTTGTTTAGTTGCTTAACCTAGAGTTCTAAATTTATACGTTATTTTTTGGAAAATTATTTTAAAAGATAAAACTGCTAAAAGTATTTAGCATTAATTGCAAGATATCACAATCTATCTATGGTAAACCATGGTGGTAGACTACTATCTGATTAGACACAGATAGACAGATAGTAGTCTATCGTCACGGTCTATCACAGATAAACTGTGATATCTTGCTGTTAGTTGTAAATATTTTGGTTCATTTTCGTATATTTGAAAACATCCTTTAATTTTTTTTATTTAAATTCTATATTAGAATATATTTCAATAAAAAAATTAACAAAATAAACGATTTCGAGTTTTCTATATTATTTGTTGTGCTTTTGATTTTTAATTTCGTCCAGATCTAATTTGACATTAAATACGAATGTAACAAACTTTATTAATTGTCAAATCAAGCATAATTCAATTGACATTTAAGTGTTTTAGAAATCACGAGATCTGTGGTTCGTTGATTAGATCGTTAAGTGTTTATGTAGATTGGATGACAAGTCACTCCATTTAGACAAAAATAATGTATTTAAAATTTTATAGTTTAGAAATAAACATTTTAGAAGAAAATTAAAATGGTTTAAAGTATTCCAAAACAACCTTAAATCACTCCGAGATTTCTTGTACCAGTAGTTTTGGCCTGTCCCATTTTCTTTTTACATCGATTTATTCTGATATTCTTTGATTTCTTCAAGCCTATTTGTCGTCCCTTTTTGGTCTTGTTACTAATAATATCTCTGACCATTCTTCTCATAGTTTGTTGATGAGAAGCTTCCCTGTTCTCTCGCTTGCAGTCCATTGATGAACCTTAAGCAGAATCTAGCCGGATATTGGAAAAAATGATGTCAGCTAAAAGTTTGTTTGGAATATATTTTCAAGCGTTTAATTAAAAAAAAAAGTTATTTTGAAAGAACGAAATGGTCAACAACCACTTAAAATAACTTTTTAAGTGTATTTTAATCAATTTTTATCAAAAGTATTAAAATAAAAATGAATTTTTTGAAAAACATTTTTTTGTCAAGTCACTCCAAAAGGCCGTAAGAAGATTTGAATTTGGATTCCTTGTGAGTAGGAGTGGCAAGAATTTGGGTTTATCAATATATGAATTCCCAAAATGAATGCATCTAATTCATCTTTTTCTCTTAAGAAATATACTTAGGGGGTGTTTGGCACTCTAGTTGGGTTGGATTGGGTGGGTAAAAAAGATCCATCCACCATTTGGTTCACCAATTATTAAAGAGGTTTATTACCTTGATATTCGTATTAACTCATATTTCTCACATCGTTATTCGTATCAACTCATCCAATTACTCTCCCCCTATAATAATTACTGATGAAAAATAAAAGAGACAAGACGAAAAGAGAGATCAACACACAGTTTACGTGAAAACTCTAGAACAAGGAGGAAAACCACGATATAGACCTTTTTCTTATTATTGAATTGATACACTGAATATAAGGGAATAGGGCAAATAAATAGACAGTAGAGAACCCTAGGGCTGAAGACAATTACAAAAATACCCCTAGGTTAAAACCCTACTTTCAACACACCCCCTCAAGTTGGGGCATAAATATCAATAAGACCCAACTTGCTGATTGAATAATCAAAGTTTGGTCTAAGTAACCCCTTGGTGAGAACATCTGCCACTTGTTGGTTTGTGGGAATATAGGGGATGCAAATGCTTCCACTATTCAGTCTCTCTTTGATGAAGTGTCTGCCAATCTCTACATGTTTGGTTCTGTCATGTTGGACTAGATTGTTTGCTATGCTTATTGCTGCTTTATTATCACAAAACAATTTCATTGGAAGCTCACTATCATGGTGGATCAGACAACACTTTCTTCAGCCAGATTTCTTCATAGATCCCTAAACTCATTGCCTTGTGTTCATCATCAACGCTACTTCTGGCAACAACTCCCTGTTCCTTACTTCGCCAGGTGACAAGGTTACCTAGAAAAAGGTGCAGTATTCAGAGGCTGACTTTCTATCAACGATAGAGCCTGCCCAATCAAAATTGGTATATGCTTCAATACCCCTTTTTTCGGACTTTCTAAACATCAGCCGCAGTCATATGCTCCTCATAGGGATCTTGCATAAATTGGCTTACCATGCTCACTGCATATGAAATATCTAGTCTTGTATGGGACAGATAGATCAACTTCCCAACCAACCTCTGATACCTTTCCTTGTTAACATGAATTTTGTCGTTTGTAACACCAAGTTTTGCATTATACCCCACGGGTGTGTCAGTTGGTTTACACCCAGTCATGCCTGTTTCTTTGAGTAAGTCCAGTGTATATTTCTGTTGCAACACTGAAATACCTTCTCTTGATCGAGCCACTTCCATTCCAAGGAAGCATCTCAGCTTACCGAGGTCTTTAATCTCAAACTCTTCAGCCATTTTTGTTTTAAGCCTCATAATTTCACCCTCATCATCGCTAGACAGAACAATATCATCAACATACACTATGAGGACTGCAATCTTCCCGGAGCCTAACCTTTTTGTAAACAATGTATGATCCGAGTGCCCTTGTTTATATCCCTGTGCTTCAACAAATCTGGAGATTTCTTCAACCCATATAATGACTTCCTCAGTCTGCATACCCTGTGCTTGAATTGACTCTCGAACCCAGGAGGGGGACTCATATAGACTTTCTCTTCAGGTTCTCCGTTCAGGAAGTCATTCTTAACATCTAACGGGTGAAGTGGCCAATCTTTGTTCATAGCAATAGACAGCAATACTCGAATAGTATTGAGTTTGGCCAGAGAGAGAATATTTCAGAGTAATCAACTTCGAAGGTCTGAGTGAAGTCTTTGGCGACAAGTCTGGCCTTATACCGATCAATCGTCCCATCTGATTTTTACTTTACGGTGAACACCATTTGCATCCATCTGTCTTGTGCCCTTCAGGTAAAGACACTTGTTCCCAAGTTCCATTTTTCTCAAAAGCCCATAACAACCGTTTTCCATTCAGGACTCTCCATTGCTTCACGAATACTGCTTGGGATCATGATAGTGTCCAAGCTGGTAGTGTGAGCTTTAAATTCGGGAGACAGATTACTATATGTCATGTAGCTGTGCATAGAGTACTTCGTGCATGAATGAGTACCTTTCCTCAGCGCTATAGGAAGGTCGAGAGAGGCATCATGATTTTCCAACTCTCTAGGTTTCTCAACATGATTGGTCATCTGTATATCAGGAATTTCAGTAATACCTTTTACTTCCTCACCAATCGCTAACATTTTTTTCCTACTGCTATTATTCTCAACTATTTCCTCATCTGTCACATTTTCGGTATTGCCACCTCCTTCGTCCTTATCCTCTATGCATTTGTCAGTCTCCATACATATATCACATCATTAGTTTCAGGAATACACGTACCTGGACCTGATATAGGGTCTGATTCATGGACCAGAGCCGGCTGTTCAATAGGTGGCGCTTCTTCCTTTCTAAGATTCTTTCTATAGTAGGTTATCCATGGAATCTGGTTGGTAGGAAGGACCGAACAGACATTTTCAGAACTAGGAGAAGGAATCAGGGTGGATTCTAAAGGAATAGCATAGGAAGACCAATTAGTCTCTTCACTCAAGCTCTCCCCCTGAAAAGAACTAATGGGAAAGAATGGCTGATCTTCAAGGAAGGCAATGTCCATGGAGACAAAATACTTACAAGAAGACGGATGATAGCACTTATATCCACGTTAGTGGAGAGAGTACCCAACAAAGACACATTTTTGAGCACGTGGAGTAAATTTTGTGCGATTTGGGCCATGAGAATGGACAAACGCGACACAATCGAAGACCCGGAGGGGATCGAAAATCAAGCGAGTAGTCGAATAAGATTCTTTGGATAGGTATAAGGGATTATGAAATTCAAGGACACAAGAGGGCATGAGATTAATGAGGTGGGCGGTAGTAAGAATGACATTCCCCCACAGATAGGACGGAAGAGTGGAAGACAACATTAAGGACCGGCGACTTCCACCAGATGACGATTTTTACACTCGGCTACTCCATTCTATTGGGGAGTATAAGCACACGAGCTTTGGTGGACAATCTCCTTAGACACAAAAAAATCTCGGAAAGAGGTGTTAAAGAATTCAAGCCTATTATCATTCCTCAAAATTCCAATCTTTGCATGGAATTGGGTTTCAACAGTTGTATAAAATTGTTGAAAGATAGAAGACACTTCAGACTTACAGTAAGTAAGAAAACCCAAGTAAGGCGGGTGTGGTCGTCTATGAAGGTGACAAACCAACGTTTGCTAGTGGAGGTAGTA
Source organism: Benincasa hispida (assembly GCF_009727055.1). Classification (NCBI taxonomy): domain Eukaryota; kingdom Viridiplantae; phylum Streptophyta; class Magnoliopsida; order Cucurbitales; family Cucurbitaceae; genus Benincasa; species Benincasa hispida. The sequence continues at coordinate 24,455,747 of NC_052350.1, forward strand.
GTAGGTGAGGGTCCTCAGACTCACTATGAATTAGGGAGAAGGGACTTGACGACTTATAAGGTTGAGAACGAAAAGTAACACGACTTTGTTTGGCACGAATATACACATCACAATTTAAAGAGGCTATATTAACATTGCGGAATAAATACAGAAACAAATATTTCATATATTGAAAGTTTGGATGTCCTAAATGATAATGCCATAATATAAAGTCATTTCTGGAAGTAGAAAAATTTAAAGACATAAAACCAGTCTATGATCCTCCTTAAAAGAAGCATTGTTAGAAAGGAAGTAGAGCCCTCTATCGTGCTGGACAATGCCAATCGTTATCCCCGACTTCTGGTCCTGAAACACTACAAAATTTGGTGAGAAAATGGCCTTGCAATTCAGATCTCTCGTAATTTTACTAACCAATAAAAGATTATATGAAATTTTAGGCACATGTAGAGTATCATGTTATACTAAACCATCAAATGGGGAGGTATGTCCTTTCCCTGCAACTAGGGAAAAGGACTCGTCTGCAATTCTAATACATTCATTCCCCGCACTTGGACAGTATGAAATAAACAGATCTGAAGAACTGGTGAGGTGATCTATGGCCCCTGAATCTACAATCCAGGATTTTTCGCCATTAATGCTAATAAGGCCAAAAGAGGGAAAAGTACCTGATTGTGAAATAGCACTCACCTCGACCGCACTCAAATAGTTCTTATTGTCGGTTGAGGGTTGATGCTATGTATTCTCATTAACCGAGTCACTTACAAGGGCACGCCCAGAGTTTTATTTGTCATGATTGTTGTCGCCTACTGTTTAAGGGTCTCCCATGTAACTTCCAACACTGGTCCTTCGTATGCCACGACTTCTTACAATGCTCACAAATAGGAGTGGCCTTTTTATCACCATTGACACTAGACGCCTTTGTAACAAAGGCTGATGCATTAGTGAAACAATAACAGGATTGTTCATAGCATGCGATCAATCCTTTTTTAGTCGTATCTCTGGACAAACTTCTCTGAGGGAGGGTGTAGGTCATTGACCTAATATACGACTCCGAACACTATCAACTTTGGGGTTCAATCCCGCAAGGAAAACATACACATGGTCGACCTTTTCAAGTTTCAAGTATTGAGTCCCATCTTGGCACACAATTCCAGACAATCTCTCGGTAAAGGTCCATCTCTTGCCAATACATTGACAGTTTATTAAAGTAGGATGTGACATCCATGGTCCCTTGTTTACACTCATGGACTTGCTTGTGTAGTGTGTACAACTGAGATGCATTCTGTCGCTTTGAGTACAGGTCCCTTGTTGCCTTCCAGATATCTCTAGCAGTTGCTGCATACAGTAAAGGTCGGCCAATCTGTGGCCCCATACTATTGATGAGGACAGAGTGTAATAGAGAATCCTCCCCTTTCTAGATTCTTTCTTGAGGATCGCCCGAGATAGGTTTCAAAATTTCTCCTGCCAGATACCCAAATTTGTGTCGTCCTTCTAAGGCCATTCTGATCAATTGGGACCGAGAGAAATAATTCTAGCCATTTAATTTTTCTTCTACTAGAAATCTTGCAGAATTTCCCATAGAGCTAGATAAGTAAGTTGCATTGGGCAAAATAGAGAACGAATTTACTGGATTCTCTGTGGTGACAGGTTGGATTTGTGCCAAGAGTCGTTTCCAAATCTGAAATCTGCATTTGGAGGTATGCTAACCATTGTCGGACATCATCATGCATTGAGCCAAGCCACCATGATTTGGACACGGCTAGAAAAGAAGCTTTGACCAACAGCTGAATATGGGAAGAATCAGCTATGTATGCTGGAATCGAGCCGTCGGCTGGAGAAGTCACAAACGGAGGCTGTGTCGGGTCATTTTTTCAGATTGGCGCTTGGGACGGCTGCAACTGGACAGGGGCTAGAGCGGTCGGCTTGTGCAGCATGACCGATACCGACGAAGGGTTTGGTGGCATTCCACCAGCGCGGCTCATTGTAATCGCGCGTCTCTGACCGTTAAACAAGCCCTCGATCTGGAACGAAGTCGTCACTCTTTGCGGCGACTGGATTGAGCGTTTCTGACTGTCGAAGAAGGCTTTGATCTGGAACGTCTCGTCTGTTGGCAATAGCTAGGATCAGCTGTGGTAGGGCGGCTTAGAGATACTCCTTCACAGCCGCTTGGATGACAGCTTTCATGTCCACGATTGAAGCTCCATCAGTTCCCACAAGGGCTACTAAATACGTCTCTGGTTGGTTCTCGTCAATGAAGGCTAGGGTTTCATCGCCATCTCTGATACCATGATGAAAAATAAAAGAGACGAGACGAAAAGAGAGACCAACACACAATTTACGTGGAAATTCTATAATAGGGAGAAAAACCATGATACAGACCTTTTTCTTATTATTGAATTGATACATTGAATACAAGGGAACAGGGCGATTAAATAGACAGTAGAGAACCTTAGGGCTAAAGATAATTACAAAAATACCCCTAGGTTAAAACCCTACTTTTAACAATTACCAACTCAACTCAACTTAACTCTACGTGCCAACGCCCCTTTAAATATAGTTGCACAGTTGGGGACGGTGAAACCAACTTTTTATGTCTTTGAGATATGATACCCAAGTTGGTGACTTGGTAACAATATTGTACGTGCCCACAATTTCCCCACCTCGCTTCCATCTCCACGTGTGACATTCAAGCTGTCACCGCTGCCAAAGTCGCCTCCATGGAAATTCCAAATTCCCCATCTTTTTCCTCTTTCATGCCAGAGGAACTGAGTGAAATAGTCGAGCTTCCGACGTTGAGAACGAAGATCAATATTATAAAATTAACTTTTGTAATGAAGATTAGTATGAGATTAACTCATTTTGTAGAGAAAGAGAGGGAATGAGTATCTTATCTTTTTAATCTCTGTTTCGTGGCTAATTAATAGGAATCTTTGGAAAAGTCTTCTTAGTGAATGTAGGCTTATAATGACGAACCATTATAAGCTATTGTTATCTTCTTCTTTCCCTTCTGATTTTACTTGTTTAATTTGCCCCAAAGATGAAGTGCTTCACTGCCATTCTTTGATTTTCTCTCTCAATTTTGCATGTCTCAAAGAGGATAAAATGCATTGTTTATGAATAAAAGAATGTTAAAATATGTAGCAACACTAACTAGTCTATAAGGTTCTTGAAGTATCTACCATATGACATAAAAATGTAAATTAGATTTTTTAGAATTATGTTGTAGTATGAATAAATATCTCAAAGGAAAAAATCTAGAGTTATTCTAGAACAACCTTAGGTTTAAGGAATTCCTTTAGATAAGAATAAATTAAGAAATATCTAGATATTTAGAATCCAAAAATAATCTAGAGAGATCCTTTTGGTTGGACTCTAGGATCTCATGCCTATAAATAGGAGGTGCAACTCCATTTGTTAACCAAACAAACAAAGAGAGGAAGAAAGAAAATCAAGAAAGTTAGAGAGAAACTTTGAGTAAAAAGTGAGTAAGTGTGTCTTGAGAGAGTGAAAGAGTATTCTCTCCAAAAGTGTCCATCTTTGTAAGTTCTTAATAAAAGCTTATTTCTTCAAAAGAGATTATCTCTCTTCCTTTTGTGCCAATTTCTCCAACAAGTAGTATCAGAGCCAAGCTAGCATCGCATGTTGTGGTGGAGCTTCTGAAGATCGAGTATAGTTCGGGATTGTGAAGCTTGTTGTTTGGAACATAACTACTCATGGAGTGCATTCATCACTACAAGATGATGGGAGACCTTTAAGTTGTTGGAGGAATCAAGAAGCTCGACATTCAGAACTATAAAACATGGTCCACATGCGTGAAGTTGTATCTCTAAGGCTAAGACTTATGAGATGTTGTGGGAGGCACTGAAGTCAATCTACCTAAGAATGCTGCCGCTTTGAAGAAATGGAATATCAAGGTAGATAAGACCATGTTTGTAATTAAAACGACAGTTGATGAAGAAATGTTGGAGCATATCAATATAGTGGAGATGCCTAAGAAAGCATGAAACATGTTTACCTCACTTTTCTCAAAGAAATATGATGCAAGAGTGTAATTTCTAGAATGTGCTCCTATAAATTGCCCAAAGGGAGATGACTATCAACCAATACTTCACCAAGGTAAAAACTCTATGCTGTGAAATCTCTGAATTAGATTCTACTTCTGCTATTTTAGAATCAAGAATGAGGAGAATATTATCCATGGTCTTAAACCTGAATGTAGAAGTTTTTATTGCTGCTATTCAAGGTTGGTAGTCCAACCTTTTTTGGTTGACCTAGAAAATATGCTTACAATCAAGAAGTATTGTCTAAGCAAAGGTCAGAGGTCATATTAAAGAGCAATAAGGAAGAAAATCTCTTTAGTGGCAAGAGAAAAGGTCATTCAAAATATCAAAAGAAAGTAAGATAGAAAGACATGAAGAAACTCCAAAATGCTTTCAAGTATGGGAAGCTAGTAAAACTAATCAAAATCACGAGCATAGAAAAAAGGTGAATGTTATAACTATGGAAAGGTAGGTCACTATGCCAGAGATTGTCTTCGAAAGAAAAAGGCAGCAGAAAGCAATGCAGTCACCTTTCAGACTGAGAACATTAGTGAAGGAGAATGAGATGTAGAGACATGCTTTACAACAACAGATCCCAACCACCAGTCCACATTGAATGTGATGGAGAACGAAGTGTTGGATTTCCATGCAGAAGAGGTAAATTATGAAAATGATTGAATTATTGATTTGGATTACTCTAACAACATGACATAAGATAAGAGGAAAATAGAAAACACATCTGAGTACAAAGGAAGCGGAGTTCCTGTAACTACAAACAACTCGAAGTTGTCAATAGCCCACGTTGGCAAAACTATGATAATGCCTCGCTCCAATTCCAATCAAGTGGAATTGGAAAGCGTATTTATTTGCCTGGAATGAAGAAGAAACTTGGTGTCAGTATTTAATTAACATCAGCAGGCAAACTTCGTCGTGTTTGGACCTTACTGTTGGTGTTGATGCCCCAAAGTCTCGTGTCCTGTAGTTTGTAAACATTTTGAACGAACACTTGTGATGCATAATATATGATATTTACTTCTGTCACACCTCCTCCTAGATTACCCTCTTAATCTAAAAGAGGATATGAACGCGGTAGTTGCTAGCCCTGCTGCCATCACCCACCACCTTAGCCCTCTAATCTAAATGCCAACCTGTTAAACATTAATAGGGTATGCATATGGTATGCCTCCTTAAGATTCTACAAAATATTATATAAACACATGCATACAGCCATGATATAACATCTAAGGGGAGAAACATTCACAGATAGGCCCAAACATCTTTGACAAAGCTCTAGTCCCTCTCAAAACATGTGTACATAAATAAATCATCAACCTAAGTCTTCTTAATAAGCCGAGTCTTTCAGTGGCAAGCAACAGGAGGATCAATCCTGAGGAATCCGACCGCTACCTGAGAAGGAAAAACACAAAAATTAAGTGAGCTAGAAGCCCAGTGAGCGACTATAGAATCGTGTAACATCATGCATTATATCACTATAAACATGTAAATATACTAATGAGTATCTCAAGCAATTGTCTCTAAGTGTAGCTTTAAACCATTCTTAGACATCATCAAACATCATTATTCCCTAGTTGAGAACGAGCCTAAATGCTCTAGCTTCCAATGTTTAATACCGGCCTAGAGACCCATACTTCGGTCTCTCATTCAGAACTGCCTACGTGCACGTGTCCATACAAAGTACCGTCATACCTTAGGTACTTCCGCTCAGATACCTTCTTAAATGTCCTTCGGTATCAAGTTGGTTAGGTACCTTCTCAAATGTCCTTCGGTACCGTGGTATTTTGTAGCATCAAGTTAATTTCTATTGCCTACCATCTACACAAGAACTCATTCTCTCATAGCCTTCCTCTAGGAAGCATATTTCAACATTAGAAACTTAACTTTTGTAATGACTACATGACATACCTTGGCCTTTGTTACACATATACAAGTCGGGAAACATGCGTTAAGTTATTCTCCAACCATTTATTGCTTGAAGGAGTATAAATTCATCATTAATGTCACTATAACTTACTTGATCTTATATGCATAAGTATTGGAGACATTAATTCACTTAATCACTCACCACTCGTTAGGGCTCTTAACGGTTTATACGCCTCTCCTAGCTCTTCTTGGCCTGAAAGGACATAATTCCCGATTAAACTACTTAGAATTCTTAGTAAAATACCTCAAATAGTTCATTTACTAAAGGAACTTTCATCAACAAAGACAGCTTTACTGGCGAGATCCTCATGAGCGAGATCAACAAGATCCTCACGAGCGAGATCAAGCTTTTTCCTGGCAACTTTCATTCTAGCGATACTCACCTTACAATCGATACTCAGCCAAATTTCTAGCAAGATTTCCTTTTAGAGAGAGATCCTCATCACAAAATCAGTGAGATTTCCTTCATAAGCGAGATCCTCATTCCCATATCTCGCTATAACTCTCCACGGTGAGCTGTATGCTTGTTCTTCCCAAGCAGCTATCTGCTTATGCACCGATTCCCTGTTACAATTTCAAAAATTCATAACTCAAAATCCAGAGCTCTTTTAAAAAAACTTTCTTCTACAAACTTATTTAGAATTGAGTTTTCTTACCTTAAAATTTCAGCTAAAAATTCCTTACATTTTGACCTGGATCTTCCAATCTTCACCTCGGGCCCTGATTAATCTGAGGTTCTGCCTCTTCTGATTCTCCACTTATGTTCTTCTCCTCTTGCAATCTTTCTTTGGCAGGACAACTTTGAAATCTAGATTCTCTCAGATTTCAAATGGCATCTATTTCACTAAGTTTGCTCATGTCAATTGCTGAAACCATGCTTTTGAAGTTTCACTTCCCTTTTAATCTTTCTACCGCTTCCTGAGTTCAAAGAGTAGATAGCCACATCACCCCACACTTAGTGCCTTTAGCCAAACTAATGATTGAGTTTCTTCATTTAATATATTTTCCTTCCATTTCGTCATAATCCCTATAAATAAACATGAATTTCTACTTAATAAATATGTAATATAACATTCCTTTGGCTAAACATGTTTATCTAGGGAACCTAGAGTTCGGGGATTACAATCATCTCCCCTTTAGAAGAAATTTCGTCCTCGAAATTTACCTGATATGTCATTTGAAAAGTTGAGGATATCTCTTTCTCATTTGCTCTTCAGGTTCCCAGGTTGATTCCTCGATTTCATGATTATGCCATAATACCTTCACCAAAGGAATGGTCTTATTTCTGAGTACCTGGTCTTTTCTGTCTAAAATCTCGATGGCCTCTTCCTCGTAAGATAAATCCTCTTTGAAAATTACTGGTTGTGCTGCTAGTATGTGCATAGGGTCAGACACATATCTCCTTAACATTGACACATGAAATACGTCGTGAATACGAGCTAGCTCAATCGGCAACTGCAATCTATATGCTGCTGGACCAACTCGTTCCACAATTTCATATGGTCCGATGTATCGTGGACTTAACTTCCCTTTTCTCCCAAACCAGAGAATTCCTTTCCATGGGGACAACCGAAGAAATACCTGATCTTCGATTTCAAATTCTAGTTCTCTTCTTCGCTTATCAGCATAGCTCTTCTGTCTATCGCGAGCCACCTTAAGATTATCCCTGATAATTTTCACATTCTCTGTTGTTTGTTGAACTAATTCTGGACCAAGTAATTGTCGTTCTCCGACTTCGTTCCAGTATACTGGGGTCCTGCAAGGTCGGCCGTACAATGCTTCATAAGGAGCCATTCCGATACTAGAATGGTAGCTATTGTTGTATGCAAATTCAGTCAACGGTAAGTGTGTATCCTAACTTCCTTTGAATTGTAACACACAAGTTCTTAACATATCTTCCAGTGTCTGTATAGTTCTTTCCGACTGTTTATCTTTTTGTGGATGAAAAGCCGTACTAAATGCAATTTAGTGCCCATAGCCTTCTGTAAACTAGGCCAAAATTTTAAAGTGAACCTCGAGTCCCGGTCTGATACTATCGACACTGTAGCTCCATATTGACTGATTATCCTATCCACATAAATCTTAGCTAGACGATCTAGTGTAAAAGTAACTTTTACTGATATAAACTTGGCCGTCTTGGTTAGTCTATTGACTATTACCCAAATGCCATCGAATCCTGAGGGTGTCTTAGGCATTCCAAATAGAAAGTCCATTGTCACATGCTCCCACTTCACTCAGGCACTGGGAGTGGATTGAGTAATCCTGCTGGTCTTTGTCACTCAGGTTTTACTTGTTGATAGATTATACATCGATCCACATATTCTGCTCTGTCTCTCTTCATCCCAGGCCACCAACAAGATTTCTTCAAAGTTCTATACATCTTGGTGCTTCCTGGATGCATAGGCGGAACTATGTGCTTCCTCGGGAATGGCTTGTTTAAGCTATAGCTTGTTAGGCACACACATTCTCCCCTCTTTTTCTAGTACATTGTTTACTCCCAGTTGAAAGTCAACCCTGATGCCCTTACTTACATCATCAGCAATCTTCTGAAGATCAGGGTCTTTCAACTGATCCTGCTTAAGGTTTTCTACTAAGGTAGGCCTTATCTGGAAAGTAGGTATCATGCCTCCTGATAGTTCCACTGATAAGGCGATTCTAGAAGTCCTGAACTCCTGCAATAACATTCCTCTTATTGAACCAATAACGGCCTTGGGTCCCGAGGATTTCCTACTTAGCGCATCAGCTACAACATTAGCCTTACCAGGGTGGTACTTGATGGAACAGTCGTAATCTTTAATCAATTCAATCCATCTTCGTTGTCTTAGATTCAACTCTTTTTTATCAAAGAGATATTTTAGCTTTTGTGATCTGTAAATATTCGGCAGCGGTCTCCAAATAGGTAATGTCTCCACAACTTTAAAGCCAAAACCACCATAACAAAGGAAATCAAGAGACATACCTTTGAAGAATTCTTCTTCACGTATTCCCTTGATCTACACTGGTCAGGCATCCGAGTGAAGTCTTAACGATCATGAACGCAAAGAAACGAGGAGCAATTGTCTAGCAAACTCTCGCTCTCGTCACAATTGTCTAGTAAACTTTCACTCTCGTCATAATCACAAACTGTCTAATCCTTGAATGGCAACCCTCGACACTACCACGCGTAGCCTTAGTATTATCGGAGTGAGAATCTAGGAGGTGTGGGCTCTGTGTGAATTTGGTTAAGGGAAGGAGGATGTATACAATCGAGCTACACGATCGAGTAAGTAGGACAAAGGTTTGGTCTATCGTATAGACAGTGGGTACTCAATCGTCTAGCAAACTCTCGCTCTCATGAGCAATTGNGTCTATCGTATAGACAGTGGGTACTCAATCGTCTAGCAAACTCTCGCTCTCATGAGCAATTGTCTAGCAATCTCTCTCTCTCATGAGAAATCGTCTAGCAAACTCTCATTCTCCACTAGTAACCTCTCGCTCGTTTGTTTAGTCTCTTGAAAGGGCTATCGTATAGCTTTCTTTCGCTCAATCGATTAGTAATGCAATAATGAAGCGATTATTCAAAAAATGAAAACTCATTTCATTCTGTTCTTTAGTTATTAAAAACGAAAATTAACCTTTCACTAGCACGATTAATGAAGAGAAGAAATTACCAACTAAAACAATTATCTCATAAATGTTTTTATTATAAATAAATATAATAACTAACTTATCATATTATATTTATAATCTATAGTTTTAATATCACGTCATATGTAATATTTAAACCATATTTCTTTTCTTCTTTATTTAATATAAATCATATTTATATCAATTCTTCCAATTAATGTATCTAATACATCAAATCAATTATATCATATATAATTGAACCAATTTAGATATATCATATATAATCAAATTCCCTCTTGTTAATTTAAACACTTCAAACTAACCCAAAAACTAATTCTCAACTTGAATCAATTGAGCTACCAAGGGGACCTTATGAACCTACCTTAAAGCTCCAACGGTAGGTGAATAACTAACCAATCTCTTTAATCACGATATTCACCATCCGTTAACTGTCGAGCACTCCACTAAAGACCGAAAATTGCACTTTTCACATAACATATATATTTCTGGGTCCATTGGATATAACCAATCAGCAGTACGATAACTCTTCACAGATTGCTCGTAACTACAGTTGGGCCAATTTACCATTTTGCCCCTGTAGTTACATCTAACTCCTTAAGTACCACAGATTCCTTTAATGAACAATACATCATAGTCCTACTATGAGTGAACACTTCTCGGGCCATGAGAAAGTGTGTGGCGCCACATTATTCAAGTCCTGGAATCAACCCTTAAGAGAGCAATCTATCTACTTAACCCTGCTTCAGGGAATGAGTGAACTTCTTTTTGTGTAGCTGAGTTCCCAACTCCTCAATCAGAAGAATTTCCAAAGTGGTAGGTTTGAGTCAGCAATCTGGCCACTCGCACCTATGCAAATCAAAGCGCCGCCCTCATAGGTAGGAGATCCCAACTCATTCAGGATTAAGGTCATGTTACCTATGGTCATCCTAGTGAAATGAAAGTCTCTATCATGAACGGCGTTATATAATGAGACTAAACATTTCGTGATCAAGTCTTATACAAACTCCTTTGTATAGGATACCTCCGCTCGTATATCTTCACATGAATGATCAGGATCAGACCATCTATAGCACTTTACAACACTTGTAACATCTACAAAGTGGGTCGTATCATAGTGTCACCAGGATAAGGTTTCCTTCCTTTATCTATATACTACAGACCATTTAGGTTATCACTTAAGGCATGATCTACTTGTCTGTCTCCACATACATGCTTAAGTTACAACGATAACCAGGGATCTTAGTTTATTGGTTTATTGTTAATGGAACTAAAATATCTCATATTTCATAGACAACAGTGAAGAAATTATCTCATATTATTACATCACATAAATTATCTCTTATTATTACATCACAAATGTTTGTTCATACACATGTTTACAAACCACAGGACCCCAAGATTTAAGGCATCAACCTCAACAATCTTATTGTCTTAAAGCAAGTGGGTGTACAAAATAAAAAAAAGTACAAAACAATAAACTAGGGCACTAAGGCCTAGTACAAAATCTACCACTTGCCCTAGTCGAGCCGTGACGATCCCGTAGACCCATGCTCTATAGGTGACCCTAAAAAATTGTAGCCGTGAGAGCCTTCATAGACGGGTTAGCAACGTTGTGCTTTGAAGCTATCTTCATGACTATCACGTCCTCTCGATGCACAGTCTCACAGATGAGATAATACTTTCACTCTATATGTTTGCTGCATTTGTGACTCCTAGGCTCCATGGAGTTCACCACAATACCATTATTATCACAATAAAAGGTGATGGGCCTAGACATGTCTGGAACAACTTTCAGATTAGTCAGGAACTTCTTGAGCTAAACAGCCTCCTTAGCAGCTTTACAAGCCGCTACATACTCGACCTCCATAGTCGAGTCAACGATGCACCTCTACTTAGTGCTTCTTCATACCACACCTCTGCCATTAAGAGTGAACACCGATCCTGAAGTGGATTCCAGGAAATGCGTCCCCTTACTAATCAAATCCTTATCAGTCTGAAAATCAGAGTCTACGTATCCAGTAAGGACCAAATCCTTAGATCCATAAACAAGCATGTAGTCCCTCATTCTTCGAAGATACTTGAGGATGTTCTTGATGGTAGTCCAGTGACCCTGTCCTGGATTAAACTGATATCTACTTACTATCCCCACAGCGTAGCAGATGTCAGGTCTAGTACATAACATCGCATACATAATATTGCCAACGGTAGATGCATAGGGGACCCGTCTCATTTGCTCAACCTCTTAAGGCGTCTTAGGACACTGTTTCTTAGACAATGTAACTCCATGCCAAAAGGCAGTAGGCCCCTTTTGGAGTTGTGCATCGAGTACTTGATCAACATCTTGTTAATGTACGATGCCTGAGACAGTGCTAGCACTTCGTTCTTTTGATCCCGAAAGATCTGAATACCAAGAACAAACTGAGCCTCTTCCAAAAATTTCATTTGGAATTGGGTCGCTAGCCAGTTCTTAACTGAAGTTAGTAAACCTACATCATTCCCAATGAGTAGGATATCGTCTACATATAACTAGGAAAACTACTGAATTGTTGATGATTTTCTTATAGACACAAGGCTCATCAACGTTTTGATCAAAGCCGTAAGATTTGATCGCAGTATCAAACCATATGTTCCAAGATTGAGATGCCTGTTTCAGTCTATAAATGGACCGATTTAGTTTGCAAACCTTTTTCTCTTGACCTTGGGCGATGAATTCTTTGGGCTGCACCATGTAAATCGTCTCCTTAAGATCATTTAGAAAAGCAGTATTGACATCCATTTGCCATATCTCATAGTCATAATATGAGGCAATAGATAGGAGGATACAGATAGACTTCAACATGGCAACAAGCGAGAAAGTCTCATCATAGTCAACTCCTTCCACTTATGTATAACCCTTTGCCATAAGTCTAGCCTTGAAGGTTTGCACCTTCCCGTCAGCACCCCGTTTCCTCTTGTAGATCCATTTACAACCTATAGGTTTAACCCCATCAGGTTGATCTATAAGATCCCATACTGAGTTGAAGTACATAGACTCCATCTTAAGATCCATGACTTTAACCCATTTATCCTGGTCAACATCCTCTATTGCCTTCTTATAAGACAATGGATCCTCAATCTCGCCATCGGCTACAATAGCCAAGATTTCAGTGAAACCCATATAGCGAACAAGTGGGTTCGCAACCCTCTCACTACTCCAGGTTCCCTCAACTCTTGAGGTAGATTTGACCTACTAGATGAATTTCCATTAACAACTCTTGTTGATGTAGCAGACCCTTCAACAACTCATGTTGAAGTTTCAGTAGTTTCGTTGGAAAGTTCACTCAACATGATTTTACTTCGTGGATTGTGCTCTGATGCATTGTGAATATGAGGAAATAATGGTGTATATTGCGATGGTAGTGTATGCGTTGCACATGCAAGTTTTCCTAGTAAAATCCAAGTATAAATCTTACTAGGTTTCCTGGTAAGCCCAAAGTCGAACACAAGGACTACTTGAGACAATAAGTTGGTTGGTATGTTTATTTAAAGTATAAATCCTATGCAGCAGAATTAAGAAAAGAGTTAATAACAGCGAAAGCTACAATGAGTATGCGAGGAACGGGTTGAGAATGGATTTAGCTAACACTTCCTAAGATTGCGTTCACGTTATGCGATCATGCTACACACATACAACAGCATGTCATCTCTCAATGCAATGCTATAGTTCCTCATTTTAAAACACATGCGATGTATACGATAATGTCTATAGGACTTATGTCTAAGCCTCTATTCTTGTCTATGCGATGATGAATGACACACACATACATAAGGTGACTGCATACCATCATATCCTATTTCTAGGGTGCATGCGATGCATGATAGCAAACAAAACTTATCACTAAGTTTCTCTCTCTTGCTTATGTGGTTCTAATCTGACTTTCTCAAGCCTAGATTCTAACCTAACTCTCTCAAGTCTAGGTTTTTTCTTTAAACTACTCTCTCAAGTATCTCTAAAGGGTGATGGACACATACATAAGACAAGATGATCGCATAAAATGAAGATCTTAGGTCATGCTAGCTAAGTGCTTCTCAACCCATTCAGAAGTTTAGTTACTCATGCGCATTGTGAAGAGATTGAACAGATGTAGAGATGCAAATTCCATTTTGTAAATAAAATCAGAATACAGAATGACATTGGAAGTAGGGATAGGGAGCCTGGTAGCAATGTCTTGCTTTCCGAGGCTTTTACACCATGTTTTACTCTACTATGCCCGAAAGAATGTTCTTGCTTTCGCAAGAGTCGGCCCTCTCTCCATTCTCAATGCTTCCCGACAGTCTCTTGAGCTAACCAGGAACGATCTTTCGGCGTCTTCTCTCTTCGCTCACCTCTGCCTTCTAAGTACATGAATTATAGATTACAGATATCTATGATCTATCTTCTATGTATATGGAGGATGAGAACTCAAAAATTTTGAACTCTGAATAGAACTCCTTTAATGAAGGTGGCCTTCGGTATTTATAGAGCTTCAGGTTGAAGAGCTTTTCTTTCAAATGATTGCAATGATGGGAAGTCACTAAATCTCTGTTTGATGTGCTGATTAATAGTCACCGAAAAGTTGAATGTACTTGTACAGTGTGTCGTTAATGGCTTGTCAACTAAATTCGGATTCAACCGTCGTCAGCTTTCTGTCTCATCATGATTTATTAAGCTTTCATCTTGATGCGCCGTCTTTATGCGGACGCCTTCTTGAGAAGATCTTTGCAAGCGCATACGATCGCGTAACTTTGCGGTCGCAATCTTCTAATGTGCTTGGGTGCCGCATACCTTGGATCGCAATTTTGCTTTTCACCAACACATTTTCCTACACAACATGTGTAAATTAGCTACTTTAATGCGGTGGGCACATGCGATCATAATATTCTCAACTTAATGCTTTTGGACACAATTTTGCATAATTTTACCGTCGCATTCCCACATTGTTTTCTATCTTTGCGTTGTAATAACGTGCATTTCTGCCCGTTATCACACCCCAAAATTTAAAATAATGTTTGTCCTCAAGCATAAACTAAATATTTTTTCTTTAGAGAGTCAGCGCCTTTTCCTTACCTAGATTTCTCGAGGTTCCTTATTCAAATCTTATGAACCCAAGATCTTCTTAATTTCTATCCTGGTCTCTTCTTACAATATTTCTAAAATTTAGGGACCGTAAGTTTAACCTTCAAAAAGACTTTACTTGTTTCCAGAACATCACATGATTTATTTCAAAAAAACTTTTTTTTTTCAACTGGGGTATTTCCAAATGATTTTTATCCTTGCATCGTTTATATATTCTTTTTTTGTTTTGTGACCTTGCGCTGATCCATGTGCCTGGCCTTCGTTTTGGCTTGCCCCCACGGGTGTCATACGAGCATCCAACTTCGAGCAAGGTGCCCTTTCTCAGTCTAGACTCATGCCCATTTGCAGCGGAGTTACAATCACTTTATTATGCATTGATCACGATTCCTACCTTCGTTTTTGCTTGCCCCCACGGTGTGTCATGCGGGCATCCAATTACGAGTAGGATCCGATAGCAACGTTATGATTTTTTTTTAGAAATGTCTAAAGCTTGGCAAGGTTGAAAATAAATACCACACTCCCAAATTTAAATGCAGCAATGTCCTCATTGCTGATAGACTAAAAGAATTCATGCGATGCTCTTAGAAAATTTCGTAAAAGTCAGTTTGAAAGAAAGCTGGTGGACCACTAACTTCTAGAAATATTCATGAATTGTCAGTCCTAAAATTAAGTTGACTCTAGTACATGCGATGAGAAATAGAGGCATGTTTTTCATCATTGAAATCATAATTGGTATGGAAAAACAATGCGGGGACTAACTAAAAGTAATCAACATTTAATGATTGCGCCAACTAAAGAGGATGACGAATGTTAAAATTATCAAAGTTAAAGACGAGAAGCGAGACTACAAAATTTGGAATAAACAAAGTCAAGAAAAGATATAACCCCCAAATTTGCTCTGTCGCCCACAGCATTTGTGATCGCACCCTTATTTGTGGCGAGCTGATTTCTTCGATTGTGATGGCGGAACGAACTAGTCCCAGTTTTCAGTTATCATGTAGCTCCCCCATAATCGTTCACCATGATTGTTGTAAAAAAAACATTGAGAGGGTTAAAAATATAAGAGACAGAGTAATTTTTTTTTTTTTAGAGATGCAATTGATATTATAAAAGGATATATAAATGATAAAGGATATAGAGAGGTAGCTTGAATTCATGAACTGAAGATTTCAAAGGGTACTTCAAAAAGATTGCGTCCCTGATGAATTTGAATTGTATGATTGCGTCGAGACTGCCCACTTCTTCTTTAGTCGGAATTCCTTAGGTCCACGGAGGATTTCTCGCGATGCAAGTCATCTCCATGATATATTTTGACTCTTTGCCCATTGACTTTGAATGCGTTGGTCCTATCCTCATTGGATAACTCAACCGCTCCATGCGGGAATACCTCTTTGATTATAAAAGGACCAGACCATCGTGATTTTAACTTGTCGAGAAAAAGTCGTAGCCGAGAATTTTACAACAAAACCTTCTGTCCGACTTGGAGATTCTTCTCGCATAGTTGTTTGTCATGCCAACGTTTTACTTGCTCCTTGTAAATTTTGGCATTCTCATATGCTTGAGTTCTCCATTCATCAAGCTCAACCAACTGAAGTTTCCTTGCGTCCCCTGTGGCCTTTAAATCAAAATTGAACTTTTTCACTACCCACATTGCTCTATGCTCCAACTCAAGCGGTAAGTGGCATGCCTTTCCAAACACCAGCGCATATGAGGACATGCCTATAGATGTCTTATAGGCGGTTCTGTATGCCCACAAGGCGTCGTTCAGCTTCATTGCCCAATCTTTTCGTGAAGGCTTCACCACCTTCTCTAATATTAGCATGATTTCCTTATTGGACACTTCAGCTTGACCATTTATTTATGGATGTTATGCAGTGGCTACCTTATGGTGGATATTATACTTGAGCATCAATTTGTTGATGATGTTATTAACAAAGTGAGAGCCTTTATCACTTATTATGGCACGTGGAATGCCAAAACGAGTGAAGATATTTTTCCTCAAGAACTTGGAGACTACTGCCACATCGCTTGCAGCACACGATACCGCTTCTACCCATTTTGAAACATAATCGAGGACTAATATAATGTACTTGTGACCATTGGATGGTGGAAATGGTCCCATAAAGTCTATGCCCCATATGTCGAATAGCTCCAATTCTAAGATGATATTCATGGGCATCGCATTCTTCCATGAAATGTTTCCCGTGCGTTGGCACCAGTCGCATTTCATTGGGTAGTCTCTTGCGTCCTTAAATACAGTTGGCCAAAAATATCCACTTTGCAACACCTTTACTGCTGTGCGTTGGCCTCCAAAATGTCCACCATACGGCGAGTCATGGTATTTAGACCGTATACGCTGGTGAGCAGCTTTTGGTACGCATAGGCGCAAAATCTGGTCTGACCCCCTTTTGTAAAGATTTGGCTCGTCCCAATAATANATAGGCGCAAAATCTGGTCTGACCCCCTTTTGTAAAGATTTGGCTCGTCCCAATAATATGATTTACATTTGTGTCTGAGTCGCCTCTTTTGGTGGGTTGTGTAGGAAATTGTTCACAAACCAGAAAATTGACCACGTCTGCATACCATGGTAACTCTTCAATTTTAAACAGCTACTCATATGGGAAAGTTGCGTTCACCTCCGACTAGTTATGGTCGACTTCCAGATTTTCTAATCTTGATAGGTGGTCCACAACCTGGTTCTCCATCCCTTTGTGTTCAATGATTTCCATGTTGAATTCTTGAAGGATGAGAATCTATCGAATCAATCTCAACTTTGCATCCTTCTTTGTCATCAAATATTTGATTGCCGAGTGGTCGGTGTGAACCATCACTTTGGTCCCAACAAGTAAGCTCTGAATTTCTCCAGCGCAAAGATCACCACAAACTGTTCTTTTTCTATGGTGGTATAATTTGTTTGGGCAGGGTTCAAGGTTCTACTCGCCCCCATCGCATAATCGCTTGCGTCGCACATCAATTCAAATGGCTTCATCCAGTCCGGTACGACTAACATAGGTGCGGTTATTAATGCGTTCTTCAGTATCTTGAATGCGTTGAGGCATTGTTCATCAAAGTCAAATGTTCTTTCTACCTCTAGCAACACACTCAATTGTCGCGCAATCTTCAAAAAGTCCTTCACAAAACGTCGATAAAATCTTGCATGCCCTAGGAAGCTTCTGAAAGCCTTCACATTTGCTGAAGGTGGGAGCTTTTCCATGGCCTCAATCTTCGTCTTATCCACCTCTAGCCCATCCTTGGAGACTTGTGCTCGAGCATAATACCTTCCTTCACCATGAAGTGGCACTTCTCCCAGTTCAGCACAAGGTTCGTCTCTTCACATCTTCTCAGTATCTTCTTTAGATTATTGAGACAGACTTCGTATGTTTGCCCGTACATCGATAAGTCGTCCATGAAAATTTCTATCGAATCTTCAAGATACTCAGAAAAGATGGCGATCATACACCTCTGGAATGTGCTCGGCACATTGCATAAGCCGAACGGCATGCGTCGAAACGTAAACGTTCCGTAGGGGCAGGTGAATGTGGTTTTCTCTTGGTCTTCAAGAGAAATCATGATTTGGTTGTAGCCTGCATATCCATCCAAAAAGCAAAAGTAATCATTTCTGCTAGACGGTCTAGCATCTGGTCAACAAAAGGCAAGGGGAAATGATCCTTCTTCGTTGTCGCATTCAATTTGCTGTAATTCATGCAGATCCACTAACCAGTGATGGTCCTCATTGGTATTAATTCATTATTTGCATTTGGGACTACCGTCATCCCTCTTTTCTTTGGCACACATTGCACGGGGCTGACCCACGTGCTATCGACGATTGGATAAATAATGCCTGCGTCCAACCATTTGATTATCTCCTTCTTCACGACCTCGTTCATCGCAGGGTTTGTCTGCATTGATGTTCGATCGCTCATTTTTTATTTTCCTCGACTTGTGCATGCAATATGTGGGGCTAATTCCTCTCATGTCTGCTAACGTCCATCCTATTGCTTTTATGTACTTTTTTAGGATGCTTAACAATCCTTTTTCTTGATCTTTTTGAAGTGCAGAGGAAATTATTACTGGTAGAGTTTCATTTTGCCCCAGAAAAGCATACTTCAGGTGGTTTGGCAAGGTTTTCAACTCTACTTTCGGTGGTTGTTCCAAGGATGGTTTTTGTGCTTTTCTCTCTTCATTCATTATCAGTTTTTATTCTTTGGTTGTTGTTTCCACGATCGCATTGCAGGTTACCACAGATGCGGTTGCATTCTCTCTTTCATCTTCATCTTCAGACTTTTCTTCTTCATACAAACTGGGTTCATTGTTGGAATCTGTTAGGTCTTCTTCTTCCGGGTACTTCATAGCTCTGATAATATCAAACCTGATCTTCTTTCCTTTCATGCTCAATATGATCTCTCCCTTGTACACATCAATCTGAGCACGATCAATGGATAAAAATGGTCATCCCAAAATGATGGGTACATCCTTGTCCACTTCATAATCAAGTATGATGAAGTCCGCCAGTAAGATAAATTTGTCAATCGAGACCAAGACATCCTTTACCTTCCCTTCTGGATGAACAAGGGACCTGTCAGCTAGTTGGAGAGTCATCGTTGTGGGCGCTAGCTGCCCCACATTCAGCTGCTTAAAAATTGAAAGAGGCATTAAGTTGATACTGGCCCCGAGATCGCAAATCGTTTGACCAATATATATCCCGCCAATTGAGCAGGGTATTGTGAAACATTTGGGGTCACGCATTTTTGGTGGAATAATGGTTTTTGAACTTTGCATTAATGCCACCATTGCGAACTTACCCTTGCTCCTTTTCTTCGTCACCATGTCCTTCAGAAACTTTGCATACTTTGGCATTTTTTCAATCGTTACAGTGAAAGGGATGTTGATATACAATTGTTTCAGCATGTCCATGAAGCGATGATATTGCACTTCATCATTTTTCTTCTTCTGGAGTCTCTGAGAAAATGGTGGCAACTGTATTTTCACCGTTCCTATTCCATCGGCTTAGAAGTGGACGCAATTTCCAGTTTCATCGTCTCCAGTTCTTTAGGTTCCTCTTGAGTCAACGGGGTCTGTGGTTCCATCGCAACTGGAACAGTCCTTCTCAGCTTCTTCTTCTCTTTCACTACTGTTTTTCCATTTCGCAAAGTCACAACTTGACATTGCTTCTTTCCCATATTCCCTGAGTTACGCGGAAGCTCTGTTAAACTTGGCAACACCCTTTGTGGTCTACTTTTGAGCTCGCCCGCAATCTGTCCTATCCGAATTTCAAGATTACGGATTGATGTCGCTTGATTCTGGAGTACCGTTTCATTCTTCTCAATATACTGCTTTAGTAAGCTCTCTAGAGATGAAGATTGTGGTGCCTGCGAACTGCTAGTTTGATTTTGTGATTGACCGTTTGTTCGCAGGAAGAATCCTGGTGGCCCTTCTTTTTGCGCCATCGGTTGAAAATTTTGTTGTTGATTTTTCCACGCAAAGTTGGGGTGGTTTCGCCACCCAGGGTTGTAAGTATTGGAGAAAGGGTTATTTTTTATGAAGTAAAAAGATTGTGGATTCCTCGGACACTCTTTCATTGGATGGGCTTCTCCGCAAGTAGCACAACTTGCACTCGTTTGATCGATTGTGTTGACCTGCCCCCTATGCGTTTCTGGGCTATTATTGCGATTCCTTATATTAAATTCATCATCCCATTCATTTGGTTTTGTAGGGATGCAATGGCTCCATTACTTGCGTCATTATCTTTAATTCTCAGTCATTGATCGTTTTCTCTCCAGTCTTCGTGATTCTTCTAAATGCGATCAAGTATATTCTTAACCTCGTCGTATGTCTTGTCGAGCAAACCTCCAACTGCTGCCGCATTGGCAGCCGTCTACGATGCAGGGTTCAAACCATGGTTGAAATTTTCCATTTGGAGACAATCGGGTAAGCCATTGTGCGAACAATCTCGCACTAGTATTTTAAACCTCGTCCAGGCGTCACTGAACGATTCATCAATATCTTGTTCAAAATTAGTAATCAACTTCCTCCTTCTTGCATTCTCTGTCAGGGGGGAGTACTTCTTCATGAAATTTTCCACTACTTGTTCCCAAGATGTGATCTCCCTTGGTTTGAGAGAATAAGCCCATTTTCGTGCTTGGTCACATAGCGAAAATGGGAACAGCGTTAGTCGAACCTCCTCAACGGAGATATTTGGGAACACAAACGTATTGCAGATTTTAATAAAACTCCGGAGGTGGGTGTGCGGATCCTCGCCACACCTACTGCTAAACTTTCCGACAGTCTGAATTATCTGCAGCATAACCGGCTTCATCTCGAACCTCGATCTGTCTAGGGCTGACTTCATGATTCCTAGAGAAATCATATAGGTTGGGCGACGCATAGTCTCGAATGGGCCTATTGCGGTCGTTTGCCAAGAGAATAGGGTTCACCATGATATTATTTGCATTTCCTACTCAGTCTTCCGGTTGCTCCACCATGTCGGGATTTCTCTCTTGTTGTTGTCAGCAGCTATTTCTTCTTCTTCTTCGAAAAGTTCTCTCAATCTCTGCATCGTAATTGGGCTCAAGAACTTGTCCTTTGCTCATACGACACTCACTTCTTCCCTTACCAAAGGAGAGGCAATGCATAGAGATGGAAAGCTGCAAAGAAAATAAAAAAGTTACCGTTAGCACAATATGTACTACCGTAGTCCCCGAAAACAACGCCAAAAACTTGATACGTTGTGAATATGATCAAATAATGGTGTATATTGCGATGGTGGTGTATGCGTTGCACATGCAAGTTTTCCTAGTAAAATCCAAGTATAAATCCTACTAGGTTTCCTAGTAAGCCCAGGGTCGAACATAGGGACTACTTGAGACAATATGCGACGGTAAGTTATGATTCCTTTACGGTGAAAAACAAAACAATAAGTTGGTTGGTATGTTTGTTTAAAGTATAAATCCTATGCGGCAGAATTGAGAAAAGAGTTAATAATAGCAAAAGTTACAATGAGTATGTGGGGAACGGGTTGAGGAGGGATTTAGCTAACACTTCCTAAGATTGCGTTCATGTTATGCGATCATGCTATACACATACAACAGCATGTCATCTCTAAATGCAATGCTATAGTTGCTAATTTTAGAATGCATGCGATGTATACGATAATGTCTATTATGTCTAAGCCTCTATTCTTATCCATGCGATGATGGACACACATATACACAAGGCGACCGCATACTATCATATCCTATTTTTAGGGTGCATGCGATGCATGATAGCAAACATAACTTATCTCTAAGTTTCTATCTCTTACTTATGTGGTTCTAATATGATTTCTCAAGCCTAGATTCTAACCTAACGCGTTGGGCAATGCATGTGCAATTTTGCTTAGATCGCAATTTTGCTTTGCACTAATGCATTTTCCTACACAAAATACGTAAATTAGCTACTTTATGCGTTGGGTACATGCGATCGCATTGTTCTCAAGTTAATGCTTTTGGACACGATTTTGCATAATTTTACTGTTGCATTCCCACATTGTTTTATATTTTTGCGTTGTAATAACGTGCATTTCTGCCCGTTATCATACTCCCTCATATGATCCTCCTCAAGGAAGGTAGCGTTTGTTGACACAAACATCTTGTATTCCCTAGGATCATAAAAGTAACCCCCTTATGTCCCTTTAGGGTAGCCTACAAATATGCATAGCCTCGAACATGGTTCCAGTTTCTTGGGATTAGTCTCAAGCACATATGCTAGGCAACCCTAGATGCAGAAGTGGCGCAAACTAGCATTACGCCCGTTCCACAACTAAAGGTGTTCTGGCAACACTTTTAGAAGGAACACAGTTGAGGATATAAGTTGCAGTCTCCACTGCAAAACCCCAAAACGAGTCCGATAAGGAAGCGTAACTCATCATCGACCGAACCATTTTCAACAGAGTTCTATTTCTCCTCTCAGATATACCATTCTGCTGAGGTGTACCAAACATTGAGAGTTGGCAAACGATTCCATGTTCTATCATATAGTTCTGAACTCAGAATCCAAAAAATCTCCACCCCGATCTGATCGAAGTGTTTTAATCCGTTTATCAAATGAATTTTCAACTTCAACCTTGAAATCTTTGAACTTTTCCAAGCATTTTGACTTTCGTTGCATCAAATAAACAAACCCATACTGGGAGTAAGCATCAGTAAAATTGTTGAAATACTCATAGCCTTCTCTGGCTCGCACATTCATCGAACCACAAAGGTTTCTCTTTGGCTCAATAATCTTTTCCAGTAAAAGGCCTTTTAGTCATCTTGTCTTCAAGGCATGACTCGCACACAAGTAAAGAAGTTTCCTTTAACTCGCTTAGAAGTCCATTATTCACCAACCTCTCAATCCTATTGAGATTGATGCATCCTAATCGAAGGTGCCAAAGTTGGGCATTTTCTTTAGGATAAACCTTAAGTCGTTTATTTGGAGTTACGACTGTTTTAAACATCTCTATGTTATGGAGGGAATTTGTTGCTAACGACCTTAGCACATACAAATTAATTTCCAATTTTGCTAAATAAATCTCAACACCATCTTTCAGAATAAACACTTTATTCGCCGAAAAGTTGAGAGTATATTTACATTCAATCAAACACTTTACAAAAATTAAGTTCCTCTTTAAATCAGGAACTACATATAGATCATTCAAAATGATAAATTTATTCTGTAAAGTTAACTGGAGTCGTCCCATGCCACAGTTGAGATGACATGCCCGATGCCTATTTGCATCGTTATCTCATCAACTTCAAGCTGCCGCTAGGATCTAATCCCTTGAAAAGAAGAACAAACATGATTAGTGGCCCCATAATCTATAATCTAGGAAGAATCATCATTCTTCACTAAACAAGTTTTCAAAACTAGTAAATCATATTTACCTTGTTTTGCCTTGGCCTTAGCCTTCTTCTTCTTCTTCAACCAGTGAGGACAGTTCCACATCCAGTGCCCATCCTGGTTGCAATGGAAACATTTTCCTTTTTCAATCGACGTTGGTCGTCTACCCCACTGTGCTGCAGGTTATGGGTTAACCGATGCCTTCCCTTTCCCTTTACCACCCTTCTTCTTCTTCCACTTAGTAGTGTTAGAAGTAGAAGGTGCAGAATTAGTTCCTAAGGTTCAACTCAATGGAACTTCTTAGATGATGAAGCAACATTTGCCTTACCAACCTTATTCTCCTTGGTTTTCAGCAAGGATTGGAATGTTTGCAACTCATTGAGGAGAGTTGTAAGGGAACAATCAACTTAGTTCAATGCAGCATTACTGACAAAGTGTAGGAAGATTTTTGGCAACGTTTGCAGAATGATGCTAATCTGGTTGCCCTCATCGATGCGGACCCCGTTCATCTCCGCCATATTAAAGTGGATCATCATGTTCAGAATGTGTTCTTAAACAGATGTACCCTCCTCCATTTTGGAGTTGAATATGCATTTCAGAGCTTCATGCTTGAGCTGTCCAGACGGTTGTCGGAACGTTCTTCATAAGGACTCTATGATCTCACGCGCAGAGACTATAGGCTCATGCTTCTTGGCCAAAATGTCATTCAGACTGGCCAATATGTAAGCTCGGGAATTCTTGTTCGCCCGTGTCCATTTCTCATATGCCTCCTGAACATTTCGATTGGTAGTTTGAGTTGGAATAGGAGGACACTCCTTTGTAAGGACAAACTTCAAGTCATCGATGATAAGAATGGTATTAATCGTGTTTTTCCAACTAGCATAGTTTTCGCCAGTCAATTTGTCAGTACTTAACAGAGATAACATGATTGTTGCCATTTTAAAAGTTGTTGAAAAAACATGAACAAACTTAGTAAGTCTATGCATTACCACTTTTAACACCAATTTTAGTTTTAGCAAAATAGTTCTAATGTACCCTAAGTGAAATGACATCTATTTTGCAATGATGCCCCAGCGAGGCAGGACAAAAGTCATCGGTGGGGTGATCAAGTGCCATTTCACTGGGATGAGATATTCTCAACCATTAGACAGAAACAACTCTTGTAACTGACTCTAACAGTCACCATTTTCCGGTACAGAACTGTTAACCTTTAACAATTATGTGTAAGCGTAACCCCTCATTTTAGGTCCTTGAGTCCTACCCTATTGTGCCCATCATAGGGAAAAAGTAGATTAGCACAAGAGACTAAAGCGACCTTATCCTATACAGGAGATCAAATAAAGAGTAGTGCAAAACTGCCATCCTTTAGGGGGGACATTCCTAGGGTGCCTCGAGGCGATGCACAAAAAGTTATCCAACCTAATTAGAGAAATCATGGGATATATTGTCACACCTTTCATTCCAACTTACAATTATTCACTCAATTTACCTTGATATTGACCTACCCAAACACCATACTTTAGGGGGACACGCCCAGGGTGCCTCAAGGCAGAGGATAAATCTCACGGTGTATACATTAGGGTGAAACGTGAATAGGTTTAAGTGAAGTATCATATACCCAAGTACCTCCCACTGAATGTTAACCTAGGGATTCATTAACTTAGACAATCTGGTTACTGATTTTATCTAAGTGTAAGTTTAATTTGCTCAAAAAAAAATTCTTGCTTTTGATAATTAAACAAGTTCGAATCAAGTCCCATTAAACACTTTAACAAACTATCATCAAATCTATCTAATTCACCTTTCCAGGTAGGTTCCCAGGTAAGGATATTCCGTTTCCGTCAGCTTAAGTACCCCAACCTAGATAAAAGCCACCTTAGACAAAAGGTCCCTTATAGATAGATTTGATACATATTTAATCTTTTATTAGTCAATTTAATCCTACTAAGCTGATTAAAAGATTAACTTAGGTTTCTAATCTCATTAGAACCGTGATCTTAGGTCTATCTCCATCAAATTTTCAAACTCTTTTAAAAAATGATTCAAGCATAAGTTTGCATGCATGTCTTTCTTATTGATTTTAGTTCTAAGTTCCATTATAACTCTTATAAAAGGGAAACAACCAAAATCATCCACATTGCTAAGCCAGACTAGGTATTTATAACTATTATAAATTTAACCTATGTTTCATGCTTCATGCAATGTCCATTCATTACTATATATAACTATTATATAAAGAAGTAATGAACTAAGCATACATGCTTTCATACACCCTTATACTATAACATTTATAATATAAAGATGATGCATGAATATGCTTAATGCATGCATAAATATAACTTTTACATTATATGATGCATGATCATGCTTTAAAGTAATTTAATCATGCAAACTACTACATCATAACTCTTACAATATAGAGATGATGCATGATAAATGCATAAGTTATGGTGGGATTTAAAACAATATGGCATACTATATGACATATAATTTAAACTTACATCTCATGTACATTCACCAAAATTAATGAACTGGGATGATTAGCCTAAAAAATCAGAAATAAAAAAGCTATCTATTACATAAACCATCAAGTAAACCGGTTCAAACAGGCAAACCGGGTCTTGAACCACCTGGGCAAAGCCTCGCTTCTTGATCGTGTAGCTTTCCCTTGTGATCGTCTAGTAAAGTTGGTCGAGTAACCATGATCGTGTAGCAATGATCGAGTACCTTTGACTATGTGATGAAACATGAAGGCCACTTGATCATGCAGCGCATTGAATATTAACACTTGCCTAAATGATCGAGGAGCAAGGGCCAAGTAACACTTACCGAGTGATCGAGTAGCCAGTGACTATGAAATGAAGCATGTTGGCCTACACGATCATTTAGTGCATGCGCCTACCATGCAACGAGTATCCCATACTCAACGATCGTTTACCCCCATTGTTTACACGATCGAGTAGCCAATGCAAACCGATCGAGTAAACACTTTACTCGTTCATTTAGCCTAGACTACACGATCTGACCAAATCTTGGTCTTCTTCTTCCTCGAAGTAAACTGTATCTCCATGCCTTGAATCTTCATCACGAGCAACTCTTACAGACTCAAACTCTTTGAATTACAAACTCGATAGCAAGTTAATATGCCCAAAAACACAGGGGCCCTTACAATTAACTTTGAAATGTAAAAGAAAGCAATAACCAGAGGCAATGATCTCAAAAACTCCATTAATCCACATCCATAAATACATTTAACACTTAAATATAATGTAGACATGCTTACAACCCATTAAGAATGTAAATACAATTTAATACATCAATGGATTTGGAATATCAGAACAACCTGGCTCTGATACCAATTGAAGAATCTCTTATTGTAGAGAACCAGTGAGCAGAAGCAAGATCTTTCCAAGCCCATTATGAAAGAATAATCACATTCATAAACATACAAGAACAGTTATGCATTATAGAGAAAATTACAACATGCTTTCTTACTAAAACAAAGGGAATCAAGAGAAATACCTTTGAAGAATTTTTCTTCACGTATTCCCTCGATCTACACTTGTTAGGAGTCCTGGCGAAGTTTTAACGATCACGAACACAAAGAAACGAGGAGCAATTGTCTAGCAAACTCCGTCTTTCGCAAATCGATTCTAGCAAACTCTTACTCTCGTCACCATCAGAACTATTTGATCCTTGAATGACAACCCTCGACACTACCACTCGATAAACTTGGTATTCTCGGAGTGAGAATGCAAGAGGTGTGGGCTCTGTGTGAATTTGGTAGAGGGAAGGAGAATGTATACGATCGAGCTACACGATCGAGTAAGTGGGAGAAAGGTTTAGTCTATCGTATAGACAGTGGGTACTCGATCGTCTAGTAATCATCTAGCAAACTCTCGCTCTCATAAGCAGTCATCTAACAATCTCTTTCTTTCGTGAGCAATCATCTAGCAAACTCTCGCTCGATCATATCGTCCCTCAAAAGGGCTATCGTATAGCTTTCTTTCGCCCGATCGATTAGTAATGTGATAATGAAGCGATTATTCAAAAAAAAAAAATGAAAACTCTTTTCATTTTATTCTTTAATTATTAAAAACTAAAATTAACCTCCTAGTTGCACGGTTAATGGAGAAAAGAAATGACCAACTAAAACAATTATCTCATAATTTTTTTTATTATAAATAAATATAATAACTAACTTATCATATTATATTTGTAACCTATAGTTTTAATATCACATCATATGTAATATTTAAACCATAGTTCTTTTTTCCTTTATTTAATATAAATCATATTTATATCAATTCCTCCAATTAATGTATCTAATACATCAAATCAATTATATTATATATAATTGAAACAAGTTAATTATATCATATACGCAAACTCCCTCTTGTTAATTTGAACATTTCAAACTAACCCAAAAAATTGATTCTCAACTTGAATCCATTGATCTACCAAGGGGACCTTATGGACCTGTAGCTTGAAGCTCCAACAGTAGATGAATAACTGACCAAACTCTTTAATCATGATATCCACCATCTATTAACTGTTGGGCACTCCACTAAAGCCCGACAACTGCACTCTTCGCACGACAGATATATTCCTGGGTCCATTGGATATAACCAATCAACAGTACGATAACCCTTCACAGCTGGGCCAAATTACCGTTTTTCTCCTATAGTTACATCTAACTCTTTAAGTACCACTGATTCTTCTAATAAACAATACATTATAGTCCTACTACGAGTTAACATTTCTCGGGCCATTCGAAAGTGTGTGGCGTGACATTGTTCAAGCCTCAGAATCAACCTTTAAGGGAGCAATCTATCTACTTACCCTTGCTTTGGGGAAGGAGTGAATTCCTTCTTGTGTAGCTGAGTTCCCAGCTCCCCAATGAGACAAATCCCAAAGTGGTAGGTTTAAGTCGGCAATCTGGCCACTTGCACCTATGCAAATCAAAGGACCACCCTCATAGGCACGAGTTTCCAACTTACTCAGGATTAAGGTCATGTTACCTATGGTCATCCTAGTGAAATGAAAGTCTCTGTCATGAACGACGTTATATAACGAGACCAAATATTTCGTGGTCTGGTCTTATACAAACTCCTTTGTATATGATACCCCCGCTCACATGTCTCCACATGAATGATCAGGATCAGACCATCTGTAGCAGTGTATAACACTTGTAACATCTACAAAGCGGGTCGTATCATAGTGTCACCAGATACTACAGACCATTTAGGTTATCACTTAAGACATGATCCACTTGTATGTCTCCACATGCATGCTTAAGTTACTACGATAACCAGGGATCTTAGTTTATTGGTTTGTGGTTAATGCAACTAAACTATCTCATATTTCATAGACAACAGTGAAGAAAATATCTCATATTATTACATCACAAATGTTTGTTCATACACGTATTTAAAAACTATAGGACCCTATGAGATTTAGGGCATCAACCCCAACACAGACTTGTAACAAAACTCACCACTATTCAAGTTATTAACACTTGCTGCTAGTAAGGGATGAAAGGTGCAACAGGTGGATGTTAAGAACACTTTCTTAAGTGGAGAGTTAGATCAAGAAATATATATGGAGTAACCAAAAGAATTTAAGGATGAAGCTCATCATGACTACATCTACAAGTTGAGAAAGGCTTTATATGGTTTGAAGCAAGCATCAAAAGCCTAGTACGAGAAAATTGTAGAGTTTCTAGTTGAAAGTGGCTTTGTAGTAGCTCCAGCTGATTCCAGCTTATTTGCCAAAGCTCAAGGCTCAAATGTCACAATCATATTAGTCATGAGTATGATCTAATCATAACAGAATACCACATAGAAGAAGTTCGACAAGTAAAGCAGAATCTGCTAGTTCGATTTGAAATGAAAGAGCTTGAAGAACTAAAGCATTTCCTTAGACTAGAGGTGGAACGCTCAGAAAAAGGATTGTTCCTTGGGCAACAAAAGTATGTAAAGGATCTTCTGCAAAAGTATGGCATGAGTGATTGCAAGCCAATATCTACACTAATGGAGGTTAACAAAAAGTTCTGCATACATGAAGGTAAATATCTTACAAACTCAATGATGTATCGCTAATTGGTAGGTAGTTTAATCTACCTCACCTTAACGAAACGTGATATCTCATATTCCGTCAGAGTTGTAAGTTGTTACATGCAGAATCCGAAGAAGTCTTATCTTGAAGTAGTTTAAAGAATTTTAAAATATCTAAAAAGAACAAGTGAATATGACCTTTTTTTTATAAGAAATGGGAGCACTACAAGTTAGAAGGCTTCTGTGATGCGGATTATGCAAGAGAGCATGATACACGATGATAAACTATTGGTTACTCGTTCAAAATTGGTTGTGGAGCAGTTTCTTGGTATAGCATGAGGTAAGCAACAATTGCATTATCTACCAAAAGGATAAAGTATAGAGCAACGACCATGATATCACAAGAGAATATGTGGGTAAAGCAACTAATGAAGGATTTGCACCAAGAAATTAATCATGCAGTGACTTTATACTGCAACAACCAATATGCAGTTCGCTTAGTTGAGAATCCTGTATTCCATGCAAGGACCAGGCATGTATAGGTACATTACCATTTCATTAGAGAAAAGGTACTTCAAGAGGAGATTGAGATGAAGTTAATAAAGACAGAAGATCAAATTGCAGATATATTCACAAAAGAGCTACCAACAAACAAGCATGCAAAGTTTTGACAATAGCTCAGGATGATTGAACGACCCATAATAGTTAGTGTTAAGGGGGAGTGTTAAAATATGTAGCAACACTAACTAGTCTAGAAGGTTCCTACCATATGACAAAAAATGTAAGTTAGATTTTTCTAGAACTATATTGTATTATGAATAAATATCTCAAAGGAGAAAATCTTGAACTATTCTAGAACAACCTTAGGTTTAAGGAATTCTAGAATTTCTTTATATAAGAATAAACCAAGAAATATCTAGACATTTAGAATTCAAGTATAATCTAGAGAGATATTTTTGCTTAGGCTCCAAGGATCTCATGCCTATAAATAGGATGTGTAGCTCAATTTATAAGTCAAGCAAGCAAAGAGAGGAAAAAAGAAAATCAAGAAAGTTAGAGAGAAACTTTGAATAATAAGTAAGTGTGTCTTGAGAGAGTGAAAGAGTATTCTCTCCAAAAGTGTCCATCTTTGTAAGTTCTTAATAAAGGTTTATTTCTTCAAAATAGATTCTCTCTTTTCTTTTATGCCAATTTCTTCGACTAAGATCCTCTCAAACTTTGAGTAAAAACGCTTGAGAGGATCTTAGTTCTTTACTCGTGATCCCATATGGAAGATATTAAATACCCTAATAAATAATGTTCAAAGATATGAATCAACTATATAATATTCATTGAAATAAAAGAAACATACATGGAATCAAATTAAAATACTATTCACCAATAAAAATGCTAACACATAAGATTCCACAATAACAATATCCAAAATTTATGATAACAAAACAAGTCTCCAAAATTCACAAGAAAGAGCATAATGTCTACAAAATTCAAAATAAAAGCAACAATGTTTTCAAAGTCTACAAAATCCATAAGTAAGACTATAATATCTACAAAAGTCTTCAAAATCCATAAATACGTAGTAGGGGTGTTCAAAAAAATCGAAAACCAGAAAAACCGAGCAACCCAATTCAACCCAGCTGGTTTGGGTTGGTTTAAAGAAAATTGGTTTGATTTGGGTTTTATTAATAAACCCGAATAGGTCGGTTCGATTCTCGGATTTATTATATAAACGTTCGGTTCGAATCAAACCGACCCAAGAAATACACTCCAGCCGCCCACCCCACTCCCAGCCTCCCAGTCCATGACCATCAATGGCATTTCTTTTTGACACGTGGCCTTGGTAATTGATGTTTCTTTTCTTTTAAATGCGCCTTAATGGCTAATGCCATTTCATTTCTTTTCAACTTCTCACCCTCTCTCATGCATTCGTCTCGTCACCGTCAACGACAACATGTCACGCCTTACCGAGCAGCGCCGTTTCAACTTTCTTTTCCTTCCTTTCTGTCTTCTGCGTCACGCCGTCTCCGAGTCCAACTCCAACTTTCCTGTTTCCTTTCCTCCCTTCTTGTCTTCATATCTCAATGAACTCAAAGTCCGACTAAATATTAATCCCTCTCCGTTTGACTTTCGAGTCCAGCTCTTCGCTTCATATCCATTATCTTCCTCTCCGACGTCAGCCACAATCATTAGTAGTCAGGCGTCAGCCACAACCATTATCCCATTCTCACAGACTCACATTGCTTCATTGGTTACTTGTTAGCCATTAAATTCTTTATATATATATATATTTATATTCCTCGTTGGTTTATGGTTCACCTATGTTCACAATTTTTTTTTCTTTATTTGTTAATATTGTAGATGGAAAATAGTGAGTTGATCGACAATGAATCACCATCTATAAATATTTTCGTCCCCGATGCATGATCTAAACCATCGGAAATGACAGTCATTGGCAAGAGAAAACCAACTAGACCATCATCTTCAGTGTGGGATCACTTTACAAAAATGGAAAGATCTAACACTGAAGTATAAGATGCAAATGTAGTTATTGTGATAAAGATTACACTTGTGACACTTCTTCATGTGGAACTAGTACCTTATGGAAGCATTTGCGAAAACAATGCAAAAATTAACCATTTAGAAAGTAACCTAAAGAGTAAACCATTCTAAAATTTCAACCAAATGAAATTGATGCAAAAGGTGCTATCAATATGAATTGTTTGTCTACTGCCTTTAGTCAACAAAGAGTTAGAAATGCATGTGCTAAGATCCTAGTATTGTTTGAGGTACCATTTAATTTTGTAGAGATACAGGGGTTTAAAGAATTTTGTAATATTGCATGTCCTAAGTTTGACATTCCTTCAAGAATCACAATTGCTAGGGATATTTATCAGTATGTGGATGGAAAAAAAATTGTTGAAATCAACTTTAATCAAAAGTGGTCAAAGATTGAGCCTAACAACAAATACTTGGACTTCCTTATAGAACATCAATTATATGATTCTTACAACACACTTTGTTGATTCTGAATGGAATTTACAGAAAAGAATATTGAATCTTTGTCAAGTGTCTAATCATAAGGGAGAGACAATTGGTAAAGTAATTGAATGTTGTTTATTGGATTGGGGTATTGATAAAGTTTTTTCAATTACTGTTGATAATGCAACTTCAAATGATTCAGCAATCTCATATATGAAGAGAAAACTAAAGATTTGTAAGTCTCTTATTTTGGATGGTGAATTATTGCATATGAGATGTTGTGCTCATATTATGAACTTAATTGTCAATGATGGATTGAAAGAATTACATGATTCGATAGTTAGTGTACGATATGTTGTAAGATATGTTAGATCTTCTCCTAACCGACTGAAAAAAATTTAGATTGTGTTTGACATGAAAAGATTGAATCTAAAGCCCTTGTTTGTCTGGATGTGTCTACAAGATGGAATTCAACATATTTGATGTTTGATCATGCTTTAAAATTTGAAAAGGCTTTTCAATGGTTAGAAGAAAAGGATGAAGATTTTGTACATCACTTTACTGAAGATGAGAATGGAAAGAAAAGAAAGGGACCACCGACCTTGGTTGATTGGAACCATGTTTGAACATTTGTCAAATTTTTGAAGATGTTTTATGATCTTACATTGAAGATTAGTGGCTCAACTTATGTCACTTCTAATACATTTTTTCATGAACTTTGTGGGATTCAACGACGTTCAATAAGTTGGAGCCAAAATGTAAATAGTGTGATATATACTATGGCTTCCAATATGAGATTGAAATTTGATAAGTATTGGGGTTGATAAGTATTGGGGATCTCTTGACAAGATGAACAAAGTTCTGTTTCTAGCTATTGTGCTTGATCCACGATATAAGTTGGATTATATGTCCCTTTGTTTCATAAGTATCTATGGGGATGGAGTTGTTGGAACAATGACTGATGAGGTGAAAGTTAGTTTGATGCAATTGTATGAGTATTATAAAACAAGTGATTCAAGTGGCCATGCTTTTGAACAACCATGTAACCTAGTTGAAATAAGTGAGGATTATGATGACATGGAAATGGGTTTACAGTTGGAATACAAATGAAGAAGAAAAGAGAAAAAATTGAATGAAACAAGAAATGATGTGGAGAGATATTTGTCAGAACCTAATGAAGATCTAATAGAAAATTTTGATATTTTGAATTGGTGGAAATTAAATGCTCTTAAATACAAAATTTTATCACAAGTAGCTCGAGATGTCTTACCCGTACCAGTGTCAACAGTTGCTTCTAAATCAGCATTTAGTATAGGAGGTATAATACTTGACTCTTTTAGAAGTTCTTTAAGTCCTAAGATGGTGGAGGCTTTAATATGTACACAAATTTGGCTACGTGCGAAGCCGATGTTATTAGATCTTACTCGAAAAACTGAAGAATTGGAAACTTGTGGTCAAAGTTTTATCAAGTAGTGTTATTTTTTATATATTTAGTTCTTTGTCAACTTTATCCAGGCAATTGGAAGATGATTTTTATCAATGATTTAAAGCATAAATTACAAAAAAACACATGAAACAAGTCAGAGCAGAACAAATCCAGGGTGTTGTTTCATTAAGGGAGTACAATGAATTATGATATACAATTGATTGAAAACGATAGACTGAGGCTAGAAGTTCTACAATCAGGAAATCCTTTCTCAAGCTCAATCCATTCTAATAATTAACCATCGACCCGAATCCCTTCTATCACTTGATTAGCTACAACATTACGTTCCTCCAATTGGACCCCTTATTATTCTAAATTCATTATCATGCAATTTTGAATAACAATCTAAATTATTGGGTCCAGCAAATTAAATTCTCTCTCGAGATATCTAATTAACCTAAGTTTATTGAACTAATGGCCAATTAATGAAAAACATTAAACATAAACAATTTAGAAATCTATATTGTAATCAATCAATCATAAAATCAATAATTTGTGTAACATCCCAAAAATCCACAACACTTTAGAAAATAGAGTTTAGCCACACATGATTTCAGAAATAACTATCACAAAACAACAATTTATCATGGCAACACAATTAATAAAGACGTAGAAAAACGATCTCCCCTCAATGGAATCGAATCCCAATTACGATTTCCTTGACTATCGCCACAAATTTCAGATTGATCTCCAACAAAACGCACGTTCTCGATCGATCTTCTAGTCACAATCAGTCCAAAAATGCTCCCAGATCAACTCTCAATCGAAATCTCGAGTCCTCGTTGACAAAGTTTGTCACTACTCTATTTCACCTCTGTTCTTTCGTGTATTCAGGTGTAAAATTGCTCTCTAATGTCCTCTTCTCAGACTTGGTGGCACAACATTATATTTAAAAAAACCCTCGCAGTGTTGCAACGCTGGCATCATTGCCATCCTCGTGTGAAGTTCGTAGCATCGCAATGCTGGAAGTAGCATTGCGATGCTTCCTGTTTTTCAACTATCTTGGGTCTGCAGCGTCAGGGAGGCAGTGTTACAACTCTAGTGCGACGTTGGCTCCCTCGAGTTATCTTCCAAAATTTAGCTTCTTTTCTTGATATTTGGTCTTTGGTTCCTGTTGTTTCATAAATGGATGCGTTAATCTTGCAATTAATGGAACTATGCGATGATGGTTGTGTGCAATCAGATTTACGAGTCATGCGTTTATCACAAGTTTTCTCATTGATAAGCCAAGTGTAACTAGTAATGAGTGTCTTAGGATGACCTAAGGTCGAAGACGGGGATCTGATGCGATAATGCTGTAAAGTGGTGAATCATGCGATGTTAACAAAGATTGTGTCGATTCGGTGATGTGATAATAAATAAGCGTTAATAAAAGGCGATATTTCAGAAAGCTTGATAAATGTAGGATGTGAATGGATGCGTGATGCGGCAATTCTTCAACTAGAGTATATAAAGATGGATGGGTTAGGGGGAAGGTTGTTTGGTAATCATTAAGCCATACTGAAGATGCGATCGGGGTTCTCACTTCCCATTGGCGTACATCTCTCGGTAGTTGCCTCACTAATCATATTTCTATGATGTGATAAAGGAAGTGTTGTGGAACACAAGGTTTTTTCTATCTCTAGAAGTACTTCTTGCTTTGCTTAACAGGGTTTATCACCTTTCTCTTTTGAGAGGTTAATTATCATACTCAACTCTGCTTTCATAGATGGGCATGATTTTGAGCATATGTTAAGAAAACTCGATAACATCTCAAGGAATGGATTAAGTCATTCGATTAACCTTCCCCCATACCCTGAGGGTTTAGTAACTCATGAGCAAGGTAATGAAAGATGGATGAGTATGGATAAGAATGGAGATGAACATAATGATAATATTGCTTTAGTAAATCGTTTAGATACAAATGTAACTAATATATTAGTTAAAGATATTCTCCAAAAGGATAATATAGACAGAATAGAATGGTAGCGAGATTGATGTCAATCTCTTGACACAAAGGATTGATGGTGAAATTTTTCCGGTGTGATGTGATGAGTGTGGTGGAATGGTGAACTTCCTTCTTAGGTTAAATTCTTCGGTGGCCTTCTATGTATGGGTTTTGAATTTGGAATAGAAGGTTCCCTGCAACAATTAGGTGTTTCTGATCTTTTTCACTATATCTCACTTTGAGGTGTTGAGGTTCTATTTATAGGGCCATGCACTTGTCTGCCTTGATAATCCCACTCTGATTGGTTCCTATCATTTCTCGAGGTAGGTGAGAATGTCAACGCTGCATCATGGTCAATGATCAAGACATACGTTAGAGTATTTGCTATACGATTTCATAAATCCTGAGGCATCCGTTGTTTTTTTCCTTGAAGGATTATCGCAGACGATGATTCCTGTTTTTCTGCAAAACATAGACTTTGACATTCTTTTGCCCATGAAATGCGGTCAGTGGGTGTGTTTGAGATATCTTTATACAACCTTGCTTTTTTTTTTATACCAATTTAGCCATGATCGCGCATTTTCTTCCTATCTATTATCGTATATTCTAAGAATGTGGTACAAATAACTTGTATTTCTACAAGTTTTCAGTTCCTTCCTAATTCCATAGCCAACCCATAATTACTCAAATTTGGAATTTTTTCCGGGGTTTTTTTTTATCATTTTTGCACAAATTTCTTCTGATGCTTAGTTTCTCGAAATTAATCAATAAACCACATCAAACCAAACAAAACTGGCAATAATAGTTCTCAATTTAAAGGTAAGAAAAGCACTTTTTAGATGCTTTTCACCACCCCAAACTTAAAACTTTACTAGTCTAAAGCAAAGGAAAGAAAGAAAGAAACATAAAATAGGAAGAGTAACAAATACTAAAATAAAAAGGTTTTAGGCATGCGTTTTCTTACTTTAGTTTCATCAGCATCTCAACACATGCAACACTCTTCCACAGAAAAATTCATACACATCCTAAACAATGAGAGTTTCTATGGCCAAAAATTATTATCCCCTGTGTGTGTGGCCCCTCCTTTAATTCAAAACTCATTAACTGACTTAGGATTTAATCAAGCTTCATCAGTTTTCCCCCTAGTCTAGCTCAGGCACCAATCATCAAGTATCGACGCACTTAAGGAAGTAATATGTCCATTAAGGTACTTTATCTTTTTAAACAACAAAAAGGCCCTAAACTTACATCATTTTACCTAGGGGCACTAGCTTTCGCACATCCACCACAAGGAACCGTACCTAGTCAATTTCCAGGTATCCTAATTGATCATAGTAAAGGCAGCTCTTTTTACCCCATCCATGTATACACATTACAAGTTTAAAAATAACAAAAAGATATTCTTTTAATCACATGAGTGTATACTCTATATATTTTTTTCAAAGGAAATAATAATATTCTTTTCTTTTCCTCTTAGTCTAACATTACAAACCATCCTGCAAGACACTCTCTAACCAGTGAGACCTTTCGAGGTGACAACCAAATTGACTTAAATTAATTCTTTGTTCAGTTAAAGGTTCTAAAGTAAAGTGGTTCATATTTAGAAAAACAGAGGATACAAAGAGGATTTAAAACAAAGAAAACTCAAGATAGGACTGTGTTATCCAATTTCTACTTCAAAGCATAGCATACATCATGAGTGACTCATCAACCATCATCATAAGAAAAGAAACCAGAAAACAAAATTCAATCAGTCTTAACATTCTTCCTAACTAAAATTAACTCCTTTTTTCAAAATTTTCAAAATTTTTCAACTTTTCAAAATTTTCAGCAAAATCAGTAAACATACATGCATACATCAATCAGCTCAAAACAATATGCATAATAGCACAAGTACCAAGCACAAAATATGCCCCCACCTCAAACTTAAAAAGATGCATTGTCCTTAATGCATGACATCTATAAAACAATCACACAACAGATGAGTGATACAAGCTTAGGTATGAGCGGGGATCCGTAAATCTGGATGGAAAAGTTGTGCTTGAAAATACTTGAGAATCATCTTAATCCTGGGGATCAAAAGAAAACAATCATGAGGTAGCTCTCTATCCTAAAAACAAACAAAAAAATCAAATAAAAACTGAAACAAAACTAGAACACTTGGATTGCCTCCCAAGGAGTGCTTAGTTTAACGTCCTTAACTAGACCAGGCCTCCAATTTAATCAGGGTTTCAAGGTGACCAGGCCTCCAATTCAATTAGAGTTTTAAGGTGGCTTCATCATTCCATGCATCGAAGCACCTAAAATGAACAATTTCCTTCCACACTGGCATTCACACAAAAAGTCAGTTGAGCTACAATTACCAATAAATGCATAATCCACTTTTCCCTTTTCAATGAGCTCTATATCTCCCTTCTGAACATAGTCAAGAAAATTTATCGTACCATCTTCGGGAGATTT
Organism: Benincasa hispida; assembly: GCF_009727055.1. NCBI lineage: Eukaryota > Viridiplantae > Streptophyta > Magnoliopsida > Cucurbitales > Cucurbitaceae > Benincasa > Benincasa hispida. The sequence goes on from NC_052350.1 coordinate 24,494,211, forward strand.
AGCAGGACTTTTCACTTTTTCCTTATCCTTTCCCTTACCAAGAGATTGCTCCAATTTTTTACCCTTTGCTGGGGCATTCTTACCAACAACTTCAATTACTCTTGGCAAGAACTCACAGACTCAGTGGACTTAACAAAACAAAAGATATTGAACTTTAGCTCCTCATCGTTCACTCACAGTGTAAGCTTACCTTCATAGACCTCAATCAATCCTCTACTTGTGGCTAGGAATGGTCATCCAAGGATGATGGGAATTTCAGAGTCTTCTTCCATATCTAGGACCACAAAATCTACTGGGAAGATGATATCACCGACTTTAACCAGAACATCCTCTACCACACCATGAGGGTAAGTAGGGGAACGATCTACTAGCTGCAATGGCATCACTGTCGGTTGTACCTCTCCTATGTCCAGTTTCCTGTTCAAAGATAAAAACATTAGATTTATTGAAGCTCCTAACTCACATAAACCTCTGTTTACTGTTAGATTCCCTATAGTGCAGGGGATTGTGAAACTCCCAAGACCCTTCAACTTCCGCGATAACTTCATTTGTAATATGGCACTACACTCCTCATTCAAGCTCACCGTCTCATATTTCTCAAACTTCTTTGTGGACGTCATTTCCTTCATGAACTTCACATAATTAGGCATTTGTTCCAGAGCATCTGCAAAAGAAATATTTATGTGAAGCTTCTTAAAAATATCCAAAAATTTAAAAAAATTGATCATTTAATTTCTTTTTCTGAAAATGTTGGGGATAAGGATTTTATTTAGCACAACAAGTGAAGGTTCAAAATTACTCCCTGATTTGGATGATATAGGAACATCACCCTTTTTTCCTTTACTCACATCACTAGCTGCAAGACCCAATACCACTTTTTCTTGTGTCTAATTTGTCGTAGGATACACAATAATTTTCGCTTTTTAGAGTTATTGCTTTGCATTATTCCCTTGGGTTTTTCTCAGTACAGCTAGGGAAAGCTCCTTTGTTCATGGTATTCAACGTGGTGGCTATCTGGCTAACCTAAACCTCAAGGTTCTGAATGGCTTTCCCATGGCTCATTATAGTGCTATCCAAGAAATTCGTTCTACTCCTCGACTCTTCATAAAACCCCCAAGTAAAGCCTCCACAAACGATTTATTTTCAACATGAGGCTGAGGAACAGATAAACCTGGAGAGGGTGGGGGGTGGGGAGAGAGGGGGGGGCGCTGCAAAACATTTTTATTGTTAGCATACAAGAAATTTTCTTGATTGCGCAAACCTGGATGATAGTGGGTAGGTTGATGCGTCTGACATGAATTTTGATGAGACCCTTGGAATTGGTTTGCTTGATGCACATAATTGGCTTGCTCAGGATTAGGTACTTCCCATGATCTAAGTGCATTGCAAGCTGCCATCAATGCAATCGATGGTTGAGTACCTCTGGATAAAAGATTAATGGCGTTAGTAAGAGTCGCCATCTGTGCCTTTAAAGAACCTATCTCGTTAAGCTCGTATAGTCCTGCCAGTTGAGATGTGGACCGATCTATTGGCCAATTATAACTCGTGGCGGCCATGTCTTCCAACAATGTTTGAGTAGCATCAACACTCTTTGCAAAAATTGAACCTAGCATCGAAGATGGATTTCGCTATACTGATCAACCCATTGTAGAATAACTGAATTTGCAACAAGTCAGGATACTTATGTTGGGGCACAATAACTCCTTGTAACGCTCCCATGCCTCAAATAACTGCTTGGCATCTATCTTCCTTAATGTTTCAATCTCTGTTCTCAATCTACTGATTTTCCCAGGGGGGAAGAACTTATTCAGAAAGGCTTGGGCCAACTCATCCCACCTAGTTATGATCTCCATTGCAAGTGACTCCAGCCAATCCTTTGCCTTGTCCTGCACAAAAAAAGGAAACAATCTTAGACGAATAGCATCAGAAGAGACTCCATTTATTTTCACTATTCTGCTAATTTTCAGGAAAAAGCAGATGTGCTTGTGCAGAACTTCATTTGGAGTTCCTCTGAATGTAAGGCCGTGTGCCATTTGAATTAAACCAGGTTTCAGCTCAAAATTATTTGCATTAATTGGGGCCTTAACGATGCCAGTTTAGATCGTAGGGATAGCTGGCTGGAAATAATCTCTAATAGTTCTTACAACTCCCCCTTGGTCTCCCATGGCATTGAACTCAACTCTCTGATTCCTTCTTGCACTTCTCAAAGTTTGTTCAAGTTCTAGGTCACAAGGATAAGTTCGACTTGTTGACTTCTTCGCATGCACAGGATTCTCCAATGGCTACAAAAACAAAAACAAAAAGCACAAATTAAGATCAACTCAGTTCTTAGCAATATTAAGCTTGGGAAAAAAAAAATTTCTTGCCAGTCCCTGGCAACAACGCCAAAAAATTGATGCACGGTGGCTCGTAATGCAAGCGTACGTATCAAAGTAATAAATCCCAATAAATAGGGTATCGTCCTTAGGGACCGACGTGAGCAATAACTCCTAAGCTTAGCTATTGTAGTTCTTTGTTAATTTTATCCAGACAACCAAAAGATGATTCTTATCAATGATTTAAAGCAAAAATTACAATAAAACACAGGAAGCAAGTTAGAGTAGAACAAATCCAGGGTGTTGTTTCATTAAGGGAGTACAATGAATTATGACATGCAATTGACTGAAAATGATAGACCGAGGCTAGAAATTCTAAAATCAGGAAATCCTTTCTCATGCTCAATCCATTCTAACAACTAACCATTGACTTGAATCCCTTCTATCAGTTGATTAGCTACAACATTAAGTTCCTCAAATTGCACTCCTTATTATTCTAAATTCATTATCATACAATTTCGAATAATAATCTAAATTATTGGGTCCAGCAAATTAAATTCTCTCTCGAGATATCTAATTAACCTAAGTTCATTTAATTAATGATCGGTTAATCAAAAGCATTAAACACAAATAATTGAGAAATCTATGCAACAATCAATCAATCATATAATCAATAATTCATTGTAACATCCCAAAAATCCACAACACCCTAGAAAATAGAGTTTAGCCACACATGATTTCAGAAATAATGATCACAAAACAACAATTTATCATGGCAACACAATTAATAAAGACACAGAAAAACGATCTCCCCTCAATGGATCTGAATCCCAATCATGATCTCCTTAACTCTAACCATGAATTCCGAATTGATCTCCAACAAAATGCATGTTCTCGATCGATCTTCTAGTCACAATCAGTCCAAAAAGGCTCTCGGATCAACTCTCGATCGGACTCTCAAGTCCACAGTTGACGAAGTTCATCACTGCTCTGTTTCGCCTCTGTTCTTTCATGTATTTAGGTGTAAAATTGCTACCTAATGTCCTCTTCTCGGACCTAGCGACGCAACATTATATTTATGAAATCCTCGCAGTGTTGCAATGCTGGCGTGTAAAGTTCGTAGCATCGCAACGCTGAAAGTAGCGTTGTGATGCTACCCTATTTTTCAACCCTCTCGGGTCTGCAGTGTCAGGGAGGCAGCATTACGATGCTGGCTCCCCCGAATTATCTTCCAAATTTAGCCTTTTTTCTTGATTGTTTGTCCTTGGTTCCTTCCTAATTCCATAGTCAACCCGTAATTACTCAAATTTGGAATTTTGCAATGGGTTTTTTTTTTTTTTTTTTTTATTTTCGCACAAATTTCTCCTGATGTGTAGTTTCTTGAAATTACTCAATAAACCACATTAAACCAAACAAAACTAGCAATAATAGTTCAAATCTTGAAGGTAAGAATAACACTTTTTAGATGCTTTTCACATTCCAAACACAGACATATAAACTCCACAGACATATGAACTTCAGATATATATGAAGAGGATCGAATCCCCCCCCCCCCCCTAGTGGAAGCGTCTCGATGGGAACACCTTGCACCCCACAATTTGATTTTTTACGTTAAACAAATTCATTATTTTGAATAGAATATAAACAAGTAAATTAGCATGCATTAAGGAAAAGATTAGAAAGATTCTTACCTTTGTAGATTCCCTAATTCCACGAACAAGTCTCCCCTAGGTTCAACCAAACGGATATGATTTCGAATACTACCATGAGAGAAACTTCGTTATTCTCTTAGGGTTCCAATAGAGGATAGGTGGTATCCAACTATCGGAAAAGAGAAAGGAGAATAATGTTTTGGAGAGTAGAGAGGCTCAGAGAAAATTACGCACAATAACATTGTATGAGAGTGTTGTGTATTGTCAGAATTTCTGTATAATGAGACTGTATGAGAATTACGTGTTTGCAAAGGGCCATAGGGAGGTCTTTATATAGAGAAGAGCCAAGGTCTTTCCCTAATATATTTTCCTTTTTTTGTAATTAATTAAATAACACTTATTTAATTAATTAGATCATTTAATTAAATAACATTTATTTAATTAATTAGCCCAATTAAATAACACTTATTTAATTTTACTTTGCACAATAATTAAATAATCATCTATACATTAAACCCGATTTAATGTATATATTTAATTATCATATATATCACATGTAAATGTGCAATACCTCTCTATTAATTAATTCTTTGTGAATCTAATTAACTTGAATTTATTAATTTGAATCTTATTGAAATATTACTTTCCAATTTAATTATAGATCATATCCATAATTAATTATATATTAATCACATCAATATATAGTTTCCTCAAGTTAATTTGAACAATTCAAATTATCTTTTTTAAGTATCCTCTAGTGAGCTAACGAGGGGGTCTGGTGGACCTGTAGATCAAAAGCTCCAACGATATGAGATTAATTGGCCAAACTCATTAACCAAATTAATCAATATTTGTTAACTGTGGGTACACTCCACTAAGACCCACAATTGTATTATTCTCCTTATAGATATATTTATGTCTCCACAGACATAGACCAATACTAGCAAGTTAGTCCTCCACGAGTGTTCATAACACCAACGGGGTCAAATTACCATTTTACTATTGGGTTACCTTTGAGTTCTTAAGTACCAGTGCTCCTCTAATGAACAACTTGTTTTTGGTCCGACCAATAAACAGAAACTCCTCTCAGGCCAATGAGAAGGTAGGGCTCTTTGTTCAAGACCGGAGACACCATTGAAGGGAACATTCATCTACTTACTCTTAAGGCGAAAAGAAGTGAATTCCATCTTATGTCATTATGTTCCCAATTCCCCACTCGGTATTGTCCCCAAGATAGCAGGCATATGGGATTGATGATCTTGCCACCCTCATCCATACAAGTCAAAGGACTACCCCTCTTGAACAAGAGTTCACAATATACTCAGGATTAAGACTAAGTTACCTAGGTCATTCAATTGAAATAGGAACCTAACTAGTTAACGGTGTTACATATAGTGGTTACTATTTCGCGATCCAGTCTTATGTAAACTCATTGCATAGGATACCCCCACTTGCATGTCATCTACAGGAACTCATAGGACAACCTTGGATGTTAGTTTATTGGATTTAGGGTTATTAAGACAAAATAGACAAATAACACAAACAATAACCTTTATTGAATTAACATCGATAACTCTTTATTGATGATGGTCAATTGACAACAATTACTACTACGAGTTTTAGGGCATAAATCCAAACATTATGAACTCAGCTCAGCACCTCAAACAACCTCTAAGTGTCATTTTCTCTTTTTCACACGTGATTTACATGCATTGGTAGTGAGTGGACTTATTAAGTGGTATCAGAGGACAAGTTCTTCAAGATCTTATGATGGCTACTACAAAATTTGAAATAGAGAAGTTTAATAGAGGATGAGATTTCACTCTTTAGGCAAAAAGAATAATTGCAATATTGGGTTCTGAAAGGACCTTGAAGGCATTGTAGGATCCAAAAATGTTACCTGCTTCAATGAGTGCTAAAGACAAATAGACCATAAAGGAAATTGCGGTAATGTTTTGAGACAAGTGATAAATGAAAGTACAACGTTTCAAATTTAACAAAAATTGAAGGTTCTCTGTGACAAGAAAGATCTCCCAAGAAAATCTATGTTAAAGAAAGATTATTTTCATTCAAGATGAGCAACTCCAAGACCCTCAATGAGAATTTATATGAGTTCAAAAAGATGATAGATAAGTTCAATCAATCAGGGGAGGAGCTTGGAACAAAAAATTAAACAACCATATTAATCAACTCGATTCATGATACTTACAAGGAAGTAAAGCCAACCTTAAAATATGGTAGAGAGTTAGTATCTGTAAATGCTATCATTACAACTTTGAGAAGCAAAGAATTGGAGCTGTAGTTAGAAGGTCAGATGCTGGAGGAGTTGAATCTCTTTATTCCAAAGGCAAGAACCATTCAAAGAAGAATTCTTTCAACAAAGGCCATTAGATGTATAAAGAAACTAGCCCCATCAAATGTATAAAGAAACCACCCTTGAAGTGCTACGTTTGCCATAAGGAAGAACATTTCAAAAGAACTTGCCCTGAAAGAGGGAAACAACAAAGAAGAGATAAGAATCAAATATTTAGGCAATATGGAAAAGAAGATTCAAACGAAAATAAGGAGTAAAGAAAAGATGAGCCAAGAAAATCAAGGAAACATAAAAAAAATCAATAGCTTGCTGGTGAATAGGCTTATGAGTACACTGAGGTGCTTGCTGCAGCAAATAAGAAGGCCATAGAGATTGAAATTGAGGAGGGAGACTGGGTCTTAGACTCAGGGTGTACCTACCATATGACTTTAAAAAAAAGCTAGTTTGTTGATTATAAATTAAAGGAAAATGACTCATTTTACATGGGCAATAACAATGAATGTAAAATCATTGGAAGAGGCTTAGTGTTATTGAATCTCTGGGACAGTAGGAAAGTTCTTTTAAGAGATGTTAAACATGTTCTAAAGCTAAAATGAAAGTTGATTTCCTTGGGCATGCTAGATGATCAGGGTTGCACTTTTATTGGTGAAATTGGTGCATTGAAGATAGAGAAACAAGGGAGAACAATTTTAGTTGGGAAGAAAATAGATGGTCTGTATATCGTGAGGAATATTACTCGACCAAAGTATGTATTACTGTTAGAAACAGAGAAAAAATGTGAACTTGAGCTGTGGCATTGAATATTTTCACACATTAGTGAAAGAGGCTTGAATGAACTAATGAGGCAAGGCTTGATCTAGACTAGAGCACCAGAAGACTTAGCTTTTGTGAACATTGTGTATATGGAAAGTCTAAGAGACTGAAGTTCACAAAAGAGAAACATACACCATTCATGCCATCCTTGGCTACATTCATGGAGATCTATGAGAACCAGCTAGAAGTGTTTCACTGGGAGGTTTCAGGTATTATCTATCCCTTATAGATTATTATTCAAGAAAGGTGTGGACATATTTCCTTAAATCTAAATATCAAACATTTAAATACTTTAATTTGGATGACTAAAGTAGAGAATCAAACTGAAAGAAGAACTATGTATTTTAGAACTGATAAATCTGGGTTTTCTAGGGAATAATTTTAACTCTCTTTGTAATGAGTGTGAAATAACTAGACACATAACAGTTGCTTACACTGCTCAACAAAATAGAGTTACTGAGAGAATGAGTAGGACATTGATGAAAAGGGAGATACATGGTATCTGAAGCCAAAATTTCTAAAGAGTTTTGGGTATGTAGAAGCACTAGCAATAACTACCTATATAATAAATAGAAGCCCTAGTGTCTCTATTGATATGAAAACCCCTAAAAAAAAGTGGAGAGGAACTTTTGGATGCACTGATATGTTCATAATAAGCTAAGTAAGAAGGAACCTAGAGCCTTAAAATGTATGCTTAAAGGGTATCCTGGAGGAGTAAAAAGTTAGAAGCATTGAGACTTTAATTCAAACAGAAGTATAATTAGCAAAGATGTAACCTTCAAGGAAGATGAGCCCTACATGGACCTTGAAAGATTAAAGCAACCTACTGTAGAAAATCAGAATGAACCCTCTACCAGCTTACATGTTGAAATCGACTCAAGGTTTAAGAATGCTATGAATAATGATGATCATTCTCAGCATATTATTTTCCTCAACTCCCCTGAAGAAAGACAAGATACTCAACCTAAAATCTAGAAAACTATTTTCTTTTGAGAGATAGAGAAAGAAGAAGTATCAGACCTTCCTATAGATTTGCAAGAGCTAATTGTATATCTAGTCATTCCATAGCAATTATTGATGAAGAACCTAGCAGTTATGAAGAGGCCTTGAACAATAATGAGATAGACATGGCTTGCAGCCATAAAAAGTGAATTTAATTCACTTCACAAGAATAAGACATGGGAATTAATTGAGAAACCACTTAATATGGGCATCATTCCTCGTAAATGGGACTTAACCGAGTTAACTAACCAAATGTATATTAAATAATAATTAACTCTCATGTAAAATTTACATCTCCTCAATGCTTGAGATGTCTTAGAAAACTTTTCGCTTAGACATATCAACTTCTTTGTAGAATTGTACACTACCATTCAATCTGAAGTTATTACATCGAACATTAAACAACAGCTTTGTAAATGTAAGATATATGAGATAAATTTAACATCATGTCCTTAACATCTTTATATGGACTTTTAATATACAAAAACGCTTCAAATTACCTTTTTGAAATTGGTTAAATAGTCAAACTTTCATACTAATCTTTACTTCATTCATAATGAGTACATATCAATATTGTTGAGTTTTATGCCCTAAAAGTCATAGATAGTATATTATTAATTGACCATCATCAATAAAGAGTTACTGATGTTAATTCAATAAATGTTATTGTATGTCTATTTTGTCTTAATAACCCTAAATCCAATAAACTAATATCCAAGGCTGTCTTATGAGTCTTGAACCGTATGTGGAGGCATAAAGGGATCAGTGTTTAAGATACAACCTAAAGGGTCTATAGTATAAGAATAAGGTTGGGTACCATATCCTAGTAACATTATGGATACGACCCACTTTGTATTCGATACAAACGCAATAATCCAATGCATCTGTGTAGCTAACATGCGAGTGTGGGTATCCTATGCAATGAGTTTGCATAAGACTGGACCACGAAATAGTAACTGCTAGATGTAACACCGTTAACTAATTAGGTTCCTATTTCAATTGGATGACCTAGGCAACTTAATCTTAATTCTGAGTATATTATGAACTCCTTTTCACGAAGGATTGTCCTTTGACTTGTATGGGTGAGGATGGCCAGATCGCCGACCCAATATGCCTACCATCTTGGGGACAAGACCGAGTGAGGATCTGGGAACATAATGATACAAGATGGAATTAACTCCTTCCTGCCTTAAGGGTAAGTAGATGAGTGTTCCCTTAAGTGGTGTCTCTCAGACTTGAACAAAGGGCCTTATCCTTTCATTGGCCGGAGAGGGGTTTTTGTTTATTGCTTGGACTATAAATAGGTTGTTCATTAGAGGGGCATTGGTACTTAAAGATTCAAAGGTAACCCAAGGGTAAAACGATAATTTGACCCAGTTGGTGTTACAAACACTCGTGAATAATTAATTTGCCCGTATTGACCTATATCCATGGACGCATAAATATATCTGAGTGGGAAGAGTACAACTATGGATCTGTAATACAGTGTAGCCATAGTTAATGAATATTGATTAATTTGGTTGCAAGTTTAGCCAATTAATCTCATCGCATTAGAGCTTCTGATCTACCGGTCTACCAGGTCCCCTCGTTAGCTCACTAAAGGTTATTTGAAAGGGATAATTTGAATTGTTCAAATTAATTTGAGAAAATATATATTAATGTGATTAATGTATAATTAATTATGGATATGATTTATAATTAAGTTGGAAAGTAATATTTTAATAATATTCAAATTAATTAATTCAAGTGAATTAGATTCATAAAGAATTAATTAAGAGAGAGGTATTGCACATATACATGCGATGTATATGATAATTAAATATATACATTAAATTAGGTTTAATGTGTAAATGGTTATTTAATTATTGTGCAAATTAAAATTAAATAAATGTTATTTAATTGTATAAATTAAATAAGTGTTATTTAATTGGGCTAATTAATTAAATAAATATTATTTAATTAAATGAGCTAATTAATTAAATAGAAAAGGAAACTATATTATGAAAAGGAAAATATATTAGGGAAAGGCCTTGACCTTTCTCTATATAAAGACCTCCCTATTGTCCTTTGCAAGACACACATCCTCATACAGTCTCGTTGTAGAAAAACTCTGACAACACACACATCCTAGTGTTATTGTGCAGAATTTTCTCTAAGCCTCTCTACTCTCTAAAATACTATTCTCCTCTCCCACTCCCAATAGTTAGATACCACCTATTCTCTATTGAGATCCTAAGAGAATAACAAGGTTTCTCTCGTGGTAGTGTTCGAGATCGATCAAGTAGTTGTTTGTGATGAATACCTTTTGGAGATCCGTTCATTGGAACTTTGGAGAGACTTGTTCATGGCATTAGGGAATCCACAAAGGTAAGAATCGTTCTAATCTTTTCCCTAAAAGCATGCTAATTTACGTGTTTATATATTCTTCTTAGATTAACGATTTTTTTATTGTAAAAATCGAATCGCGGGATGCAAGGCATTCTAACAAAACGCTTTCGCTGCGGGATTCGATCACTTCAATTGGTATCAGAGCCAGGTTTCTTACATCTTCATTTTTTTTATTTTTCGAAATGAAGTCGTTTAAAGGTGGGTATAATATTCTACATTATGAATGTTTGAATGTTGGTTCGCAAAATTGGATGTTTTCGGTTCTGGCACTAGATTACTTTTTAATTTGATTAAATTGAAAGGGCATGTTGTATTTTTGGGCGTTTTAACTCTTGCTTAGAGTATGTAAGTCCATGTCGATCGATAGAGCAATCATTGCTGAAGAGATGAAAACATGCAGAAAATGAGTGTTCTACCGATTAGCATCGCGACACTGCTATTGCAGCGTTGCAACGCTGAAAGGTAGAGAGGAAGTATTGTAGTCGCAGCGTTGCAATGTTGCTCTCAGTGTTGCAATGCTCCGAGGATTGACGAAACGATGTGGTGCCGCAAGAAGACGTCTCGACTGCCCTCCTTTTAACCTAGTTCTTTGTTATTTTTTTTATTTAACTATTAAATTAATATAATAATTATATTAATTTAATCTTCTTTTTTTTTTTTTGCATTAGGGTGCCACAATCGGTCCAATTTTGTTGTTTAATTTAATTATGCATTGAATGTATGTTTTAAATAATTTATTGAATTCATATTACATATTGTATGTCATATAGATTAGAAAATACCCACCTTAAGATAAACATGTACATGCATCATGATTAAATATAAAGGGTTATGTTTTATAGATGCATGATTGAATTAGCGTACTCATGCATCATAATATAATTGTTATGTTAGTGATGTATGATTAACCTAAGCATGTCCATGCATCATACTATATACTAAAATTATTCTATAAATAGTGGAATGATGTATGTGAATGCTTGTTGTGTTTATAGATTTAATAATTCATTAATTCATAAAGAGTTATAGTATGAATGAAACAGATTAAATTCTATAATCTAGATTGCATGCAAACATAGGTCATTTTTTTAAAAAGTTGTTTAAAATAGACTTATGTTATTTCTAACGAGATTAGGAATAGTTTAATCCTGTTAATTTGTTTTAATAGGATTAAAATGAATTTCAATAAAAGATTAAATTTATAAAATAATTGTCTATAAGGGACCTTTGTCTAAGGAAGGTTATGTCTAGGAAGGGGTATTTAAGCTGACGGAAATGGAACACTTCTACTTGGGAACCGATCTGGAAGGTGAATTGGACAAATATTTTATAATCATGCAATAGTTGATTGATTTTATTAAAAGAGTTTAATAAATGAAATCAAGTATTGTTAAATTATCCAATACAAATGTTATATTGAGCAAATTTAAAGGACTTAGATAAATTCATTAGTTGGAGTTTTAAGTAAGTATAATAAATTCTAATAAAATGTTAGAATGCTTTAGTGGGAGGATATTGGTATATGTGATATATCAAATTTTAGCTCTCACATCCCCGAGAATTCACACCGTTAGATTCATGCTTGGCTTCGTGTCGTCCTGGCAGCGGCCTCCCTATGGAGAGTGTTTGCATGGGTCAATAACAAGGTGAATGAGAAAAGTATTCATAGTAAGTGGGAGAGGGACGTGTGTCAACGTATCCCGCAGTCTCTTCCATTAGGTTACATCGTGAGATTCCTATGGTCTGTCTACATGTCGCTCTGGGAGCGACCATCCTTTCGAAGGGCCTCATTATAGGGGTCGGAACAATGCAAACTCCAATAATGGATAGGGTTTCTACGGTTAATCTTCAATATTTGTCTTTCTCTTTGGTAGCCTATTGAAGCGTACCTCTGGGATTAAAAAATGTGAAGGTCACACTTATGGGATAAATTAAGTTAGTTAATGAATCATTGTCCGAAACAACGGTAGCTAAACTATAGGAATATGAGTTATTCTAGTATCAGTGATTGGTTGAGATTGTCTTAATTCAGGGGAGGAGTAGCTAATCACCCTTTGGTGGCTGTTGCTCTAAACCTCTGAAGTATCGTTGCAAAAACTAAAATCAATAGTTTAGTTAGGGATCTTTTGATAACATGAGTTTTTGCTAAATTGATTGGATAATTAATTAATGGGTTATGAAAAATATAGCTAATAAGGTCAATTTGTATGTTTCAACATGTCTTCCTCAATTATATCCTTGCTTAAAAATGAAAATTAACCGGTGAAAACTATGACTTACTCAAAGAGTTGAGAGTACCTCGATGCAGTGGGAGGGAAGTATGACTTCCTGGTCATTGTTGAGAATAAGATGCATTCCCCATATAGTTTAATTAGAAGTCTATTGTACATTAACATGTTTACAAAGTTTCTCTTGGCTAAAGTGTTTGAGAATTATCTAGTAAGACTAGGAATACCAGGATAATAACCTAGGGCAAGTGAGAGAAATATTGGGTATGGGATACCGAATGGTAAACCATGGGTTGGGATGCCCTCGTTTATTGTATTTCTCTATAAAACTCAGAAACTCAGTTTTATATATTCGAATATACAAGTTATCAATGGCGTTTTAGTCCAAGTGGGAGTTTGTTGGGTTTTATGTCCTAAAACTTGTGGTTTATAAACAATAAAACTTATTCTGAAAATTCAATAAGTTGTTATTAAATAGATGTATTTCTTATTTTGTTTTAGAAATCCAATAAAACTAAAAAGACCCATGACTATTATATGAGTACTTGAACTTTATGTAGAGACATAAAAGTGGATCAGGTTCGAGTAAATGGTCAAAATGATCAATAGTATATGAATGAGGTTGGGTGCCTTATTCTGGTAACACAATCGGATGTGGTTCACTCTGTGGTTGTTATAAGAAGTTATAAAGTGCTACAGACAATGTGATTCTAATTCGTACATGTTATGACATAAGGAGTGGGGGCGTCCTATGCAAATGGGTTTGTACAGAATCGGACCACGAAATCAGTCACTCTTACTTTATAACACTATTTACTGTTTAAGACTGACTATTTCAAAGCGATGACCTAGGTAACTTGACCTTAATCCTAATCTAACTATGAAATTCTATTTATTCGGGATTATCCTTAGATTTTCATAGGTGAAGTTTGGCTCAACAACGCCGACTCAATAAACCTCCATTTCAGGGGTAAGATCAGGTAGATAGCTGGGGACATAGGGTGCAAGATGGAATTCTCTCCTACCCGCTTTTAGGGATAGTAGAGAGGTTGTTCCCTTAAGTGCTAACTCCGGGTCTTGAACAAGGGACCCCACCCTCTCATTGCCCCGAGAGGGACTCAGTTTGTTGATTGGATCACAAATCAATTGTTCATTAGAGGATCAGTGGGACTTAAGAAACAAGAGGTAATCTCGGGGATAAAAAAGACATTTGACCCAACCGTTATTACGAACAACCTGTGAAGGGTTAACTTACTAATCATGGTTATATCGAGTGGACATAATATATCTACAGTGAGGGGAGTACAACTATGGACTTTAGTAGAGTGATCCAATAATTAACGAATGAGAGTTAATTCGGTGTACTGAGTTTAGCCAATTAATCTCGGATCATTGGAGCCCATGATCTGTAGGTCCACGAGGTCCCTCTACTAGCTTGTAAATGGATTAGTTTTAGAGTAGCGTGATAAGTTAATTTGAAACGTTCAAATTAGAATTAAACGGAATTGGAGATTTAATTAATATTTAAATGTGATTTAAATATTAAATTTATGAAAGTAAAATTTGTATAAAATTAATTTAATATTTGATATTAAATTAATTAGAATTAATTAAATTATTTAATTTTATTATAAATTTAATTTATGAAATTAATTTTATAAAATTAATAAAGTTTTCAATTTTCAAATTAAAATTGATTTTGGAAATCAATTTTATAATGGAAAATTTTGGAAAACAAAACTTTTGCGAAGTTGTATTTCTCCACTATCATGAAGAAGCTCACACTAAATCCACTTAACTCAAGCTTCAATATTCCAAGCATAAGCTGCATCTCATACATCCATCTTCTTTGCATGAGAGTCCTGCAATAAATAAAGAAGATTGGAGTGAAATTGAGGCATGCATCAATAGAGGTTTAGCTGAAAAATTCAAGTTGAAGAAGCTGTTCTTCAAGTGGGTTGTTGTAGTGAGCTCTTCTCTAAGTTCCCTTTATTCAAGTTTATCTTGAGTCCCACAACTCAATCTAGAGCTCCAATCGAATAGTGGGGAAGATCTTGAGGTGGTTCACAACAAGATTTGGAGAAGTTTTGCAACTGAGGATCAAGATTGAAGAGGTTTTACAAAGATATTACTTGAAACCCTCCTATTATTATATGAGCATGCTTTATTTATAGCCAAAATTAATGAATTAGAATGCTTATTGATCCTTGTTGCTTCTGGTGCATGCTAATATACTCCTACAGAAATATGGTGTTTATTAATTAGAATATGGTTATTCATTAATTAAACCATAGAAAGTTTGTTTATAGGGCTAATCATTAAAATTTGTAATATTTTTTTTTTATAATGATACTAACCGTCAACCTATAATAAGTTGCATGCAAACATAGGATCTCATTTTTTTTATTTTAAATGTTTAAAATTACTTTAGACCTAAGATCCCATTATTTCTAATAAGATTAGAATTAAGTTTTACTTCTTTTAAAATAGTTTTTAATTTGATAAGTAGGACAAATAGGATTTAGGTTATAAGGGAATTCAACCAGTGCAATTCTGCCTAGATTTGAAGGTTTTAAGATGACGGTTTACGAAACACCTCCTAATTAAGAACTGACTCAGAGTCTGAGTTGAATTAACCTAAGTCCTATCAACATGCAATATCACGAAGGTAATTAAATGGTTTAATTCACCTAGCACTTTAGAGTAAAGATCTTTTGTAAAAGTTATAATAGGCATAGACTTAAATAGATTCATTAGCCAAAATTTAACTAAATATAATGAAACCCTCAAACTGGTAGAACATTTTAGTGGGAGAAAAATGGTATATATGATATATCAATTTTTAGCTCATACGACCCCAAGAGTTCACACCGTGAGATCCATGCTTAGCTTCGTGTCGCCCTAGGTGCAGTCTCCCTTTGAAAAGTGTTTACATGGATCGGTACCAAGGTGGATAAGGAAAATGTTCATAGTAAGTGAGAGAATGACACATCTCAAGATATCCTACGATCTCCAACATTAGGTTGCTAAAAGGATCAAATACTCGTGGAAGCGTGTGAACGCCTTACATTTAGATAATTGATTTTTAAAGAAATAGAAAACAGAAAAAAAAAAAAATCATGCATTTGTGGGATAAACATTCAAAGAAAATATTGGCATGCTTGAAAAAGAAAGAATATGAGCAATCACAACTTACCTTTGTTGATTCCTCTATTTTTTTCTTCCATCGTTGACAATAATCTCGAACTTCTCCAATATAGAAGGACGCTACCAATGAGATTACCTTGCTATTCTCTAGGATTCAAAGAACTTAGAAGTGTGGTCTCTAAGAACTTTGAGGAGGAACAAGGTAGAGAATTCTAGAGAGAAGTTAGAGAGAAGGTGGAGGCTAGGTTTTTGTATGATATAAAAAACTTTCATAAATGGCTATAAGGATGTATTTATATGGAGAAGGGTTAACCCCTTCCCCAAGAATTTATTTTTATGCCCGTAGTGCTAATTAATTAAATAACCCTTATTTAATTAATTGGCACATTAATTAAATAATCATATATTAAATCATATTTAATATATATTTAATTAATCATCATAAATATCATATATTTATGCTAACCTCCAATCTCCATTATTTGTTAATCAATTGTTAACTATATTAAATCATATTTAATACATAGTTAATTAACATATAAACATCACATATTTATATGTATACATCTCTTTATGAATCTAATTCATATGTATCTAATATCTGAATCTTATTCAAATATACCTCTCTTACATAATTTGAATTATAGATCACATCTATAATTAACCATTATATATTAATCTCATTATTATAAAGTTCCCTCATTTGATTTGAACAATTAAAATCATTCTTCATTACTATCCTTTAGTGAGCTAACGAGGGAACCTTATGGACCTATAGATTAGAAGCTCCAATGATATGAGATTAATTGATTAAACTCCTTTAACCCAATTAATAAATATTCATTAACTACCGATCACTTCACTAAAGACTAATAGTTGCACTCTTCGCACTGTAAATCTATTTCTGTGTCCATGGATATAACCAGTCAACAGTGAGTTGACCCTCCACAAAGCGCTCATAACTACAGCTGGGTTAAATTATTGTTTTGCCCCTGTAGTTATATCTAACTTTCTAAGTACCACTGATTTCTCTAATGAACAAACAGTTTATAGTCCAACTATAGACTAACACCTCTCGGGCCAGTGAGAGGTTGAGGCCTCAGTGTTCAAGACCCAGAATCAGCTGTTGAGGGAGCAATTTATCTACTTTCCCAAGAAATGGGAAGAAGTGAATTCCATCTTGTGTAGTTGTGTTCCCAGCTCCCTATTCAAACAAATCCTCAAAATGGTAGGTTTGTTGAGTCAGCTATCATGGCCACTCTCACCCATACAGATCAAAGGGCTGTCGTCATAAACAAGATTTCACAACTCATTTAGGATTAAGTTTAAGTCTTCTATGGTCATCCTAGTGAAATATTAGTTTCTTCAAGTAACGGTGTTATAAAGAGAAACTAATTATTTTACGGTCCGGTCTATGTATAAACTCCTTTATACAGGATACCCCCACTCACATGTCTTTACATGAATAATATGGTTCATATTGTTTGTAACACTTATATCTCATGTAACAATACACAATTGGTCGTATTTGCAGTGTTATCAAGATAAGGCACCCAACCTTCATCCATTTACTGTAGACCTTTTAGGTTAATACTTGAACATGAACCATCTGTATGTCAACTACATACTATTCAAATGACATTATATAACATTGGATCTTAGTTTATTGGTTGAATTAATGTTGTCTAAATATCAAATAAAATACCTCTGATTTTATTAGATAAATAATTTGTATTAACAAAACTATAAACCATGAGATACACTAGATTTAGGACATCAATCCCAACAATCTCCCACTTGTCTAAAGCTAGTGGAATGTATCAATATACAAAGTAAGTAAAGTGTCAATATACAATACAATAAACTAAGGCATACAATATACCCAATAAAATCTCCCACTTGCCTAGCTTAAATGACTTATATCTCATAGACCCAAACCCTCCAGGTGACCCTCAAAGTTACTGAACTGTGATGATCTTCTTGTAAACACAAGGCTTATCAACATTTTGATCAATGCCATAAGATTTGACTGCAATATCAAACCTTATATTCCAAGATCGAGATGTTTGCTTCAATCCATAAATGGACCGATTAAGCTTGCAAAATTTTTGCTCTTGACCTTGTATAATGAATCCTTTTGGTTAAGTCATGTAGATTGTTTCGTCAAGATTACCATTCAAAAAGGCAGTCTTGACATCAATGTGTCATATCTCATAATCATAATATGTGGCAATGGATAAGAGAATTCGAATAGACTTAATCATAGCAACAGATGAGAAAGTTTCTTCATAGCTCACTCCCTCAACTTGGGTATAACCCTTTGCTACTAATCTAGTCTTAAATGTTTGCACCTTTTCATCTACACCCAGTTTCCTCTTGTAGATCCATTTCCGACCTATGGGTTTTACTCCATCAGGTTGATCTACAAGTTTCCAAATAGAATTGGAGTGTATAGACTGTTGGGTTTTATGTCCTAAAACTCGTGGTTTGTAAACAGTAAACTTATTCTACTAATCAATATAGATATTATTGAAGTTTTATTCAATAAAGTTGTTATTGAATGTATGAATTGCTCATTTCGTTTTAGAAATAACCTAAATCCAATAAACTAAGATCCACGGCTATTGCATGATTACTTGAACTTTAAGTGGAGACATGAGTGTGGATCAAGTTTGAGTAGATAGCCAAAATGGTCTATAGTATACGGATAAGGATGGGTACCTTATTTTTGGAACACTATTGGATGCGGCCCACTTTGTAGATGTTACAATTGTTGTAAAGTGCTATAAATGAAGTGAACCTGATTCGTTCACATGGAGACATACGAGTGGAGGTATCCTATGCAAAGAATTTGTATAGGATTGGATCAACAAATAAGTCACTCTTACTTTATAATGTTGTTTACTATTTAAAGTTGACTATTCCAAAATGATGACCAAGGTAACTTAACTTTAATCTTGAGCTAACTACGAACTCCTGTTTATTAGGGATTATCCTTAGATTTGCATGGGTGAGGGTTGGCTCAACAGTGCCGACTCAATAAGCCTCCCATTTCAGGGGTAAGACCAAGTAGATAGCTGGGGATATAGGGTACAAGATGGAATTCACTCCTACTCGCTTTTAGGGATAGTAGAGAGGTTGTTCCCTTAAATGCTGACTTCGGGTCTTGAACAAGGGGCTCCACCCTCTCATTGGCCCGGGAGACTCAATTTGATGATTGGATCACAAACCAATTGTTCATTAAAGATCAATGGGACTTAAGAAACAAGATGTAATCTTGGGGGTAAAATAGCTATTGACCTAGCCATTGTTATGAACAACCTGTGAAGGGTTAACTTACTAATTATGGTTATATCGAGTGACACAATTATATCTACAGTGAGAGGAGTGTAACTACTGGGCTTTAGTAGAGTGACTTGGTAGTTAACGAATGTTGATTAGTTCGATTTAAAGTGTTAAGACAATTAATCTCGGATCGTTCGAGCACATGATCTATAGGTTCAAATTGAATTTTAACTTCAAATGTAAAATTAAATTTAGGGTTACAATTTGAAGTGTTCAAATTGCAAATTAGGGTTTGTAAAATTATATTCGATATAATTAATGTTTAATTTATCGAAATTAAACGAATTTGAAGAGTTTATAATATTTAAATATTGATTCAAATATTGATTACATGAATAGGATTCATGTTTAAAATTAGGTGTTTGATTAATTTAATATTTGATATTAAATTATTATTTCACTAATTAAAATTGTTTTATTAATTAAAATCAAACTATTTTTTGAAATTTAAAATTGATTTAATTTTGAATTAAATAAATTTTGAATTGAAAATTTGAGTTTGATAGTGCAAATTTTCAATTTCTTGGAAACTGGATGTGTCTTAACATAATCCCAACACCTAGCTCACTAAATACTTCAAATTGTAGTGTCAAAGTCTTATATATTTGAGTGCTTGCATGAAAAGATTAGATAAAACTCAAAATTTCTCAGATTGGTGGTGATTGATTATTAGAAAAAATAGTTTTCTGCAGCAACTCTATCTTCCTCTCAAAACCTCTCTGTCTCCCTTCTCAATTCACTTCAAATTAGAGTTCCACCACTCTAATTCAAGACTGGGAATGGTAGAAAAGATCTCTTGGTGGTTCCACTATGGATTTGAAGCTCAGAGTTTGTGGAGAGCAGCTAGAGTTTTGAAGAATAGTACAAAGGTAACAGTTTTGAAACCCTCTTTGTTGAAAAACTGGTTTTGCATGCTTTTAGAACTCAAATTAAATGTAATTATTCGGGTTAGCTTCTTTTTTTTACTTTCCCTCTTACAATTACAATGGGAAGGTTCCCATTTTCTCGCTGACCCATCATGCAAAAGGTACGCCGTTAGAGTAGTGCTTATTGATTCTGATTGCTTCTATTGCATGCTTGTATGTTCTATCATTGACCTCTTTAGGTAGATCTACAAACTCTCATACTGAATTGGTGTACATAGACTCCATTTCAAGGTCCATGGCTTTGACTCATTGGTCCTTGTCTACGCCATTCATTTCCTATTTGTAGGACAATGGATCCTCAACATCATTGTCTGGTATGACAACCTAAGTTTGGTTACCCAAGTAATGGTTAGGTTATGTTACAACTCTCTCACTGTGTCAAGGCACCCTCAATGATTGAGAATGACGAGATTAATCTGAAGTGTTGGCTTCTTTATTAACTCTTGATGAAGGACCAGGTGCATCAACAACCTTGTTGATTCTTCAGTAGCTTCATTTAATACTAATTTACTACATGGTTTACGATCTCTCATTTATTCTTCCTCCAAGAATGTAATATTTATCAATACAAACACCTTGGTTTCTTGAGGATCGTAGAATAGATCAATTCTCATTTCTTAGGATAAGGAATAAATTGACATAATCTTGAACGAGGTTCCAACTGAAGGGAACGGCAAAGTCTGCAGTGGAAACGGGATCGTCCCAATTTCTGTTTTTCATAAAATTCAAATTTACAGGACGGAAAATATGCATTACACAGAGAATTTTATAGCATGCTTCATGGGAGAGGAATTAGGGAATAAATAACACTTACCCGTAAAACCAAATGATCTTCACGAATTCCTCCTCGGTTCGGTCAAGAACACTTTGATCTCCAAAAATTCAGCAAAGCAAGAGGCTACAACCAGAAAGCCTCCTGTATTCTAATTAACGGTTGAGAATTAGCAGAAGGTGTGGACTCTGCTAATTTTTGGGAAGAGGGGGAATTTAGAAAGGAAGAAGAAAATCTTTTTTTTCTTCTCTGTCTTCTTGGGATATTTTCCAGAGAAAAACTACCATCATCAACGTCAAAAGGGAAAAGAAGATCTCATCCAAATCCCCACTCTCATGTTCTGTTGAGAGATCATTTAGAGAAGGGAGTTGTAACTCCCTCCCTTTAATTTTGAAATTTTAAATTAAAAATAAAATAAATTTAATTTAAAAAATTATATATATATATATATATATATAACTATATGTTATATCAAATATAACATATAACCTATAGTTTTTATATTGTATCTAATACAATATATCCTATAGTCTTAATTTCTCTCAATCATTCATGGTATTTAATATAAATCATACTTATACTCAATTTAATTATATGAATCTCATCCATATAATTAGTATTTGAATCACATTCAACTATTTAGTTCCTCTCAAAATAAACTTTATAATATAATGTATTAAATACATTATATTAACTATATCCCATATAATTAATCTAAATTAATTATATCATGTATAATTAATTTAAAAATTCAAATTAATCCAAAATTAATTCTCAATAATCCCCGTTGAGCTACAGAGGGGACCTTATGGACCTGTAGATTGAAGTTCCAATGATACTTGGATAATTAATTAAACTCCTTTAATCAAATTACCCAACATCCATTAACTGTCAGTCACTCCACTAAAGACCGATAGTTGCACTTTTTGCACTACAGATATATTTCTGTGTCCATTGGATATAACCAGTCAACAATGCAATGACCCTTCACAAATTGCTCGTAAGTACAACTCGACCAAAAATACCGTTTTGCCCCTGTAGTTACATCTAACTCCTTAAATACCATTGATCCCTCTGGTGAACAATAGGTCATAGTCCAATTATGACCAAACCTCTCTCAGGCCAGGAGAGTATGTGGCCACATTATTCAAGTCCCGGAATCAACCCTTAAAGGAGCAAGTTTTCTACTTTCCCTAACATCAGGGAAGAAGTGAACTTCATCTTATGTAGCTGTGTTCCCAGCTCCACCAATCAAACGAATCCTCAAAATGGTAGGCATATTGAGTCAGGGATCTGACCACTCTCACCTATACAAATCAAATGACCGCCTTCATAGTCAGGAGTTCACAACTTACTCGGGATTTAGGTCATGTCCCCTATGGTCATCCTGGTGAAATATAAGTCTCTATTATTAACAATGTTATATAATGAGACTATTCATTTCGTGGTTGGTCTTATACAAACTCTTTGTATAGGATACCCTCGTACACATGTCTTCAAATGAATGATCAGGATCAGATCATTTTTAGCACTTCACAACAATTGTAACATCTACAAAATGAGTCATATTTGTAATGTCACCAAGATAAGGTACCCAG
The DNA here is from genome assembly GCF_009727055.1 of Benincasa hispida. Classification (NCBI taxonomy): domain Eukaryota; kingdom Viridiplantae; phylum Streptophyta; class Magnoliopsida; order Cucurbitales; family Cucurbitaceae; genus Benincasa; species Benincasa hispida. The sequence continues at coordinate 24,516,711 of NC_052350.1, forward strand.
ACCATTTAGGTTATCATTTAAACATGATCCACTTGTATATCTCTACATACGTGTCTAAATTACATAAAATAACCCAAAATCTTTGTTTATTGGATTGAGTATATGCTCATAAAATAATTATTATTTTAATAATAATAATTTGTTTATACAAAGTTTACAAACTACGAGAATACAAGAGAGATTTAGGACACCAATTCCAACACCATCTTCTTAGGATTTGTCATTATCATGCTTGAAGGACAACCTTAGATTCTGAAGTAACGTAAACTCAGTTTACGCCCCCTCCATAACTCATAAGGCATTTCAAAAACACGTTTCGAGGGAATATTATTCAAGATGTGAACTGCAGTCTCTATTGCATACCCCCCAAAATGAGCTAGGCAATTGAGCATAGCTTATCATAGAACAAATCTTGTTTAACAACGTTCTATTTCTCCTTTCTGATACACCGTTCTGCTGAAGTGTACCAGGTATTGAAAGTTGGGATTCAATTCCATGTTCTATCTTATGATTCTGGAATTCTAAACACATGTACTCTCCAACCCGTTCAGCTTGAAGCATTTTCATTTTGACTAACAAGTTTTCAACTTCAACCTTGTACTCTTTGAACTTTTCAAAGGCTTCAAACTTGTGTCCCATTAGGTATTAGTAACCATATCTTGAATAATCATGTATGAAAGAGATGGAGTATTCATACTGTCCTAGAGCTTTTACATTCATTGGACCACAAAGAACCGAATGTATGAGCTTTAAGGGCTCTTTGGCTCTATAATCTTTTCCACTAAAAGGTCTTTTAGTCCTTTTTCCTTCAAGATAGGATTCATATGGAGGTAATGAATCATCTTCTAACTTGCTTAAAAGTCTATTCTTTACAGTCTCTTGATTCTATCGAGATTTATGTGACCTGATCTCAAATGCCAAAGATAGATATTATTGTTACCTGGAGAAATTCTTTTTCTTTTAGTTTGAGTATTTGCAGTTTTAAACATCTCATGATTTAAAAGTGCTTTTGATTCAGTTGGTCTTAACACATATAAATTGTCTTCTAGTTTAGCTAAACAAATCGTGTCACAATTTTTAATAACGAATGCTAAAAGAAATAGAACATGATTGTTTAATTAAACAAGAAATAGATACAAGGTTCCTCTTAATTTTATGAACTATATATAAATTTTCCATAATTAAGCTCTATTTCCGAAAAAACTTAGCAACTCCTACTACACTAGCTAAAATGGTGTCTTCTATTCCAACCTTGAGCGTCATTTCACCCTCATAGATCTACTGGAAGGAATTAATTCCCTGTAAAGAAGAACAAGTGGCTCCTGAATCAAGTATCCAGGCATTATGCTCATTTTTCACTAAACAAGTTTCTAAGACCAGTAAATCATATTTACCTTCCTTCTCTTTCTTGTTATCAACAAGATACTTGGGCCAATTGCATTTCCAGTGACCATGCACATTGCAGTGAAAGTACTTGCCTTTGTCAGCCACCTTGGCCTTTCCCTCTCCTTTCCCAGAAGCAGGAGTCTTCCCCTTCCCTTCTTTCTTTTTCTGGATCTTCTTAGAACCAGAAGATAATGGAATAGGCTTAGTTCCAAAGGAGGGTCCATTATTGAACTTCTTGGAATGGGCAACATTTGCCTCTCTTTCTACCAATCTCTTACTTTTCATAAGACACTGATAAGTCTGTAACTGATTCAAGAGGGTAGTTATGGTGTACTCTATCTTATTCATAATTGCATCGCTGCGGAATTGAAGAAAACTCTTCGAAAGAGTCTCTAAAATAAAAGACACTTGACTCTGCTCGTCGATAATCGTACCATTCATCTCGAGCAACATTGAAATAGACCAACAGATCGAAAACGTGTTCCCTAGCTGATTGGCCATCCTTCATGTGCATGTTATTAACATAATTGAAAGCCTCATGCTGGATCAGAGAGGATGGTTGTCACACCCTGCCCTAAGCCCGCACTCATGAGGCATGATATTAACTGATGATACTTTTTTAACCTACTAGTTTCTTTTAATAACCTTACTTATAACAGCAGCGGAAAGTATTACATGCTTTTATTAGAAACTAGTTTACAAACTCAAGTTACATTTACATGAAAAACCCTATCCTGACAACCAATCTCACTTAGTACAATTTCTAAACTTGTGGCCGACTTTAACTAACACCGCAACCTACCTGGGCTTGTCAGCTACCTGCAAGATAAACATAGAGACAAACCACGAGCTTTACAAAGCTCGATGATTGGTAAAATAAATACAAGTCTTCCACAAACATTATCACGAGGTTCTTAGGTAAACCCCCACCATATCATGAAGCTTTCACAAACCCACCTACACACACGGTAGATGGTTAACATATCATAACTAAAATAGCAACCTATGTGCACATAGTTCTCCCTTTCATGGGCTAAGAAGCTAGGCCCGTCGGCCCTCTGACCATCCCATTTCAAAGTTTCTCTGTCCCATACGCTCAAGCACTAGACTCCTCGGTCCCCTGACCATCTTGTAAGGATCCATTCTGGGCTCAGGTTCTAGGTTCCTAGACCCCCTGACTATCCAAACTTCATACATATCTCATAGCATAACCTACAGCATATTAATTCACAATTTGCTTAAAGAATAAAGGAAGAAATCACTCACAGTGATTTGTTGATAATTTTCTTCGCAGTTCACCCGGTTTCCCTTATTCCACCGTTGGACCCTATTTTAGGTTTAACTTTAAGCTTAGATTCCTAATGCTTCCGGGCCTTATCTCAAGACATTCCCTTCTTAGAAAATGTGTGAAAATGTCTTAACTATAATACCTTAAAGTTTCGCCTTGAAATTTCTGGGCGAAAGTTCCGAGTCTTAAGTTTATTCCTCCTGGCCCGACTGTCTCCTCACTGGTGAACACCTCATGGTTTTCCTTGAATTTGACAGCCTTAAAGTCATAATTTCATTGAGAAAGCCTCATACTGAAACTACACTTAATTTAGAAACTTTTGGGCCAAAATTCAGCTGATTTGCACGAGTATTTTGGGGAAACTTCTTGTTTGAAGTTAGCCTATGCGTCTGCCTGTACGATACTGCTCCCTTTGCGCCTTTGCTTGCACCTCTGACTAAGCACTGCCTTCCCTTTTCTGTATCTCTTATTTTTCCCTTTCTTTATGGTTTTTAAGTACTTAACTGATGTGTGGGTCGAAATGTGGCATTCTCCCCCTTTTATAGGCGTTCAACCCTTCTCCTTTGCCTGACACCTCCTTCTTTAGCCACATCCAAGTGTTTTTCTTAGCATCTGCCAACTTCTAGCCTTCTTCACCTCCTGCTTGAGGTGTCTTCACCTCACACCATCAACGCAACCCTTGCATCAATGCAATCTTAAGTGTCTTCCTCCTCCATAGCCAACGCTTGAGGCTTAACTTTGCATGTCTACTCGTGCATCCACCTCATTTCCTTAAGGCCTAAGGCTCCCTCCTAGCAAGCCACATGTCTAGATGACGTCCTTCATATGTGTTATCCTTCATATGCGTCTATCCAACTTAATATGCGTTCAACTAGGATGATGAACAACACTTCTTTCAGTGCATACTACTAGCCTCGGATATCCAACGCATAGCATATCACCAACTCATAACATATCACCAGCGTATGGCAACCCTTCGTTCAACTTGGTTCTCAACTCAACACCATCGCATCTCTTATAACCAACGCAACCCACCTCATTTACCTTGTTACCGCAAGCCTTAACAATGCAAGGGCAAATCTCTATCCGTCTATCCTAGCTCGTTACATAACATAGCTTATACCTTATCAAGGCCGCCGCATCCTATACATCGCATCCATCGCTTACTACCAGCGCATTCCCTCAGCCGCATATGCGCACACCATCGGTCGCATATCGTAGGCCGCTCCATCGCACGCCCTCGGTCGCACACTCTCGCGTAGTAAGGCCGCCGCAGACCGTCAACGCATAGCACCGCGCATGTTGTCAATGCATAGCATGGTCGCATGACATCAATGCATAGCACCGCACACATGTCATCAACGTATAGCTTCGTCGCATGACATCAACGCATAGCACCGCGCGCATGTTATCAACGCATAGCATGGTCACATGACATCAACGTATAGCACACACATGTCATCAATGCATCCCTTCGACCGCAAACCATCAGTCGCATACTCTCACATCCAACACATCCATCTTGTCCAATGCCACCATCGCCGCATGCCTCTATCGTCGCATGTCATCCATCGACGCATGCCTCGCACCGCGTCACCGCATGCCCTCGCACCACTGCAACCTATCAACGCATATCCTTCGACTGCATGCCTTCGGCCGCATAGATGCATACCATTGTGTCCAACGCATCCATCACAGCCATTGCACCCCATGCGTTGATCCAACCTCTAAAAGCAGTGGCTCTCGCATACGTTATTCTTAGCCATACTTCAATCTCTCTCTCCATGCCCAAGTAACCTCTCAAAACTTTATGGCCAACGCATGGCACTACATCTACACATAGTCCAACACTTAGTCACTTTCACCTTAGCTTCCACTGCATGGTTATACTTAGCCAAATCTTCACTAGTTATGGCTTATTTTCAAAGTATTTAACAAATTCTTTTTATCACTTAGAAATTTTCCTACTCTTTGTCTTAGGATTTAACTCATTCTTAGTTAATTCCGTTTATTGTCGGCTATGAAAGGGAAAATGGATTCCGAGTTTCACATTTACTCCCCCCTTAAGAAATTTCATCCTCGAAATTTAAAGCAATATCATAAACATATTTTATTTATTTATCTGATCCTTCTCAACTTTATTACATTACACTAGTTTTATTCAAACTTTACATTGGTTCCCTTCCCGAGTACTCCTTCCTTCAAAACCAGTAGTCCTTCCAAGCTTGGTTTCCTTCTAAGCTATTAGCCGGATCATTGGTTGGACAGTCTTTGCACTTATGACTAGGTTGTTCACATTTTAAGCACAAACCTTCCCTCCCCTCTTGGTCTTTCCAATGACTCTTATGGCACCTACGGCAGGGGTAGTCTTTAGTCGCGTCAAAATTTGGTTCCCGGTGACTGAGGCTCTGGGCATTGTTTCCCTATATGCCCTTCACGTCTATAGATATAGCATTTATCCATTCCTTTCAGGCATTCCCCGGGGTGATATTTCCCACATCTATCGCATAATGGGTTCCTTTCTTGATTTGATCCCATCTAGCAAACAATAATTTCATCAAACAAACATAGTTTGTTAACATATATTTATTAATCATAACAAACATATTTACAAGAAGAAATTTCATACAACATCTATAATAGAAAATAGTACATATCTATCTACTCTTCAGGGGCTTTTCCCTTGGCTGTGTCCTCCTTCCCTAACTAGGGGCAATTTCGTTTGTAGTGACCAACTTCTCCGTAGGTATAGCATACGTTTTTGCCTCCATGGCAACGCCCAAAGTGATATCTCCTACAATTTGAACACCACGGCCTTCGAGTGCTGGCTATAGATTCGTTGGGCTTGTATACTTCTTCTAGAGTAAGTTCTTTTGTTGTCTTCTGCTTTTCGGAGTTGGTCTTACTTATCCTTTTATTTAGAACCCCCAAGGAGTATTTCTGGCTCTTTTCTCGCTCCCTCATAGGTTCCGTTATTGCTAGCGATCCTAGGCTAGCTTCCACACGTAACGTTGTCTCTACTAATTTTGAAAGTTCTGCCTAGCTGGTAGTTATGTGCGTTCGTATTTCACCTCGTAGCCCTTCCTCAAATCTCCTACATCTTTCAGCTTCATCTAATATTATACAGGCGGCGTATTTTCTAAGTTCAGTGTATTTTTGTTCATACTCGGTTATCGATGGTGAGCCTTGTACGAGTTTCAGAAATTCATTTCGCTTTGCATCGCAAAACGTTTAAGGATAGAATTGTTCATGGAAGGCTTTTCCAAATTCCTCCCAGGTTACTTCCCCCCTTCTCCTTCTTCTATCTTCAAATACGCACCACCAATCCTCAGCTCTTTTCTGAAGTAGGAAAGTGGCTAGGGGCTACTTTTCTATCTTCAGGGCATCGCATTACCCTGAAACATTTTTCTATCATCACGAACTAGGCTTCCACATCTGCTGGGTTTGTGGTTCCTTCAAAGGTCGAGGCTTCTAATGCCTTCAATTGCTCAATACTAAATCTTTTCTCTGGGTCTACTGTCACCCCTTTTAAGTTTTCGGCCAGATATCGAGCAAATTTTCCCATCATTTGCTCGTCACCTCCAGCCTCTGCCTGCAGATGACTCGACTCGCCCTGGTCTTCTCCTGTTGTCTTCGAGATAGCATCTTGAGTCCCTACTGGTTACTAGCACAGTCTGCCACGTGGCATGATTCCTATAATAAACCACACATTTAGACTTACTACAGTATTACTATACTATTTTCTAGTTTACCCTTTTCCCAAAACCTTATGCTCTGATACCAAGTTGTCACACCCCGCCCCGAGCCCACACTCCTGAGCCCGAGGTGAGGCATGATATTAATTGATGCTACTTTGTTTAACCTACTAGTTTCTTTTAATAACCTTACTTATAACAATAGTAGAAAGTATTGCATGCTTTTATTAGAAACTAGTTTACAAACTCAAGTTACATTTACATGAAAAACCCTATCTCGACAACCAATCTCATTTAGTACAATTTCTAAACTTGTGGTAGACCTTAACCAACACCGCAACCTGGACTCGTCAGTTCCTGCAAGATAAACACAGAGACAGACCATGAGCTTTACAAAGCTCGATGAGTGGTAAAACAAATACAAGTCTTCCACAAACATTATCATGAGGTTCTCAGGCGAACCCCCTCCATATCATGAAGCTTTCACAAACCCACCTACACACACGGTAAATGGTTAACATATCATAACTAAAATATCAACCTATATGCACATAGTTCTCCCTTTCATGGGCTCAAAAGCTAGACCCGTCGGCCTTCTGACCATCCCAATTCAAGGTTTCTCTGTCCCACAGGCTCAGGTACTAGACTCCTCGGTCCCCTGACCATCCTGTAAGGATCCATTCTAGGCTCAGGTTCTAGGTCCCTAGACCCCCTGACTATCCCAACGTCATACATATCTCATAGCATAACCTACAACATATTAATTCACAATTTCTTAAAAGAATAAAGGAAAAAACCAATCACAGTGATTTATTGAGAACTTTCTTCGCAGTTCACCCGGTTTCCCTTGTTCCACTGTTGGACCCTATTTCAGGTTTAATTTTAAGCTTAGATTACTAATGCTTTCAGGCCTTATCTCAAGACATTCCCTTCTTAAAAAATGTGTGAAAATTTCTTAACTATAATACCTTAAAGTTTCGCCTTGAAATTTCTTGGCAAAAGTTCCGAGTCTCAAGTTTATTCCTCCTGGCCCGACTGTCTCCTCACTGGTGAGCACCTCACAGTTTTCCTTGAATTTGATAGCCTTAAAGTTAGAATTGCATTGAGGCAGCCCTCACACTGAAACTACACTTAATTTAGAAACCTTTGGTTAAAAAATCATCTGATTTGCATGAGTATTTTGGAAAAAATTCTTGTTTGAATTTAGCCTATGCATCTGCCCCATACAACCCTACTCCCTTTGCGCCTTTGCTTGCACCTCCGACCGAACACTGCTTTCCCTTCTCTGAACAAGCCTTGTCATTGGCCTTCGTCCATCAATTATAAGCATCCTTTAATACTTGGGATGCATTACGAATGGGGATAGGAGGATATTCCTCTATTAAGATGAATCGTAGATCATCTATAACTAGAATCATATTCAAGTTAGATTTCCACATCGCATAATTTTCTAAGGTTAATTTTTCATTCTTAAGAAAATAATTGTGGAAAAAATTCTAAAACAAATAACGAAAAATTGATCGTATTAGTTATATTTGTCTTAACCCATTAAAAAACAAGTATCCAATCAATTTAGCAAAACAAGTAATCAAAGAACCCTAATTAAACTATTGATTTAGTTTTTGCAACGATACTTCATATGTTTAGAGCAACAGCCATCGAAGGGTTATTAGCTACTCCTCCCCTGAATGGAGACAATCTCCGTTAATTACTAATATCAAAATAACTCTTATTTTTATAGTTTTTAGCTACCGTTATCCTGTCAAGGATTCATTAATATGTGTGACACTACTATTTTCGGATCTCAGAGGTATGCTTCAACAGATTACCGTAAAGAAAGACAAGTGTTGAAGATTAACCTAAGAAACCATATCCATTACTAAAGTTTGCGTTGTTCTGAATCATATGATCAGGCCCTACGAAGGGATGGTCGCTCCAAGACAACATGCAGGCGGACCATAGGACTCTCACGGTGCAACCTAATGGAGAAGACTGTAGAATTTGTTGACACACATCCTTCTCCCCCTTACTATAATACATTCTCTATTCACCTTGGTATTAACCCATGCAAATACTTTTCGAAGGGAGGCTACGCCCCGGATGACACAAAGTCGAGCATAGATCTCACGGTGTGAACTCTTAGGGACGTGAGAGATAAAAATTAATATATATCCCATATACCATTTTTCTCCCACTAAAGTATTCTGTTATTTTAGGATTTTATTATACTTAGTTAAACTCCGACTAATGAATCTATATAAGTCCTTTTTAATTTGCTCAATATAATATTTATATTGAATATATTAACAATACTTGATTTCATTTATTAAACTCTTTAATAAAATCGATCATCTACTGCATGCTAATAAAATATTTGCCCAGTTCACCTTCTAGGTCGGTTCCCAGGTGGCGGTGTTCTATTTCCATCAGCTTAGATACCCCCGCCTAGACAGAACGTTTTTTAGACAAAGGTCCCTTATACACTATTATTTTATAAATTTAATCTTTTAATAAAATTTATTTTAATCCTATTAAAGGAAATTTAAAAATTAACATATTCTTAATCTCATTAGAAATACTTCCAATATAAGTCTAGATAAATTAATTTTAAACCAATTTAAAAATAATTTGGACTTATGTTTCCATGCAACTTTTGATTATAGCTTTTAATCTATCTCATTAAACATATAACACTTATATTTTAATGTTGTATTAAAACTTATAATTTTCATCTAATGACGTTGATCAAATATAACGCTTATATTTACTAAGTGGTGTCATGCTCAATGTAGGGTTTATTTTCATGGGAAAAACATAACATTTGTATTTGCGATCCATGAAAAAAAAAACATACATATTCATCATTCCACCATACATTATAACATTTATAACTTTGTATGATGTATGAACATGCTTAATTAATCATACATCAAAATAATACAACATTTATATTATGATGCATGGGCATGCTAGTAAAATCATGCATCCATAAAATATAACACTTGTATTTAATCAAGATGTATGAATATGTTTATCCTAAGGTGAGATTTTGAATCTATATTACATACGTTATGTAATATAAATTCAAACATTCATTTAAACATGCATCAAATGCATAATAAATTAAACAGCAAATATTGGACCACATTTTGGCACCCTAAATAAAATTAATTAAATTAATATAACTATTTTTTATTAATTAAATTAATTAAAATAAATAAAATTACATAAAAACTAGAAAAACTGCTGCAAACACGAAAATGAGGCTCAAATCCACGACCATCAGACTCCTCGAACGTGTATGTGAAGTTCGAAGTGTTGCAACGCTAAGGGGTACCGTTATAACTTTATAGATGATGTTCATCTCATCTGGCCCCCAGCGTGGCAATGCTTTGATAGCAGTGTTGTGACAATACAGTCCAGAATGCTCCATGTTGCTTCGTTTTGCCTTGAATTTTGATTGAAAACCTTAGTTTTCTCATCATTCTCTTCAGAAACTATTCCTCCTCGATCGATACGGACTTATAGACTCAATAGCAAAACATAAAGCCCAAAAAACAATAAGCCTTGTTAACAATCACCAACACTACCACAAGAATAACCTTGTTATTCTCTAGGATTCCAAGAGTTGGATGAATGGACTCCAACCCTTGGAAAAGAAAGAGATAGAGAGATTGTAGAGAATGTAGAGAGGAATTAATTTGTGGAGGTTAGGGTATATGATTTTCACCAAAAAAAAAAAAAAAACTCGTCTTTCCTAAATGAATTAATAAGACAAATTTATATGGAGAAGGATTACCCCTTCTCTAAGTAATTTCCCTTTTACACTTGATGTCAATTAATTACATAACCCCTTAGTTAATTAATTGACACATTAATTAAATAACCATATATTAAATCTAATTTAACATATAGGGTTAATTAATTAATATATACAAATATCACATGTTTATATTCTTCCACCTCTCTATCATTTGTTAATCAATTAATTAGTCATTAGTTAATCAATTAAGTAATTGTATTAAATCATATTTAATATAGAACTAACATATAAATGTCACATACTTATATGTATACATCTCTTTAGGAATCTAATTCATAAATCTAATATTTGAATCTCTTTCAAATATATCTCTCTTATATAATTTGAATTATAGACCACATCTATAGTTAATTATATATTAATGACATCAATATATAATTTTCCCAATTGATTCGGTCAATCAAATCATTCCTCATTAATATACTTTAATGAGCTAACAAGGGGACCTGATGGACCTATTAGATTAGAAGTTCCAATGATATGAGATTAATTGGCTAAACTCATTAACAAACTTAATCAATATTCATTAACCGTGGGAACACTCTACTAAAGACCCACAACTGCACTCTTTTAACTATAGATATATTTCTATGTCCACGGATATAGATCAATAATAGTAAGTTAGTCCTTTACAAGTGTCCGTGACACCAACTAGGTTAGTCCTTTACAAGTGTCTGTGACACCAACTAGGTCAAATTACTGTTTTACTCTTAGGTTACATCTGTATCTTTAAGTACTAGTGCTTCTCTAATGAACAAACTGTTTATGGTCCAACCATTAAATAGAAACCCATCTCGGGCCAGTGAAAGGGTAGGGCCCTTTATTCAAGTTTCAGAGACAATACTTAAGAGAATAATTATTTATTTACCCTAAAGTTAGGAAGAAGTGAATTCCATATTGTGTTATTATGTTCCCAGCTCCCCACTTGGTCTTGTCACCAAAATGGTAGACTTATTGAGTTGGAAAATGACCACTTTCACCCATATAATTCAAAGGACAATCCTTCGTGAACAGAAGTTCATAGTACACTCAGGATTAAGACTAAGTTGCCTAGGTCATCCTATTGAAATAGAAACCTACCTAGTTAATGATGTTACATCTAGTGGTTACTATTTCGCAATCCAGTCTTATGCAAACTCTTTGCATAGGATACCCCTACTCGCATGTCACCTATACAAATGCGTTAGATCATTGTGTTTGTATCAAATACAAAGTGGGTCGTATCCAAAGTTTCACTACGATAAGGTACCATTTGGGATTGGTGTCCTAAATCTCCTGATAGTCTCGTAATTTGTAAACATTCTGTAAACTTATTGTTATTAATAAAATAAATATTATTTTATAAACATTCACTCCATCTAATAAACTAAGATCCATGGTTAGTTTATGTAACTTAAGTATGTATATGGAGACATACAAGTGGATCATACCTTAAGTAATAACCTAAATGGTCTGTAGTAGATGGATAAAGGAGGGATACCTTATCCTGATGATACTACGGATACAACCCACTTTGTAGATGTTACAAGTGTTGTAAAGTGCGACAAATGGTCTGATCCTGACCATTCATGTTGAGACATGTGAGCGGGGGTATCCTATACAAAGAGTTTTTATAAGATTGGACCATAAAATGATTAGTCTCTTTATATAACATCGTTGATAATTGAGATTTACATTTCACTAGAATGACCATAGGTGACATGACTTTAATCCTTGAGTGAGTTGGGAACTCCTGCTCATGAGAGCGGTCCTTTAATTTGTATGTGTGAGAGTGCCCAGAATGCCAACTCAACAAGCCTACCATTTTAGGGATTCGTCTGATTGGGGAGCTGGGAACTCAGCTACACATGACGGAATTCACTTCTTCCTGAAGCAGGGGTAAGTAGATAAATTGCTTCCTTAAAGGTTGATTCCGAGTCTAGAACATAGTGGCTACACTCTCTCCTGGCCCGAGAGGACTCAGTCATAGTGGGACTATGACTTATTGTTCATTACAGGAATCAATGGTACTTAAGGAGTTAGATGTAAATCTAGAGGAAAAATAGTAAATTGGCCCAACTATAATGACGAGTGATTTGTGAAGGGTCATTGCACTACTGATTGGTTATATGGACAAAGAAATATATCTGTAGTGCGAAAAGTGCAACTATCAGTCTTTAGTGAAGTGCCCAATAGTTAACGGATGGTGATACCATAATTAAAGAGTTGAGTCAGTTATTGACGTACCGTTGGAGCTTCAAGCTACAGGTTCATAAGGTCCCCTTAGTAGTTCAATGGGTTCAAATTGAGAATCAGATTTTGGGTTAATTTGAAGTGTTCAAATTAACAAGAGGAAATTCAATTATATGTGATATAATTGATGCAATGTATTTGATACATTATCATTGGAGAAATTAATATAAATATGATTTATATTAAATACCATAAGATAGAAAAAGAACTATGGTTTATATGTTGTATATGATGCAATATTAAAACTATAAGTTATAAATATAATATAATAAGTTAGTTATTATATTTATTTATAATATGTTAATTATGTGATAATTAATTATTCTTTTTCTTAATTACTGACTTAAGTGGGAGGTTATTTTGCGTTTATGGTAACTGTGAGATAAAAAGGAAAATGGTTTACTAAATCAGATGAAGATTCATTATTGTATCATTTCACAAAAAGAAAAACTATCGAGTAAAAGAGTTTTACTAAATGATAGTATCTCACAACCTAAATGATCAAGTATCGAGTTTGTTATACGATAGTTACTTATTGCTACACGATTAAGTAGCAAGTCTATACGATAGGCTTCTTTTTACTACACGATCGAGTATCAAATCTACTCGATAGACTTCTTGCTTCTCATACTTACTCGATCATCTACTCGATCATTTATCTCCTTCATTCCTCTAACCAAACTCATACAGAGTCCACAACTCCTGGATTCTCACACCGAGAATACCAAGATAACCTTTATGGCAGTGTTTAGTTCTGTTCGAGGGTTGAGGTTCATCCAGTTGATCATTGAGATCAAGTTCTGATCGTTACATTCAAGATCATGTTGTTGGACGCATTGATGAAGGATAGAAGGATACTTGAAGAAATAGTTCTTCAAAAGTATGGCATACTCTATCCTTTGTTTGTTCTTTAAGAAGCATGCTATAATTTTATTGTTATGTTTAATCTGTCCTTTTAGACTATAATTGTTTGTGTTCTGTCTCAATGGAGTTTGTAATGATCCGCTTCTGCTCATTGGTTCTCTATTTAGATTTTCTTCAATTGGTATCAGAGCCAGGTTGTTCTGATATTTCAAATTTCATTACTTGTTGAACTTCTTTTACAGTCTTGGTGGGTTTTTTTAAGTTTTCTACAATGCGTTTAAGAGTTAAATGTGGTTGTGGATGCGTTTGATGGATGTTTACAGGATGATTGCCTCTATTTAAAGCTTTCTTTGAGTTTATAAAGTGTTAATTTGTAAGGGCCTTTGTGTTTTTTGGACATAATTAACAAGCAATTGAGTCTATATTCAAATTTTTGTTTGTGTTTGAGTCATTCGTGATGAGGCTTCAAAGATGCATGGAGATGTTGTTTGCTTCAGGGAAGGAGTAAATTTTGTCTTGTGTAGCTGAGTTCCCAGCTCCCCAGTCAGACGAATCCTCTAAATGGTAGGCTTGTTGAATTGGAATTCTGGCTACTCTCACCCAATCAAATGACCGCCCTCATGAGCAGGAGTTCCCAACACACTCAAGATTAAGGTCATCTCACCTATAGTCATTCTAGTGAAATGTAAGTCTCAATTATCAACTGAATTATATAAAGAGACTAATCATTTCATGGTCCGGTCTTATATAAACTCTTTATATAGGATATCCTCGCTCGCATGTCTCCACATGAATAGTCAGGATCAGACCATTTGTAGCACTTTACAACATTTGTAACATCTACAAAGCGGGTTGTATTCGTAGTGTCATCAGGATAAGGTATCCCTCCTTTACCCATCTACTACAGACCATTTAGGTTATTACTTAAGGTATGATCCACTTGTATGTCTCCACATACATGCTTAAGTTACATAAAATAACCATGATCTTAGTTTATTAGATTGAGTAAATGCTTATAAAATAACATTTATTTTATTAATAACAATATCTTTACATAATTTTTACAAACTACAAGACTACCAGGAGATTTAGGACACTAATCCCAACAACCTCCCACTTGTCCTAAAGCTCGGGAGACTAATGTACAATACAAAATAGTACAAAATACAATAAATAAGGCATACTCTATACCCCAGTAACAATACTAACCTTATCCCTATACTGTAGGCCCTATAGGTTGTATCTGGAACATTGATCCCTATATGTCTCCACATACTATTCAAGATTCATAAACAACTTTGGATGTTAGTTTATTAGATTTAGGGTTATTAAGACAAAATAGAATACACCACAATCAATAACATTTATTCAAATAACATCAATAACTCTTTATTGATGTCGGTCAATTAGTTACATTTACTATTTACGAGTTTTAGGGCATAAAACATAACATTATTCTAGAGACGGCATGGCCATCGCTGAACTACTTGTACAAGGGACAGAGTTGCAAAACGTCTTAAAGAGAGCGAGCTCCGCAACTCAGCCTATAACAATTTTCTTTTTTGTAGGTTAATTTTTTACATTCGACACCATTCAAGTCGTTCAATCATAGTTATCTTCTGTATACTAGAGATAGCGGTCCAAACATTCAATAGTGAAATATAGGCATGACATTAGTTTTTAATTAATGATTTTAATATAAAGATTAATTGAATAGAAACATACTCAAAAGTTTAAAATATAATTGAAATGTGTTGAAACATTCGGAAGTTCAAAGAACTCAATACGCAAAATGTTCAAAATTTAGGAATTATATTTATGTAATTTAACCACCATAAGATATAGTAGTATTTCATTGCTTCCAATATTATTGTTTTTACACTGCATTTTCAAAGGAAAAAAATAATCTTATAATGCAATTGCATTGTAACGCTTTTAAAAGGAAAAACATTCAATTACTTGTGTAACAACACCAATATGTGCATAAATTACCAGCTGAATTTTAATTTTAAATTAATTTAATTTTTCAAAACTAGTTAGACAAAATCAATTTTAAATTTTATGCGTTAAATATCCTTGACCATTAAATAAGCAATAGACACAAATATTAGTTTAGTAATTAAACAATTAAGTAAGAAAATTTCGAAAAAATAAAACAATGATAATATAATAGGATTTTTAAAGAAATATCTACGAAGATGGGATAAAAATAAAATAAAATGGAATAATGATTTTTTTGAAAGAATAGAGAAAATGAAATACTAAAAAAATCTAGAAAGTTGTGAAGAAGAAAAAAATAATAATTTATAGATATGTGTTGTAAGTTGGTTGGTAAAATAGTAATAATAATAATAATAAATAATATAATATAATATAATATTTATTTGGTGTGTGAAAGGGTTATAAAAAAAATTCGTTGAATGTGAAGGTCGGTTAGTGTGAAAAATAAAAAATAAAAGAAATAAAAGAGATAAAAAATGAAAATCCGTTGAGACTCCTATAAATAGGGGTTAAAGGACCGAATTTTGGGAAGAACATTTAGGAGAGTTCTCCTGGGTATTTAGGTAAGTCCTCTTTTGTCTCAATTTATTTCTTTTAATTATCAAATTTGTTAATAATATAATTTAACAAACTTCATTTTTCAAATTTATTTATAAATATCTCAACGATAGTTTGTAATTCAAGATTATTTATAAGCTAAAATCAAAAGCAACAATGATAAAAGTAATTAAGTTTCATTCAACATATAAACAACCGACATTAAATTAATCTAACATTTTTTAAGTGAATTTTCACAATTGCTACTAGTATTATTACTACTACTACTAATAATAATAATAATATTATTATTATTATTATTATCTACTACCTACTACTGTTATTATTCTCATTACTACTACTATTACTACTACTACTATTATTATCATTATTACTATTATTGTTATTATTATCATTATTACTATTGTTGTTATTATTATTATTTTGATTACTAATACTATTATTATTATCATTTTACTACTGCTACTGTCATTATTATTATTACTACTACTATTATTATTATTATTATTATTATTATTATTTTACTTTACTATTATTATTATCATCAACATCATCATCATTATCATCATCACCATCATCATCATCGTCGTTAAATAATTAAACATAGTTATATTAGTACTCTCAAGATTTAATAATTATAATTCTATAAATAAGTTATGTTCATCAAATTCCTTAACCCAATAGTCTTAAAATTAGTTTTAATCATAAGCGTTCTTTATAAAATCTATAGGACCAAACCATAAGGAATAATTAGGATCGCAATCAAGGTAAGTAGTTTATATCACCCTCTCTTTAAGTGTTTTGTGGTAGTGTACCTTTGTTATGTTGCATTATTATGTTATTATTGTTATGTTACATTACATGTTTAAAACACATTTCTCTATACCGACAAAGAAGGGTTTATTATCTTTCAGGTTTGGGGTTCACTTGTCTAAAAAACAGTATCCTAAGATACCTCAAGAAATTGAGGATATGAAACATATTCCTTATACCTCAGTTGGGCAGCTTAATGTATGTTATGCTTTGCACTAGGCCTGACATGTGTTATGCAGTGGAAATAGTCAGTAGATACTAGTCCAATCCAGGGTTAGACCACTAGACTGCAGTTAACGAGAGACTACATGCTGGTGTTTGGAGCTAAGGATTTGATCCTTACGAGATACACTGATTTTGATTTTCAAACTAACAAGGATTCTAATAAAATCCACATCAGGATCAGTGGTTACCCTGAACGAGGGAACTGTAGTATGGCGTAGCATCAAGCAAGGATGCATAGCAGACTCCATTATGAAAAGTTGAATATGTAGCTATTATGAAGTAGCAATGGAAGCAATTTGACTCATAAAGTTCCTAAGTGATTTGGAAGTTGTTCTAAATATGGACTTGCCCATCACTTTATACTATGACAACAGTGGGGTAGTAACCAACTCTAAAGAACCTCACAACCACAAATGAGGAAAGCATATTGAGAGGAAGTATCACTTGATACGGGAGATTATGCAACAATGAGATATGATCGTAAAAAAGATCGCTTCACAGAACAACATTGTTGATCTATTTACGAAGGCTCTCTCAACTAAAGTGTTCAAGGGTCATCTAGAGAATCCAGGTCTGCGAGACATGTACATTGTATAAGCTAGGGTAAGAGGAAGATGTATAATGGGTATGTGGATGCCCTAGTTTATTGTTTATTTTATTATTATTATACCATCCCCGATGATTTGGGTTATTATTGTTATATACATCCCACTAACTAGAGTTTTAGTTCAAGTAGGAATTTGTTGGGTTTTATACCTTAAAACTCGTTAATAGTAAATGTAAATAGTTGACCGTCATTAGTAAAAAGTTATATGTTATCCCAATAAGTGTTATTGATTGTGTTGTATTTGTTAACCCTACAATTCAATAAACTAACATTCTGGGATATCTTATGAGTCTTGAACAGTATGTAGAGACATACGAGGATCAATGTTCAAGATATAGCCTAAAGGGTCTTAATATAGGGGTAAGGTTGGATACCTTATTCTGGTGGCATTATGGATGCAGCCTACCTCGTATTTGTTACAAACACAATGATCCAACATGTTCGTGTAGGAGACATGTGAGTGGGATTATTCTAAGCAATGAGTTTGTTTAAGACCAGACCACAAAATAGTAAGCATTAGATGTAACTCCGTTGATTAGTTAGATTTCTATTTCAATAGGATGACCCAGGCGACTTAGTCTTAATCCTGAGTATATTGTGAACTTATGTTCACAAGGGATTATCCTTTGGTTTGTATGGATGCTTTGGTTTGTATGGATGAGAGTAGCTGATTTTCAGACTCAATATGCCTACCATTTTAGGGACAAGATCGAGTGGGGAGCTGGGAACATAATAATATAATATAGATTTCACTCCTTCCTGACTTCATAGTAAATAGATGAATGTTCCCTTAAGTGGTGTTTTCGGGGCTTAAACAAAGAGCCCTACCCTTTCACTAACCCGAGAGGGGTTTCTGTTTAATGGTTGGACCATAAACAAGTTGTTCATCAGAGGAACACCGGTACTTAAGGATATAGAAGTAACCTAGGGGTAAAACAATAATTTAACACAACTGATGTTACGAATACTTGTGAAAGACTAACTTATTATTGGTCTATATCCATGGACACATAAATATATCTGCAGTGAGAAGAGTGCAGTTGTGGGTCTTTAGTGAAGTGTACCCACAATTAATGAACATTGATTAATATGGCTAATGAGTTTAGTCAATTAATATTATATCATTAAAGCTTCTGATCTGTAGGTTCCTTAGGTCCCCTTTCTAGTTCATAAAGGGTATTGAGATTATTATGTCTTGAATAGAATTTGTTCAAATTCACTTAGGAAAATAGTATAATGTATGTTCATACATTATAATAAAAGTTTATCTTTTAACTAAACTTTTTTATAAATATTTTGATATGTTTCAAAATTAATTTATAAGAGAAGTAAATATTTGAAGGAGTTCAAATATTAATTTAATAAGAATTGGATTCATATTAAAACTATAAGTTAAAAATTAATGCATATTAGATATACATTAAATCTATAGGTTATGAGAAAAATACATTTGAATATCATATAGGTTAAATTAAATATATGATATTTAATTAGGTCATTAATTAATTGTTTAATTTAATTTAATTTATTTTATTTTATTTTATTTTAATTTAGCTTAATTAATTAAATTAAAATTATAGGTTATGTGAGAGATGTTCATTTAAATATGATTTAAATAAATTTTTAATTAAATTGGATTTAATTAATTTAATTTTATTAAATTAAATAAAACATAATAACTCCCTTACGTGGGAATGGAGTCATCTAAACACAGATCTCTATCCACGTTCTTCTATCGTGCTTATTAGACCTGCAAAAAAGAAGAAAAAAAAAAAAGGAAGATAAAGGTTTTTGAAAGGAGGATTCTACGGGGAAAAAATATTCTCCCTAATTCTTTCTGCAACATCACAAAATACATGTGATTGTTTTCCCTTTTTCAAGATTGGTTCCACAAACCTTCGATCTAAGTTCTCAAAGAAAATGAGGATAGCTATTTTGTTGGTGTTCATGATCAATTGGAAGATTGGTTCCATCCTAGTCTTCAACGAAAGTGAGTAAAGAAAATTCTTCTCCCTGTAGCTTTTTTTTTTTTTTTAAAACATGTTTAATGTACAGTTTATACAGTAGGTTTCTTTTGTATAATTTTGCCAGTGTACTGGTATTTCGGTTTCCAAATTAATTTTGAGTATGGTTTTGTGTTATTTTTCCGCTGCGCTAGAGATTTCAACCCTGCAGTTGCTTAGTACAGTTGTATAGTTGTATGTTAATTTGAAAAAGTTGTGGAATTATTGCTTTGTACTTGTGCTACAAACTTATGTAACTGATTTGGTATATTTTTTGTTTGTGTATGAAATACAGGTTAGGTACCATGAGTTACATCTTGGTGTGAATGCAAATTTCAAGTTAAAAACTTGTTTGCAATCGATTATAGGTTGCATATGAGGGTCCCAATGATTTAGATCTTTTTTTGTTGTTTTTTAAATTAGTATACTTAACGGATAAAAAATGTCAATAAAAATGTATAGTTGACCGAGATTCTTGACATGCAGAAATGTTAATAAAAGAGTTTTCTTGATGTTCTTATAAAATTGTTGATGGACAAAAAAATGTCAATATTATCTTACTTTGACATTTGAGACATATCAACAAAAGTGTTTTTTTTTACGTTTGTTTTTCCATATAGTTGATAGGCAAAAAACACCAAAGTATCTTTTCTTGATGGTCAAAAACATCAAGAAAGGGTTTTTTGTGATGTTTTTTGACCATCAAGAAAACTATTTTTTTTATGGTCAGACTTTCTTGATGTTGGCTTTCTTGACGTTTTTTTGGCTATCAAAGTAGACATGTTTTGACATTTTTTTCCATCAATAAAGGCCAATTTTGTAGTAGTGTGAACATCATCTGCAATGTCGATTTTTCACCTACTTTTTGTCAATAATTGTCCTATATTAAATGTTTGTCCATTTTATATTGAAAATATATATATATATATATATACACACACTTATGCACATGCAAATCAATAATATTAATATTTCTTTCTTTTTTAGAAACAATAATATTTTACTTTTATTCCAAAATAAAATCTTAATTGCTTTTATATAATACAACTCAACTTTCATCAAACACCAAAATTAACTAATTCATAACAAATAAAATGAAAAATTATTTAACTTATCTATCAACAAGTTATATTGACCAATATATACATAAAGCTCTAAAGTCTAAAGACCGAGAGTTGATTGTCTACTTTGGAGGGTCATATAGATACATCCAGCAAAAAAAGAACAATAAAACTAAAATAATCGAACAACTGAATCTCGTCATACCTATAGTCTAAAATTTTGGTTGGAATCTCCAAATTTCTCTATAGTTTAGAATTTCGGTCAAAATCTCGAAATTTCGTGATCTCGACCAGCTCGAAATTTCGGTTATGGGGGGATTTCGATTTTCCCTCCATTCTCAAAATTTTGATGGAAGTTTCGGAATTTTCATCGAAATTTCGATTTTGTTAAGCAATTAGGCTCAATGAAATTTTTTTAAGGTTTATAGACTTGTCTTTATTACATGAATTGTTTAGTTTCGCACATCAATGTATAACTTCACCTAAAAAATTAAATTTATATGTAAGTTTTGTTTTTTTACTATCCAAAGCTTTCATTTTAAAGAAACCAAAATTGAGAAAAATAATACCATATATTTATTTTTAACTTCATTCGAACATTTTTCCATTGAATTTTCACATCATTTCACTTCAAATTGGATTGATGTAAGTTTAATTTTTTATCATCCATAGCTTTATTTCCAAGAAACCAAAATTTATAAAAATAACATATATTTATTTTAATTTCATTCAAACTTTTTCCATTGATTTTTCACATCATTTCATCTCAAAGTTGAATTGATGTGAGTTTTACTTCT
Organism: Benincasa hispida; assembly: GCF_009727055.1. Taxonomy (NCBI): domain Eukaryota; kingdom Viridiplantae; phylum Streptophyta; class Magnoliopsida; order Cucurbitales; family Cucurbitaceae; genus Benincasa; species Benincasa hispida. The sequence goes on from NC_052350.1 coordinate 24,538,064, forward strand.
TTTATCATCCAAATTTGCATTTTCAAGGAAAAAAAAACTTAGAATACTATGGTAGTAATACAGAACAAAACTATGGTCAAGGCAATTATTCTTACTCGAATTATGATGGTCTTTTAAGACTTGACCATAACAATTTCCATCCTTAACTTTCCACCTAATAGTTATTTTCTATGAGAAAGATCATCGACCAATAAGATGTATCCACCAATAGGGTCTATATGTTAGCCAAACGAGTCCTATCATTTTCATTTAAGTAACTATCTTCAACATTTTTAATATATGATGACCTGAGAGCTATACTGTAGTTTCTACCAGAATTATCAAGATTCTAGATTAGATGCTCCAAGGTCATCTTTTTGGTAATAGACATTAGTTTTATAATAAATAATTTACAATTATTTTATATGAACATTTCATGTACTTTAATTTTGCAATTAATTGTCAATATTAATATTATTTTGTAATTTTTTTTCATTTCTTCTTTAGATTTCTGCTCCAACATCGACATTTTACATAGATATTTACACTGTACCTCTAGATATTGTCTTACTATATAGAAATGATGATTAAAAATGGTTAAATATAGTCTAGGTCACAATCAAAGTTCATTAACTAATTATAATAATTTCCATCAATTTTCATCAATTTCCATAAAGTTCCTTAAAATTTTCATCGCTATCAATATTCCCATGGATATTTCTATAAAATCAGAACCTCGATATTTCCATCGACATCAATATTTCGAACCGTGGTCATATGAACAAAATCCTGCCAATCTGGAGGTTTTTCCTAAAGAAAAAAAAACATGTCTTTCTCTTGGCATATCGAAAACTACAGTTAAATACTAAACATCACTACAAAAGTTCAGTAGATTATTTACTTATTCTTATGCTTTAGAAATATTTTGGCGACATGACAACACTATACAACAAAACTAATTTTTTTTTACTTTAACACCTATTCAAAGAAATGCACTTCCAACTACATTCAGATAACAATCTTCCCTTAACAAAACTACCAGAATTTTCGTAACATTAATCTAAGATATTTTAATCGAATAAAAATGACTCATAAATGCGTTCAATCTTGCTGAAACTTAAAAGTCCAAGGCTACTCACGTCAACATCTTGCAATAAGATTATCCCATCTTCTGGTCCAACTGCTATCGCCTTCCATCAAGCCTCCAATATAATGATTTTATGGACCTTCCTACATAGAATTTATACAATCATTTATAGCTAAAAGTAGGACTAAATTGTTATTAACTAAGGGTCCATTTAATAATTTTTTCGTCTCTCCTGTTTTCTATTTCTTATTTTTTAAGAAACTGATTTGTTAATTTGATTAGCATTCCTGTTTCTTGATTATAAAATTTGAGAAACATTTCTAGAAATAGAGTCAAAAATTGAGAAACTACAACCTGTTCTGTTTTTATTTTATTTGAGTGTGTTTCTAAAATGTATTAAAATGCAGATTTGGCTGGTTGGTAGACTTTACTTTTTTATTATTTTCTTGTTTTCTATATTTTTTTATTTCTTTTATAATTTTTATTTCTTTTTATTTATATTTATTTTCTTTGTTATTTTTTATATTTATATGTTAATTTAATTGAATTTTAAATTTTCAAATATTTGCATTTATATTATTTTGATTTTCAAATTTCAAAATTTCAATATGTGTATATAAATATTTTTTGAATTTTGAATTTTAAATTTTGCAATATGCTCTGCATCATTGCGTTTGTACAAAAAACAAGGTGGGTTGTATTCATACTGTCATCCAGGATAAGGTACCCAACATTATCCTTATACTATAAACTTTTACGTTGTATCTTGAACATTGATCTCGTCTCCACATACAGTTCAAAAATCGTGAGATAGCCTTAGATATTAGTTTATTGGATTTAGGGTTATTAAGAAAAAAATAGAATATAACAAAATCAATAACATTTATTGAAATAACATCAATAATTCTTTATTGATGAAGGTTAATTAATTACATTTACTATCTACGAGTTTTAGGACATAAAACCCAACAAAATCCCACTTGAACTAAGCCTCTAGTTAGTGAGATATATCCTATAATCCTATGTTTGCATGCAATTCTTGATTATAGATTGACGGTTTCTCTCATTAATTTCTTTTAAGAAAAATCTAATTTTAATGATTAGCCCTATAATCATGCTCTCTATGGTTTAATTTAATTAGCAATCATATTCTAATTATTTAAATAATTCATACTATATACATTGCATGAAAAATATAACATTTATATTTATACTATGGATGCTACATGCTCCATGCATCTTTGATTTTCATAATTTTATTAACATAATACTTTATATTAAGCCAATCAAGAAAATCAAACAAGCATGCTCAAGACATTCAATTAAATATAACTTTTATATACACACTAAGTAATGTCATGCTTCATCCTTTATTAATTTCATTAATTTAAGATAACAATTACATTTTAAATATAAACCATGCATTAATATTATACATTATAATGCTTATAATATATCAAGATGCATGAACATACTTAACCTATGGTGGGACGTATCTAAATGACATTCATAAAACATTTAAATAGCAAATGATTTTGGCCCCTGTGATAAAATAAAGCAATTAAATTACAATAATTATTCTAGTTTATCCTAAAATAAGCTTCTGTCGCTTTAGACGGACCATACCAACTTGAACTACTTCAAACCGAACCCCAAAAACGTGAACCAAGCAATGACCGCATACAATCGACCCAACTAGCTTGAACCGAAATGAACCTGCTTGAACTGAATCGAACATCCTGAACCATGTCTCTGCTGACGTTAGCCTTTCTGCTAACGTCAACGTGACATCAACCCTTCTGCTGATGTCGGCTCTTTGTTCTAAGTACAGTGTCATTTCCTGTTCTTTTCCATTTTTTTTTTTCGATTTCTTATTCTCTATTCATAGGAATTTTGTAGAATTGGTCTCAACATCGCCCAGGGTCCTAATTCTAGATACGAACTTACAAAAACTCGATTTACATAATTAAAACGCCCAAAAACACAAGGACCTTTACAATTGATCAAATAAAAGACATATAAATGTAAGGCCAAAAATACCGTAAAAATACATTTGCAATATACATTAACAATACAACTAATCCCACCAAAATCCAGTGCAAATTTCATAATCCTAATTAATATATGAGAAGGCTCTAATGCCAATTGTAGGGATGAAAGCCGGCAAAAAACACATAACCAAAACTCATTATTGATTTGAGATTTCTGAAATACCCATACACTGAGCAATTCAGAAATAATACATAGACCAAAGAAAAACAAAGGCTACTATAAAATTAGAACTTAGGTTAAACATGCTTAAAATATTATATAAAAAAAAAAAAAAAAAAAAGATATATAACTTTACCCTTGATAGAACTAAGTAAGAATCAGTTTCATGGATTCATAGAACACACCAAAAGAGAACCTTCTTATCTTCTAGAAACCTTGGTACTTTTTTTTTTTTTTTTTTTTGTCAAAAATCAATTGAATTGAGAAAAAGATAAAGAAAGAAGGAGGAATTTTCTTTGAGAGAAGTAAAATGTCAGAATGGTTCTGTGTAGAATCTTTCTCTTTTTCCTCTATGATAAAAACAATTTGTTTGATCAACCAAGATAGCTAAGGAGAGAAACGTGGAACCACCCACGTTTTTAGATAATTCCTCTATGGGAGTTACTAATTAATTTAATTAATTTAGTTAATAAATAATTAATTAATCATTAATTAAATCCAATTTAATTAATGGTTTCATTTAAACCATATTAAATGAAACATCGCTCACATAATTTATAGTTTTAATTCAATTAACTTAATGATTTCATTTAAACCTCTCCCAAAATGATTTGGAATTGAGCTGCCAACCAATTCTTAATATCGGTAAGGTGTCCTACGTCATTCCTAATGAGTAGGATATTGTCCATATAAAGTACTAAGAAAGCTACTTACACGTTATGATTTTCTTGTAGACACAAGGTTCATCAACATTTTGATCAAAACTAAAAGAATTGATCGCGGTATCAAATCTAATGTTCCAAGATCTAGATGTCTACTTCAACTCTTAAATAAATTGATTCAGCTTGCAAACTTTTTTCTCCTGATCTTGGGCTACGAACCCCTCGGACTAAGACATAAAGATGTTCTCTTCAAGGTTGTCATTTAAAAGAGAAGTCTTGACATCCATTTGTCATATCTCATAGTCATAATATGTGGCTATGGATAAGATAATTCTTATAGACTTTAAAATAGCAATGGAGGAAAAAGTTTCCTCATAGTCAACCTCATCCCTCTGGGTATAACCCTTTGCTACAAGTCTAGCTTTGAAGATCTATACCTTTTCAACTACATCTTTCTTTGTTTTATAGATCAATTTACACCCTATGGGTCTAAGCCCTTCAGGTAGATCTACAAACTCTCATACTGAATTAGTGTACATAGACTCCATTTCAAGGTCCATGACTTTGACTCATTCGTCCTTATCTATGCCATTCATTGCCTATTTGTAGGACAATGGATCCTCAACGTCATCATCTAGTATGACAACCTAAGTTTCAATTAAACCCAAGTAATGGTCAGGTTGTGATATAACTCTCCCACTGCATCAAGGCACCCTCAATGATTGAGAATGACGAGATTGACCTGAAGTGTTGGCTTCTTCATTAACTCTTGATGAAGGACCAGGTGCATCAATAACCCTTGTTGATTCTTCAGTAGCTTCATTTAATACTAATTTACTTCGTGGTTTATGATCTCTCATTTAGTCTTCCTCTAAGAATACAACATTTATCGATACAATAAATTGGCATAACCTTGAAGAGGTTCCAACTGAAGGGAACAGTGAAGTCCGTAGCGGAAGCGGGATCGTCCTAATTTCAGTTTTTCACATAATTCAAATTTATAGAATAGAAAATATGCATTACACAGAGAATTTTATAGCATACTTCACAGGAGAGGAATTAGGGAATAAATAACACTTACCCTTGAAGCCAAATGGTCTTCATGAATTCCTCCTGGATCCAATCACGAACACTTGATCTCCAAAATTCAACAAACTAAAAGGCCACAACCACAAGAAAGCCTCATGTATTCTCTTTAGGGGTTGAGAATTAGCAGGAGGCGTAGACTCTACTATTTTTTGGGAAGAAGGGGAATTTAGAGAGGAAGAGGAAAAGCTTTTTTTTACTTCTCTGCGTTCTTGGGATATTTTCCAGAAAAAAAACTACCATCACCAATGCCAAAAGGGTGAAGAATACCTCATCCAAATCCCGAATCTCACGTTCTGTTGAGAGATCATTTAAGGGAGAACAACTCCCTTTAATTTTGAAATTTTAAATTAAAAATAAAATTAATTTAATTTAAAAAATTATATATATATATATATATAACTATATGTTATATCAAATATAACGCATAACCTATAGTTTTTATATTGTATCTAATACAATATATCTTATAGTTTTAATTTCTCTTAATCATTCATGGTATTTAATATAAATAAAATTTATACTAAATTTAATTATATGAATCTCATCCATATAATTAGTATTTTACATTCAAATATTTAGTTCCTCTCAAAATAAACTTTATATTATAATGTATCAAATACGTTATATTAATTATATCACATATAATTAATTCAAATTAATTAAATCATATATAAATAATTTCCTCAATTAATTTGAACAATTCAAATTAATCCAAAATTAATTCTCAATAATCCATGTTGAGCTACAGAGGGGACCTTATGGACTTGTAGATTGAAGCTTTAATTATACTTGGATAATTAATTAAACTTTTTTAATCAAATTACCCAACATCCATTAACTGTCAGTCACTCCACTAAAGACCAACAACTGCACTTTTCGCACTACAAATATATTTATGTGTCTATTGGATATAACTAGTCAACCATGCGATGACGCTTCACAAATTGCTTGTTAGTACAGTTGGGCCAAATATACTATTTTGCCCCTGTAGTTACATCTAACTCCTTAAGTACCACTAATTCCTCTAATGAACAATAGGTCATAGTTCAACTATGGCCAAACCTCTCTCAAGCCAAGAGAAGGTGTGGCCACATTATTCAAGCCCCAGAATCAGTCCTTGAGGGAGCAATTTTATCTACTTTCCTCAACATCAGTGAAGAAGTGAATTTCGTTTTATGTAGTTGTGTTCCTAACTCCCCAATCAGACGAATCCCCAAAATGGTAGGTATATTGAGTCGGCGATCTAGCTACTCTCACCCATACAAATATAAGGATCACCCTCATAGTCAGGAATTCACAACTCACTCAAGATTCAGGTCATGTCACCTATGGTCATCCTGGTGAAATGTAAGTCTCTACTATTAACAGCATTATATAATGAGACTATTCATTTCATGGTCCGGTCTTATACAAACTCTTTATATAGGATACCCCCACTCACATGTCTCCACATGAATGGTCGGGATCAGATCATTTGTAGCATTTTATAATATTTGTAACATCAACAAAACGGGTCGTATTCGTAATGTCACCAGAATAAGGTACCCAACCTTATCCATCTACTACAAACCATTTAGGTTATCATTTAAACATGATCCATTTGTATGTCTCTACATACATGTCTAAATTACATAAAAATAACCTAGGACCTTTGTTTATTGGATTGAGTATATGCTCATAAAATAATAATTATTTTAATAATAACAATTTGTTGATACAAAGTTTACAAACTACAAGAATACAAAGGAGATTTAGGACACCAATCTCAACACCATCTTCTTAGGATTTGTCACTAGCATGTTTGCAGGACAACCTCGGATTCTGAAGTAACGTAAACTCAATTTACTCCCCCTCCATAACTCGAAAGGTGTTTCAGAAACAATTTTTGAGGGAACATTATTTAAGATGTGAACTGCAGTCTCTACTACATACCTCCAAAACGAGCTAGGAAATTGAGCATAGCTCATCATAGAACAAATCATGTCTAATAACGTTCTATTTCTCCTTTCTGATACACTGTTCTGCTGAGGTGTACCAGGTACTGAAAGTTGGGATTAAATTCCATGCTCTATCATATAATTTTGGATTTCTAAATCCATGTACTCTTCAACCCGTTTAGATTGAAGTGTTTTCATTTTACTTAATAAGTTTTCAACTTCAACCTTATACTCTTTGAACTTTTTAAAGGCTTCAGACTTATGTCCTATTAGGCATAAGTAACCATTCCTCGAATAAGCATCTATGAAAGAGAGGAAGTATTCATACTGTTCTAGAGCTTTTACATTCATTGAACCACAAAGAACCGAATGTATGAGATCTAAGGTCTTTTTGGCTCTATAACCTTTTCCATTAAAAAGTCTTTTAATCCTTTTTCCTTTAAGACAAGATTCACATGGAGGTAATGAATCATCTTCTAACTCATTTAGAAGTCTATTCTTTACCAGTCTCTCAATCTTATCGAGATTTATGTGACCTAATCTCAAATGCCAAAGATAGGAATTCGTGTTACTTGGAGAAATTCTTTGCCATTTAGTTTGAGTATTCACAGTTTTAAACATCTCATGATTTAAAAGTTCTTTTGATTCAGTTGGTCTTAACACATATAAGTTGTCTTCTAGTTTAGCTAAACAAATCGTGTCATAATTTTTAATAACAAACGCTTCATTGAATGAAAAAGAAATAGAATATGATTGTTCAATTAAACAAGAAATAGATACAATATTCCTCTAAATTTTAGGAACTATATATAAATTTTCCAAAATTAAGCATCTATTTTCGAAAAAAACTTAGCAACTCCCACTGCACGAGCTGAAATGGCATCTTCTGTTCCAACCTTGTGCGTCATTTCACCCTCCTCGAGCTACTAGAAGGAACTAATTCCCTGTGAAGAAGAATAAACGTGATTAGTAGCTCCTTAATCAAGTATCTACGCGTTATGGTTATTTTTCACTAAACAAGTTTCTAGGACTAGTAAATCATATTTACTTTCCTTCTCTTTCTTGTTATCGGCGAGGTACTTGGGCCAATTGTGTTTCTAGTGACCATACACATAGCAGTGAAAGTATTTGCCCTTGTCAGCCACCTTGGCCTTGCCCTTTCCTATCCCAACAGCGAGAGTCTTCCCCTTCCCTCCTTTCTTTTTATGGATCTTCTTAGAACCAGAAGATAATGGAACAGTCTTAGTTCCAGAGGAGGAACCGTTGTGGAACTTCTTGGAATGGGCAACATTTACCTCTCTTTCTACCAATCTCTTACTTTTCATAACAGACTAATAAGTCTATAACTAAATTCAGTTATGGTGTACCCTATCTTATTCATGATTACATCGCTACGGAATTGAAGAAAACTCTTTGAAAGAGACTCTAAAATAAAGGACACCTGACTCTGCTCGTCGATGACCGCACCGTTCGTCTCGAGCAAGATTGAAGTGGACCAATAGATTGAGAACGTGTTCCCTAACTGATTGGCCTTCCTTCATGTGCGTGTTATTAACGTACTTGAGGGCCTTATGTTGAATTAGAGAGGGTGGTTGCCCAACATCTCCTAGAGGGACTCCATGATCTGATGTGCAGTGATCATGGTCTTGTATTTTTTTGTAAGAACGTCAAGAAGACTTACCAAGATATAGACTTGAGCCTTGTTATTGGACTTCTTCCAACGGTCATAAGCATCATTTAATGCTTTGGATGCATTATAACTGAGGATTTGAGGATATTCCTCCATTATGGTGAACCGTAGATCATCTATAACTAGAATCATATTCAAATCAGATTTCCACGTCGCATAATTTTCTCTAGTTAATTTTTTGTTCTTAAGTAAGAAAAATAATTGTGGAAAATATGTTGAAATGAATAACAACAATTGATCGTATTAGTTATATTTGTCTTAACCCATTAAAAAATAGGTATCCAATCAATTTAGCAAAACAAGTAATCAGAGAACCATAAGTAAACTATTGATTTAGTTTTTGCAATGATACTTCAGATGTTTAGAGCAACAGCCATCGAAGGGTGATTAGCTACTCCTCCCCTAAATGGAGACAATCTCAGCTAATTACTACCGTTGTTTGGTCAATGATTCATTAACCAGCTTAATTCATTCCATAAGTGTGACTCTACCATTTTCGGATCCCATAGGTTCGTTTCAACAGGCTACCGTAAGGATAGATAAGTGTTGAAGATTAACTTAAGAAACCATATCCATTACTAAAGGGAAAGAAGAAGAAGGGTGGTAAGGGAAAAGAGAAGACACCTGCTAACCATGTTTGTTCTTCTTTTCAGAGGATTAGATCTTGGCGATAGCTGGAGGCTGATGAGATGACGATGCGAGTAGGCACCGGGCATGTCGTCTCAACAGTGGCAGTGGGAAGACTCCAGTTAGCTTTACATAATAGGTTTCTTATTTTAAATGATGTATATATTGTTCCCGAACTAAAAAGGAACCTCATTTTTGTAAAGTGTTTATTGCAATGTAAATATACTATCTCTTATAATGTGGATAAAGCGTTTATTCATAAAGATGATGAATTTATTTGCACAGCAAATCTGGAATCGAATTTATACGTGCTAAGGTTGTTAACCATTAATTCCCTCCATAATACTAAATTGTTCAGAACTGTCATAACTCAATCAAAACATCGATGAATTTCTCCAAAAGAAAATGTCCATTTCGGCATCTACTTTTAGGGCACATCAATCTTAATAGGATTGAGAGATTGGTGAAAAATGGACTTCTAAATGAGTTAGAAGAAAATTCTTTACTAGTGTTCGAGTCTTGCCTTAAGGGTAAAATGACTAAACGACCTTTTATTGGAAAAGGTTATAGAGCCAAGGAGCCTCTTGAGTTAGTACATTCTGACCTTTGTGGTCCTATGAATGTGCGAGTCCGAGGTGGCTATGAGTATTTTATCAGTTCTACTGATGATTACTCCATGTATAGGTATGTTTATCTTATGCAATGGAAGTCTGAATCCTTTGACAAGTTCAAAGAGTTCAAGGCTGAAGTTGAAAACGCATTAGATAGACGGATTAAAACACTTCGATCGGATCGAGGTGGATAGTTTTTGGATTCGACATTCAAAGACTACATGATAGAACATGGAATCATTTTCCAACTCTCAGCACCGGGTACACCTCAGTAGAATGTTGTAGCATAGAGGAGAAATAGGACCTTGTTAGACATGGTTTACTCGATGATGAGTTACGTTTCCTTACCGGACTCGTTTTGGGGTTTCGCAGTGGAGACTGCGGCATATATACTCAATTGTGTTCCCTCCAAGAGTGTTGCAAGAACACCTCTGGAATTGTAGAACGGGCGTAAATAGTTTATGTCACTTCCGCATTTGGGATTGCCCTGCACATGTGCTTGTGGCTAATCCCAAGAAATTGGAACCACGATCGAGGTTATGCCTCTTTTTAGGCTACCTCAAAGTATATAAGGGGGTTATTTTTATGATCCGATGGAAAATAGGATGTTTGTTTCAACAAACGCTACTTTCCTGGAGAAGTATCATATAAGGGAACACAGTCCACAAAGTAAAGTCGTGTTGCGTGAGCTTTCCAATGAAACTACTGAAACTTCAACAAGAGTTGTTGAAGAGCCTGCTACATCAGCAAGAGTTGTTGATGAGAGTTCATCCAGTAGGTTGGTTCCACCTCAAGAGTTGAGGGAACCTCGACGTAGTGGGAGGGTTGCGAACCCACCCGTTCGCCATCTGGGTTTCATGGAAATCCTTGCTATGATAGCAGATGGCGACATTGAAGATCTGTTGTCTTATCGGAAGGCAATGGAGGATGTTGACCAGGATGAATGGGTCAAGGCCATAGATCTCGAGATGGAGTCGATGTACTTCAACTCTATATGGGATCTTATAGATCAGCCTAATGGAGTAAGACCTATAGGTTGTAAATCGATTTACAAGCACAAACGGGGTACCGATGGGAAGGTACAAACCATCAAAGCTCGACTTGTGGCAAAGGGTTATACCCAGGTAGAGGGAGTCGGCTATGAGGAGATTTTCTCGCCTGTTACCATGTTAAAGTCGATCCGTATCCTCCTGTCCGTTGCAGCTTATTATAATTATGAAATCTGGAAAATGGACATCAAGACGTCCTTTCTGAATGGTAATCTTGAGGAGACCATTTACATGGTGCAACCTGAGGGATTCATAGCCCAAGGTCAAGAGCAAAAAGTTTACAAACTAAATCGGTCCATTTATGGACTGAAACAGACGTCTCGATCTTGGAACATACGGTTTGATACTGCGATCAAGTCGTATGGCTTTGACTAAAACGTTGATGAACCTTGTGTCTACAAGAAGATAATCAACGGTTCAGTAGTCTTCTTAGTGTTATACGTAGACGATATCCTACTCATTGGGAATGATGTAGGTCTACTGACTACAGTTAAGAACTGACTAGCGACCTAATTCCAAATGAAAGATTTGGGAGAGGCCCAGTTTGTTCTAGGTATACAGATCTTTCAGGATCATACGAATAAAGTGCTAGCACTATCGCAGGCATTGTATATTGACAAGATGTTGCTCAAGTACTCAATGCAGAACTTCAAGAGAGGCCTACTGCCATTCAGGCATGGAGTCACTTTATCTAAGGACATGTGTCCTAAGACATCTCAAGAAATTGAGGAGATGAGACGGATCAGTCTAACCCAGGCCATTTTAATGTTGCTGACCCGTTTATGAAGGCTCTCATGGCTACAGTGTTTAAGCTGTCTCTTATACACATCTAGATGTGTATAAGAGACAGGCTACAGTGTTTAAGGGTCACCTACGGAGCATGGGTCTATAAGATCGCCCGCGGCTGGACTAGGGGAAGTGGGAGATTTTATTGTACTAGTCCTGTCTCTTATACACATCTAGATGTGTATAAGAGACAGGGACTAGGGGAAGTGGGAGATTTTATTGTACTAGGCTTTTATGCCCTAGTTTATTGTACATCCCACTTCGCTTTAGGATAAGTGGGATATTGTTGGGGTTGATGCCCTAAAGTCTCGTGTTCTGTAGTTTGTAAACAGTTTGTATGAAAGCTTGTGTTGTTAATATATGATATTTACTTCACATCTTGTTTTTTGCTCAGTTGCTTGTTTTATTTGCTTTATCACAAACCAATAAACATAAAATCCCTAATTATCTATATGTGACTCAAGCATGTATGTGGTGACATACAAGTAGATCATGTCTTGAGTGATAACTAAAATGATCTGTATATGAATATAGGAGGGAAACCTTATCCTGGTAACACTACGGATAGAGCCTACTTTGTGGAATGGTCACAAGTGTTGTGACTTGTCACAGATGGTCTGATCCTGATCATTCGTGTTGGGGACATGCGAGCAAGGGCATCCTATACAAAGAGTTTGTATAAGACCTAACCACAAAGTGTTAACGTCTTGTTATATAACACCGTTCATGACAAAGACTTCACTTCACTAGGATGACCATAGGTAATATGACCTCAATCCTGAGCGAGTTATTAAGGGCAGTCCTGTGATTTGTATGGGTGCAAATGGCCAAGTCGCCAATTCAAACCTACCATTTTGGGGATTCGTCTGATTTGGGAGCTAAGAACTCAAGTACACAAGATGGAATTCACTCCATCCCCAAGGTAGGGGTAAGTAGATAGATAGCTTAAGGGCTGATTCTGGGGCTTAAACGATGTGGCGCCACACACCTTCGCTTGGCCCGAGAAGTGTTCATGCATAGTTGGACTATGTTGTATTGTTTATTAAAGGAATCGATGGTACATAAGGAGTGAGATGTAACTACAAAGGCAAAACGATAATTTGGCCCAGCTGTACTTACGAGCATCTATGAAGGGTCATCGTACTCATGATTGGTTATATCTGATGGACACAGAAATATATATGTGGTAAGAAGAGTTCAGCTATTGGTCTTTAGTAGAATGTCTGACAGTTAACGGATGGTGGATCTCATGGCTAAAGAGTTTAGTCAGCTATTCACGCACCATTGGAGCTTGGAGCCACAGATCCATTAGATCCCCTGGGTAACTTGGATAAAGTCGAGAACTAGTGTTTGGGTTAATTTGAAATGTTCAAATTGGTTAGAGAAAGTTCGATTATATATGATATAATTGGACTGGTTAATTATATATGATATAATTGGCTAAATGTATGAGATACATTATTTTGGAGGAAATTAGATATAAATATGATTTATATCAAGTAGAGAAGAAAATACTATAGTAGATATGTGATATCAAACTATAGGTTAAAAAATATAATATGATTATATTTATTAATATTTTAGTTGGTTAATTATATGATCATTAACCCAAAAATCACGTTTGGATGTGGATTAGTGGGGTAACGTCTGTTATTGTAACCAATGAATTAAAATGAAAATAGTTTTCATTTTTTTTTAATCGTCATCCCAAAAAGTGAGAGGAGCGCGCTGGTGAATTGTAAATGATCGCTTAAGTATTTCAAGAGCCTATACGATAGTCGCTCTGCGCCTAGACGACCGTCCACCTCGCGCATAGACGATCGCACACTAAGTCCTAAACGATCAGATAGCTTCTCTAAACGATCGTATAGTGTGTCGTGTTAGCTAAACGATTGTATACCTTTTCCTAAACGATCGTGCAATAAAATCTACACGATCGTGTAGCTTCTCCTAAACGATAAGCATTTTGCTATATGATAGCACCTTTTTCCCTCTCACTTGCTTATCACCTACACGATCCGTGCTTCCTCCTTCCTCTACCAAATTCACCAAAGACCACGCTTCAGGTTCTCACTTCGAGAATACCCGGAGCTTCTTTCTGGTGGTGTCGTCCACGTTGAGTTCGTGATCTTGCGGTTGTGCGTGCTACTGCAGTCGACGCTTCTGATGGGTGTTGGTAGATCGTGTAGAGGTTTTCGCTGCGTTGAGTTTCAAAGTTTGAAGAACATTTTCAACTGGTATGGCAACTCTCTCCCTCGTTTATTTTTGTTCAAAGCATGCCTTTAATTGACTGTTGGTTTGATAACTATACGTTTGAATGTATATTGTTTATTTCGGTCACTGTGAAATTGAAGCGATCCGAACGCGCTCATGGAACTCTTCGGTAAGAGATCCTTCAATTAGTATCAAAGCCAGGTTCTGATACTCCGATTTCATATGTTGCAACGAAATGTCATTTACGTTCATGTTGGGTGCATTTCTACACTGTTTAATGGTTAAATTTGTTGTGGATGTGAAGGATTAATGGATGGGGATGGTAGCCTCGGTTTGATTTACATCATTTTACATTTGCGGTTGTTTATAAAGGCCTCTACGTTTTTTGCGCATTAATAATCGTTATCGAGTCTGTATTCAAAGTTTATTTGAAGTTTTGAGTCGTTCGAAGAAGTAGATCTGTGCAAGCGTGGCGATTCTTCGAGGAAGGAGATGATCTAGGGTTGATTGCATCGTGCAAAAGATGTGATATGCGATCATTGTTTATCGCATCGTAAAAACGATGGAGTACACGATCGTTGTTGAACGCATTGATTAAATGATGGGGTATGCGATCAAGAGTTGATCGTATCGTATTGACGATCGGGTACGCGATTGTAGAGTATCGGGTTGTGTAGACGATGAGATGCTCACATATCGTTTAACGCATGCGCGCACTGGATGATCGTTTAGGTCAACAAGCTTCATCACTTTGTAATTGACTAAACGATCGCTTTGTAATGCAAGGTAAATCGTTTACCTGTCGTCGCGCTAAGCAATCGCATAGACAATCAGGCTTCGCAGCCTCGTCGTCGTCCGTTTAATTATGCTTATATCATCTAGTGTGCGCTGGACGATCATCTACCTACGATGTTTACTACACGATGAAGTCCTCCTGGCAGTTCAAGACCCGATTCGCCTGTGAACCGGTTTGCTCGATGAAAAATGTAATAAATAGGGTTATTTCATTCCCCTTTTTTTTGTAAAGGTTCATCCTGGTCCATTAATCCTTTATTTATTACATGCGATGTATGTTTTTCTATATGTCATATGGTATGCACATATAGTAAATCTCACCTTAGGTTATGCAATGGTCATGCATCATCTCTTTATTGTAATTGTTATAATTTAGAGAATGATGATTTAATTATGTAAGAGCATGCTCATGCATCATACAATATAAGAGTTATATTTATGCATGCATAAAAAGCATTGACATGCATCATCTTTATATTATAATTGTTATAGTATAAGGGTGAATGATAGCATGTTTGTATAAAAGTTATATATAGTAATGACCGAAAATTGCATTAAGCATGACATATGGGTTACTTTATAAATTTTATAAACACCTCGTTGTGTGCAATGGTTTTAGTTGTTTCTTTTTAAAAGTTAAAGAGAAATTAGAACTCAAAGAAATAAAAAAGACATGCATGCTCACTTAGGTTTAATTCATGGTTTTAAAGTGTTTAAAACTTGGATCACATAGACCTAAGATCACGGTTCTAATACGATTAGTAACCCTAAGGCTTTAATCTTTTAATCAGTTTAATAGGATTAAATTGGCTAATAAAAGGTTAAAGTGGAGCAAATATATCTATAAGGGACCTTTTGTCTAAGGCGGGTTCTATCTAGGCTAGGATATTTAAGTTGACGGAAACGTAACACCCCTACCTAAGAACTTACCTAGAAAGGTGAATTAGATAGATTTGATGCATGCATGTAAGTTAAGGACAGTCCATTAAAGTGTTTAAATGTGACTACTTGAACATGTTCATATTTCATAGACAAATGTTGTTTATGAGCAAAGTTTAAAAAAAAGACGACTTAGACTAAAATCAGTAGTCGGATTATCTAGGTTAATGAATCCCTAGGTAGAACATTCAGTGGGAGGTACTTGGGGCATGAGAGTTTCACTTAAACCTTTCATGTTTCTCAAAAATAGTCCACACCATGAGATATACCCTCGGTCTCGCGGCACCTATGGCGTATCCCCCTAACGGATGGTGTTTGGGTAGGTCAATATCAAGATGGATGGAGAGAGTGTTCATAGTAAGTGGGAGCGGGAAGTGCGACAGCATATCCCTCGGTCTCCCTCGTTAGGTTGAATAAAGTTACTGTCACATCGCCTCGAGGCACCCTGGGAGTGTCCCCGTAAAGGATAGTAGTTTTGCGTGTTTCTTTATTTGATTTCCTGTAAGAGGATAAGATAACTTAGTCTCTTATCCTAATATGCTTCTTCCCTATGGTGGGCTCATTAGGGTGGGACTCTGGCACCGAAAGTAAGGGGTTACACTTATGCGGAATAGTTAAAGGTTAACAATTCTTGATCAAAAAATTGTGGCTGTTAGGTTCAATTCCAAGATTTGGTTCTGCCTAATGGTTGAGAATGTCTCATCCCAGCGAAGGAGCAACTGATCACCCCACCGATGACGTTTGTCATGCCTCACTAGAGCATCATTGCAAAATAGAAGTCTATAACTTAGGGTACTTGAAACTGTTTTGAAAAACTGATTGGTTTAAAAGTGGTTTAACAAAATCTAATAAAATTTTGTTCGTATTTTCAACAACTTTTTCAAAATGGCAATAGCCACGATGGCATTACTAAGCGCCGAAAAACTTACTGGCGATGATTTCGCAACATGAAAACACATGATCACTACGATCCTGATCATCGAGGATCTCATGTTCACTCTCACGGAGGCTTGTCCTTCTATTCCAACTCCAAATGCCGCTCGAAATGTTCGGGAGGCATACGAGCGATGGACAAGGGCGAATGAGAAGGCCTGAGCCTACATCTTGGCAAGTCTTTCTGAAGTCTTGGCCAAGAAACATGAACCTATGGTCTCAGCGCGTGAGATCATGGAGTCCTTGCAGGGATTTTTGGACAATCGTCTGAACAGTTTATGCATGAGGCTCTTAAATACATATTCAACTCCAAAATGGAATAAGGCACCTATGTTCGTGAACATGTGCTTAACATGATGGTTCAATTTAATGTGACGGAGTTGAATGGGTCTACCATCGATAAGGGCAGCCAGTTAGCATAATCCTGCATTCTTTGCCATAGAGCTTCCTGCACTTTGTTAGCAATGTGATTTTTAACAAAGTGAAATATAACCTTACAACTCTCCTCAACAAGTTGCAGACCTATCAATCTTTACTAAAAAGTAAGAAGAGGCAGAAGGGTGAGGAAATGTTGTTTCATCCTCCAGGACGTTTCATAGAGGTTCGACCTCAGGAAGAAGTCTGCATCTTCTACTTCTAACTATGCAAAGGTGAAGAAGCAGAAGGATGGTAAGGGAAAAGGGAAGGCACCTACTAACCCACCGCCTGTCGCCCCAAGAAGGCATCCACGGGTTGCTTTGAGAAAGTGTTTCCACTGCAACCAAAATGAACACTGGAAGAGGAACTGTCCTCGGTATCTGAAAGAGAAGAAAGCAGCCAAGGGTAAGGCCAAGGCCAATAAAGGTAAATGTGATTTACTTGTTCTTGAAACTTGTTTAGGGGAGAATGATGATTCTGCCTAGATAATTGATTCGGGAGCCACTAACCATGTTTTTTCTTCTTTTTAGGGGATTAGATCTTAGCGACAGCTGAAGGTTGGTGAGATGATGATGCGAGTAGGCACCGGGCATGTCGTCTCAGCTGTGGCAGTGGGAGGACTCCAATTAGCTTTATAGAATATGTTTATTATTTTAAATGATGTATATATTGCTCCTGAACTAAAAAGGAACCTCATTTCTATAAAGTATTTATTGCAATGTAAATATACTTTCTCTTTTAATGTTGATAAAGCGTTTATTCATAAAGATGATGTTTTTATTTGCACAGCAAATCTATAATCGAATTTATACGTGCTAAGGCCGTTAACCATTAATTCCCTCCATGCTAAATTGTTCAGAACTGTCGTAACTCAATCAAAACGTCGACGAATTTCTCCAAAAGAAAATGCCCATTTTTGGCATCTACATTTAGGGCACATCAATCTCAATAGGATTGAGAGATTAGTGAAGAATGGACTTCTAAATGAGTTGGAAGAAAATTCTTTACCAGTGTGCGAGTCTCGCCTTAAGGGTAAGATGACTAAACGATCTTTTACTGGAAAAGGTTATAGAGCCAAAGAGCCTCTTGAGTTAGTACATTCTAACCTTTGTGGTCCTATGAATGTGCGAGCCTGAGGTGGCTAGGAGTATTTTATTATTTTTACTGATGATTACTCCAGGTACGGATATGTTTATCTTAAGCAATGAAAGTATGAATCCTTTGACAAGTTCAAAGAGTTGAAAACGAATTAGATAGACGGATTAAAACACTTCGATTGGATCAAGGTGGAGATTTTTGGATTTGGCATTCTAGGACTATTTGATAGAACATGGAATCGTTTTCCAACTCTCAGCGCCGGGTACACCTCTGCAGAATGGTGTAGCAAAGAGAAGAAATAGGACCTTGTTAGACATAGTTCGCTCGATAATGAGTTACGCATCCTTACTGGACTCGTTTTGGGGTTGAGATTGCGGTATATATATTCAACTATGTTCTCTCCAAGAGTGTTGCGAGAACACCTCTGAAGTTATTGAACGGGCGTAAAGCTAGTTTACATCACTTCTGCATTTAAGGTTGCCCTGCACATGTGCTTGTGGCTAATCCCAAGAAGTTGGAACCACGATCGAGATTATGCCTCTTTTTTGGCTACCCCAAAGATACACAAAAGGGTTATTTTTATGATCCGACGAAAAATAGGGTATTTGTTTCAATAAACGCTACTTTCCTGAAGGAGGATCATATAAGGGAGCACAGTCCACAAAGCAAAGTCATGTTGTGTGAGCTTTCCAATGAAACTACTAAAACTTCAACAAGAGTTGTTGAAGAGCCTGCTACATCAACAAGAGTTGTTGATGGGAGTTCATCCAGTAGGTCGGTTCCACCTCAAGAGTTGAGGGAACCTTGACGTAGTGAGAGGGTTATAAACCCACCCGTTCGCTATCTGGGTTTCACAGAAATCCTTGCTATGGTAGTAGATGGCGACGTTGAGGATCCGTTGTCTTAACGAAAGGCAATGGAGGATGATGACCGGGAGGAATGGGTCAAGGACATGGATCTCGAGATGGAGTCAATGTACTTCAACTTTGTATGGGATCTTGTAGATTAGCCTGATGGTGTAAGACCTATAGGTTGTAAATGGATTTATAAACGCAAACGAGGTGCCAATGGGAAGGTACAGACCTTCAAAGCTCGACTTGTGGCAAAGGGTTATACCCAGGTAGATGGAGTCGACTATGAGGAGACTTTCTCGCCTATTGCCATGTTAAAGTTGATCCTCATCCTTCTGTCTGTTGCAGCTTATTATAATTATGAGATCTGACAAATGGACGTAAGACAGCCTTTCTGAATGGCAATCTTGAGGAGACTATTTACATGGTGCAACTCAAGGGATTCATAGACCAAGGTCAAGAGCAAAAGGTTTGCAAACTGAATCGGTCCATTTATGGACTGCAACAGGCGTCTCGATCTTGGAACATACAGTTTGATATTGCGATCAAGTCGTATGGCTTTGACCAAAACGTTGATGAACATTTTGTCTACAAAAAGATCATCAACACTTCAGTAGTCTTCTTGGTGTTGTACATAGATGATATCCTACTCATTGGGAATGATGTAGATCTACTGACTACATTTAAGAACTGGCTAGCGACCCAATTCCAAATGAAAGAATTGGGAGAGGCTCAGTTTGTTCTAGGTATACAGATCTTTCGGGATCGTAAGAACAAAGTGCTAGCACTATCTCAGGCATTGTACATTGACAAGATATTGCTCAAGTACTCGATGCAGAACTCAAAGAGAGGCCTACTACCGTTCAGGCATGGAGTCACTTTGTCTAACGACTGTGTCCTAGAACACCTCAAGAAATTGAGGAGATAAGACGGATCAGTCTAACCCAGGCCATTTTAATGTTGTTGACCCGTTTATGAAGGCTCTCATGACTACAGTGTTTGAGGGTCAACTACGGACAATTGGGTCTACAGGATCGCCCGCGCGCTGGACTAGGGCAAGTGGGAGATTTATTGTCACCTGGGTACTTTTATGCCCTAGTTTATTATTTGTACTAGTTTATTGTAACACCCCACTTTGCTTTAGAACAAGTGCGGAGATTGTTAGGTGTTGATGCCCTTAAAGTCTCATGTTTCTGTAGTTTGTAAACAGTTTGTAACGAACGCTTTTGTTTGTTAATATATGATATTTACTTCACATCTTGTTTTTTGCTCAGTTGCTTGTTTTATTTGCTTTACCACAAACCAATAAACATAAAATTCTTGGTTATCTGTATGTGACTCAAGCATGTATGTGGTGACATACAAGTGGATCATGTCTTAAGTGATAACCAAATGGCCTGTAGTATATGGATATAGGAGGGAAACCTTATCCTGGTAATGTACGGACGTGGCCCACTTTGTGGAATGGTTCAAAGATGTTATGACTTGTCAAGATGGTATGATCCTGATCATTCGTGTTGGGGACATGCGAGCGAGGGCGTCCTATACAAAGAGTTTGTATAAGACCTAACCACGAAGTGTTAACGTCTCGTTATATAACACCTTTCATGACAAAGACTTCACTTCACTAGGATGACCATAGGTAACATGACCTCAATCCTAAGTGAGTTATTGAGGGCGATCATTTGATTTGTATGGGTGTGAGTGACCAAGTTGTCACTTCAAACCTACCATTTTGGGGATTCGTTTAATTTCGGAGCTCGGAACTCAACTACACAAGATAGAATTCACTCCTTCCCCGAGGTAGGGGTAAGTAGATAGATAGCTCCCTTAAAGGCTGATTCTAGGACTTGAACAATGTGGCACCACACACATTCTCTTAGCCCGAGAGGTGGTCACACATAGTTGGACTATGTTGTATTGTTCATTAGAGGAATCAGTGGTACTTAAGGAGTGAGATGTAACTACAGGGAAAAAATGGTAATTTGGCGTCTGTACTTACGAGCATCTATGAAGGGTCATCGTACTCATGATTGATTATATTCGATGGACACAGAAATATATCTGTGGTAAGAAGAGTTTAGCTGTTGGTCTTTAGTGGAATGCCTGACAGTTAATGGATGGTGGATCTTGTGGCTAAAGAGTTTAGTCAGCTATACATGAACCATTGGAGCTTCGAGCCACAGGTCCATTAGGTCCCTTGGGTAGCTTGGATAAAGTCGAGAACCAATATTTAGGTGAACTTAAAATGTTCAAATTGACTAGAGAAAGTTCGATTATATATGATATAATTGGACTGGTTAATTATATATGATATAATTGGCTAAATGTATGAGATACATTATTTTGGAGGAAATTAGATATAAATATGATTTATATCAAGTAGAGGAGAAAATACTATAGTAGATATGTGATATCAAACTATAGGTTAAAAAATATATCATGATTATATTTATTAATATTTTAGTTGGTTAATTATATGATAATTAACCCAAAAATCACATTTGGACTGGTCCAATGGGAGCAAGAATTTCCAGGAACATTTCATTTCTGAGAAAAAGAGCCATTTTCATTTTCAAGTAGTGTTCGATGGACAAAAAATAAATCCACTTGATTTTAGACTTGGTGCAACCCAAGGGCATCATTCTCTTTGGTTTGCACACCCCCAAAAATATTCCGAAGGTTTACAAGTGGGTTAGTAGAGCAGCATCGATTATTGTAACCGATGAATTAAAATGAAAATAGTTTTTATTTTTTTAATGGTCGTCCGAAAAAGTGAGAGGAGCGCGCTGGTGAATCGTAAATGATCGCTTAAGTATTTCGAGAGCCTATACGATAGTCGCTCTGCGCCTAGACGATCGTCCACCTCACGCCTAAACGATCGCACACTAAGTCCTAAATGATTGGATAGCTTCCCTAAATGATCGTATAGTGTGCCGTGTTAGCTAAACGATCGTATACCTTTTCCTAAACGATCGTGTAGCTTCTCCTAAATGATAAGCATTTTTCTATACGATAGAGCCTTTTTCCCTCCCACTTTCTTATCGCCTACACGATCCATGCTTCCTCCTTCCTCTACCAAACTCACCAAAGACCACGCTTTGGGTTTTCACTTCGAGAATACCTGGGGCTCTTTTCTTGTGGTGTTGTCCCCGTTGCGTTCGTGATCTTACAGTTGTGCATGTTGTAGCAGTCGACGCTTCTGCTAGGTGTTAGTAGATCGTGTGGAGGTTTTCGCTGCATTGAGTTTCGAAGTTTGAAGAACGTCTTCAACTGGTATGGCAACTCTCTCCCTCATTTATTTTTGTTCAAAGCATGCCTTTAATTTACTGTTCGTTTGCATAACTGTGCGTTTGAATGTATATTGTATATTTCGGTCACTGTAAAATTGGGGCGATCTGAACGCACTCATGGAACTCTTCGGTAAGAGATCCTTCACGTGAGAGATAAAATTTAATAAATATCCCATATACCATTTTTCTCCCACTAAAGTATTCTATTATTTTAGGGTTTTATTATACTTAGTTAAACTCCAACTAATGAATCTATATAAGTCCTTCTTAATTTGCTCAATATAATATTTATATTGAATATTTAACAGTACTTGATTTCATTTATTAAACACTTTAATAAAATCGATCATCTACTGCATGCTTATAAAATATTTGTCCAATTCACCTTTCAGGTCGGTTCCCAGGTGGAAGTGTTCCGTTTCCATCAGCTTAAATACCCCCGCCTAGACAGAACGTTCCTTAGACAAACGTCTCTTATAAACAATTATTTTATAAATTTAATCTTTTAATAGAATTCATTTTAATCCTATTAAAACAAATTAAAAAAATTAACATATTCCTAGTCTAATTAGAAATATTTCTAACATAAGTTTAGATAAATTAATTTTAAACCAATTTAAAAATAATTTGGACCTATGTTTCCATGCAACTTTTGATTATAGGTTTTAGTCTATCTCATTAAACATATAACACTTATATTTTATGTCGTATTAAAACCTATAATTTGCATCTAATGATGTTGATCAAATATAACGCTTATATTTACTAAGTGGTGTCATGCTCAATGCAGGGTTTATTTTCGTTGGATAAATATAACATTTATATTTGCGATCCATGAAAAATAAATATACATATTCATCATTCCAGCATACATTATATCATTTATAACTTTGTATGATGCATGAACATGCTTAATTAATCATACATCAAAATAATATAACACTTATATTATGATGCATGGGCATGCTAGTAAAATCATGGATCCATAAAATATAACACTTATATTTAATCAAGATGCATGAATATGTTTATCCTAAGTTGATTTTGAATCTATATGACATACATTATGTAATATAAATTCAAACATTAATTTAAACATACATCAAATAAATAATAAACTAAACACCAAATATTGGACCACATTTTGGCACTTTAAACAAAATTAATTTAATTAATTATATCAATTATAATTAATTTAATTAATTAAAATAAATAAAATTACATAAAAACAAGAAAAACTACTGCAAACACGGAAAGGAGGCTCGAATCCACGACCGTCGGACTCCTCGCATGTGTGTGTGAAGTTCAAAGTGTTGCAACGTTGAGGGTTACCGTTATAACATTACAGATGATGTTCGTCTTGTCTGGCCCTCTAGCATCACAATGCTTTGATAGTAGTGTTGTGACACTGCAATCCATAATGCTCCATTTTGTTTCATTTTGCCTTGAACTTGGACTGAAAACATTTGTTTTCTCATTGATCTCTTCAGAAACTATTGCTCCTCGATCGACCTGGACTTATAGACTCGATAGCAAAACATAAAACCCAAAAAACAATAGGCTCTTACATTTTAATCGAATTAAAACATAAAGCTAAGTGCCAAAAAATGTAAACATCCAATATTACAAACCTTCATTCAAAATGCAGATTATAAACCCACCTTTCTACACTGTTTTTTGTTTCCAAAATGTGAAAAACAAAATGCAAAAAATTGGCTCTGATTCCAATTGTGGGGATCGAATCCTAAGTGGAAGCATTAGGATTGCCTTGCATTCGATTTTTCCATTCCAAATGAAACAAAAACAACAAGCTTAAACAGAAACAAAATAGGATAAACAACATACTTAGCATGCTTTATAAAGGGAGAAACAAATGGATGAACGGTTCTTATCTTTGGAGACTCCCAAACTCCTCAAAATTCAGCTTGTTCTTTGCACTAATGTCTCCTCAACGATCACCAACACTACCACAAGAATAACCTTGTTATTCTCTAGGATTCCAAGAGTTAGATGAGTGGTCTCCAACCCTTGGAAGAGGAAGAGATAGAGAGATTGTAGAGAATGTAGAGAGGAGTTAATTGTGGAGGTTAAGGTATATGGTTTCCACACACATTTATATGGAGAAGTATTTACCCATTCTCTAGGTTATTCCCTTTTTACCCTTGATGCCAATTAATTAAATAACCCATTAGTTAATTAATTGGCACATTAATTAAATAACGATATATTAAATCTAATTTAATATATATGGTTAATTAATTAATATATATAAATATCACATGTTTATATTCCTCCACCCCTTTATCATTTGTTAATCAATTAATTAACCATTAGTTAATCAATTAAGTAACTGTATTAAATCATATTTAATATACAATTAACATATAACTATCACATACTTATATGTATACATCTCTTTAGGATCCAATTCATAAATCTAATATTTGAATCTCATTCAAATATATCGCTCTTACATAATTTGAATTATAGATCATATCTATAACTAAATATATATTAATCACATCAATTTCCCAATTGATTCGATCAATTCAAATCATTCCTTATCAATATACTTTAGTGAGCTAACAAGGGGACCTAGTGGACCTATAGATCAGAAACTCTAACGATATAAGATTAATTGGCTAAACTCATTAACCAAATTAATAAATATTCGTTAACTGTGGGAACACTCTACTAAAGACCAACAACTGCACTCTTCTTACTGTAGATATATTTCTGTGTCCATGGATACAGACCAGTAATAGGAAGTTAATCCTTCACAAGTGTTCGTGACACCAACTAGGTCAAATTACTGTATCTTTAAGTACCAATGCTCCTCTAATGAACAACCTTTTTATGGTCTAACCATTAAACAGAAACCCATCTCGAACCAAAGAGAGGGTAGGACACTTTGTTCAAGTCCCAGATACACCACTTAAGGGAACAATTATCTACTTACCTTAAAGTCAAGAAGTAGTGAATTCTATATTGTATTATTATGTTCCCATCTCCCCATTCGGCCTTGTCCCTAAAATGGTAGGCCTATTGTGTTGGCAAACTGGTCACTCTCACCCATACAAATCAAAGGACAATCCCTCGTGAATAGGAGTTCATAATACATTCAGGATTAAGACTAAGTTACCTAGGTCATCCTATTGAAATAGAAACCTAACTAGTTAATGATGCTATATCTAGTGGTTACTATTTCGCGGTCCGGCCTTATGCAAACTCATTGCAAAGGATACTCCTACTCGTATGTCACCCACACGAACAAGTTGGATTATTGCGTTTGTATCAAATACAAAGTGGGTCGTATCAAAGTGTCACCAGGATAAGGTACCAACCTTATCCCTATACTATAGGCTCTTTAGTTTGTATCTGGAATATTGATCCTTGTATGTCTCCACATACTATTCAAGACTCATAAGATAGCCTTGGATGTTAGTTTATTAGATTTAAGGTTATTAAGACAAAATAGAATACAACACAATCAATAATATTTATTGAAATAACATCGATAACTCTTTATTGATAATGGTCAATTAGATACATTTACTATCTATGAGTTTTAGGACATAAAACCTAACATTATCTTAGAGACGACATGGTTATCGTTGAACTGCTTGTACAAGGTGCAGAGCCACAAAACATCTTAAAGAGAGCAAGCTCCGTAACTCAGCCTATAACAGTTTTCTTTTTTGTTGGTTAATTTTCGATGTTTGGCATTGTTCGAGCCATTCTATCATAATTATCTTCTGTACACCAGAGATAGTCGTTCCAATATTCAATAGTGAAATATAGGCATGACATTAGTATTTAATTAATGATTTTAATAGAAAGAATAATTGAATAGATACATACTCAAAAGTTTAAAATATAATTGAAATGTGTTGAAACATTTGGAAGTTCAAAGAACTCAATACGCAAAATGTTCAAAATTTAGGAATTATATTTATGTAATTTAACCACCATAAGATATAGTAGTATTTCATTGTTTCCAAATTATTGTTTTCACACTATCTTTTGAAGACCAATTTTAAATTTTATACATTAAGATTAAATATGGTACATAAATATCCTTGGCCATCAAATAAGCAATAGACACAAAATATTAGTTTAGTAATTAAACAAATAATTAAGTATGAAAATTTCTAAGAAATAAAATAAGGATAATATAATAATATTTTTAAAGAAGTATCTAAAAAATGGGATAAAAATAAAATAAAATAGAATAATAAGTTAATTTTTTTTTTTACAAAAAAGAGAAAATTAAATAAAATAGAAAAAAATAGAAAAAAAATTAAAAGAATATTGTCCTTTTAGAAACTATTTAGGAAAATATTGTTGTTTTCAAACTATTTGTAAAAATATTGTTTTCTTTTTTTAAATAAGTCGAGGGTTCAAAATTCGACTTACATAGGTCGAATTTTGAATCCTCGACCTTCCCCTTTCGTATTTTTTGTATGTTGAACTTTGAACCCTCGACCTTACCCTAACATTATTATTGAGTCTGTTTAGTTATCATTTTGAAGACCTTCCTCATCATTCCAGAGACCTTCCTCATAACATTCATAATTATTTGATATGTTAAAAATAATTTTGTATTGGGAGAGAACGAAAGAGAGAAGAGTAAGAGAGGAAGCGAGATATTGAGAGAGAGCTGAGAGAGCGAGATATTGAGAGAGAGCGATATCTGAGAGAGCGAGATATTGAGAGAAAGCGAGAGTTTCCAATTTTTTTCTTTTTAACTTGGGAGTTTCCAGCTTGATATGTTATTCTTTCTAACCCATTCATTGGTGCTTATCTGGCACAAAGCTTCTTAACTTGGGAGTTTTCATTATTTTTCTTTTTTGGTCTGATTTTTTTTTTTTTTTTTTTTGGAAACTTTATGAAGGGTAGTTTTTTCATCTCAAGTGATTTGATGTGGAGAGAACGAAAGACCTTCTCTGCATAACATTCATAATTATTTAAGTGTGTTATAAATAATTTTGTATTGGGAAGAACGAAAAAGGGAAGGGTAAGAGAGAGCGAGATTATGAGAGAGAGCAAGATTTGAGAGAGAGCGAGATTTTGAGAGAGAGCGAGATCCTGAGAACGAGAGTGAGATGTTAGCGAGAGTGAGATATCCGTACAAATTTTCCTTTTTTTCTCTTATTTTTCCCCATTCCACCTTCTTCTTTCTTTCTTCCTTTTTTTTTTTAATTTTCCATTTTATAAAAAAAAATTCTAAAAATATTTTATCATTATTTATAATTTAAAAAAAAACTCCATTAAAATCTTGGTACCAAATATACAAAGGAATCTAAGATCATTATTGTAAAATCTTTTAAACTATTGACCTCCCTACTGTGATTAAATTTCTGTCTCTTATATCAATTAGTCTTATTTATAGACTTGCATGTGAAGGTTTTGAGTGTTGATTTGATTTATTATGTCCCCAAATTATTATCACATGTAAATTTGAATATTGAAGTTTTTTACCTAACTTTTTAGATTTGACTATCTGATGTTATTATTTATGTTAGTGACATTTAAAGCTTCTATATCAAAATAATTACTATTCATAATATATAAAAAGAATAAATTAAAAAAATAATATCTCATAAAAATAAAAAAATGTAAATTAAATATTTCATTTATATAAAAATAATTACAAAAATCAATGTGTCCCACAAGGCGGACGTCGTCGATTTCAAGTGGTTGTCGCGTCGTGACATTCGAACTTGAGGTTGCTCGGGTTCTTCTTAATGTTGCTCTGGTACCTCTGCAGGCACTTTATAATATAAATATTCATTATACTCTCCACGACCCTGGCCATGTTCATGCACGTATGAAGACGAAGGACCAGCCTCTGAGTCATAATGTCCTGAACCAAATGCTGGCATCATCATCATCAGACTAACATAATCAATTTGACTCTACATTGCATCATAGGGGACAACTCTTCCACATTATGTGCAACCTCATCAAACTCATTCTCTTCTCGAACAGGTCCTCTACATCTAGGAGCTGGTGGAGGAACAATAGGTATATGTACATATAATAAATTTCCTCCATATAGCTTTAGTTGTCACTACATATAGCAAGAACCTAGTTCGGATCATTCGCAACCTCACGGAGTCTACGGTTGTTCGATCTCTGTGAATTATAAAACATTATACAATATTAAAATAAATTTAAATAAAAATAATTAGATAATATTCATTTACCAGATGACCCACAGCTGCTCCTAGATGAGTGACGTAGCGCCTTGTGATATATATATTATACCAATGAATATATTCTGGAGTGGCATCTGTGTCAAACTGTTCAAGAGAAACCCCCATTGCAATAAACCTTGCACGATAGTGCCATCGCACTACCAAAGTGCAACTTTTTTGGACAAATCTCCAATCCTTAGGTCAATATATGCAGTACGGGTTCAGTATTATAAGGCGATAGGACATCCTACTGAATACCAAATTGTCTCATTACCCTGTCAGGAAGATGCCACTCACCAATGTGAAAACATATGAGAGGACTCATCGTCCGCCATATATTTTGACCATTCGTACAAAAATTAGGCAAAGTATGCATAATAATTTTGTACGGCTCCCAAATAACTTGAAACACAAAATATTATATTAAAGAATATTAAAGACAAATACAATAAAAATGTGTATAAAATAATCAATTAGGTTCAGTGTAATGTACCTGTTCAGGTTGAAAGCAGATCAAACATGTATCTATAACTGGCTGACTACATGTGTGGCTGTCCTAGTCACACAAAAATTGTTCTCTCCACCTAAATCTTTAAATTGATAATTTAGAATTTAAATTAACTAGATTAGTGATATAAAAATTAAATTGAATTAAAACAACATACCGAGAACGTAGGCTCGTCAACTAACTGACGTCATTAACATGTAGCTGTGGGAACTATTGTTGGAAATCGCTCCCAGCTCATAGTTGCAAAAGTATGAGAGCCCAGCTATCTCTCGAACCTCAAGTCTTCTTGCTTTGCATAGTTGTCTATACAACCATGCCAAGCATGCTCCACCCCACGACTACCACCCCGCATCATGGAGGTTAGCTAACAGTGGCAAGAACATCAAGTGAACAAAATGGCTTGATTTATCTTAAAACAGACTTCCACCCATCATTTATAGTATATATGCTCGCGCATATCTTATGATGGTTTCCTCATCTGCATCATCTGTGAGCTGACGAAATTGTGTTCCTAACCATATTAAACTTAACCTCGATCATTAATTCTTTCGGCAGGTGGGGTCGCACCGAGGTACAGTTGACAAACTTCTAACCAGTCATCGTACATCACTCCGGTGACCGGCACCCCATCAACAGGTAACCCAACAACACTTCTATGTCTTTATAGAGTGATAGTGCTCTCCAACAGACATATGGAATGTATGCATCTCAGGCCTCCATCTCCTCGACCAAGGCTGTGATCAGATGCCAGTCCAACTGAATAAATACTAATCTAGCAACCCCATAGAATCCAGATGTGCGCAGTAGCGGTAGTATCATCGAGGGTGGACGCGATAGTGCGCTGGAGAACTGCCTCTCGACGCTTGCAAGATATTTCTCCAGTAGTACGATCTCGCCATAGAACAGATGATCGATGAATGGACTGGTCATATAAAACATCTGGATCAACAGGTCCTGGTTTTAAGTCATGATCTGAAAAAAAAATATTTATTTCTCAATTAAAAAAAATATTTGTTTCTCAATTAGAAGAATAATGTACAACTTAATTAAAAGAATAATGTACAACTTAATTAAAAGAATAATGTCAACTTAATTAAAAGAATAAATGTACAATTTAATTAAAGAATAGTGTACAACTTAATTAGAAGAATAATGTATAACTTAATTAGAAGAATAATGTACAACTTAATTAGAAGAATAATGTACAACTTAATTAGAATAATAATGTACAAGACAAGTTAATTAAAGTTATGTACAAGTTAATTAAAAAAATAATGTACAATTTAATTAAAAGAATAATGTACAATTTAATTAAAAGAATAATGTACAACTTTATAATATAAAAAATTGAATATACAATAGGAGAGAGCGAGATTGACAGAGTGAGATGTTTAGCGAGATTGTAGGAGAGAGCGAGATGTTCAGCAAGATACTCTCAATCTCGCTCTCTCCTTCAATCTCGCTCTCTCCTACAATCTCGCTCTCTACTACAATCTCGCTCTCTCCTACAATCTTGCTCTCTCTTACAATCTGCTTCATCCACTTATCTTCCTTGTCGAGGATTGAAGTTTCGACTTATGTATGTCAAGACTATACGAAATTACCGAGATTCCCTTCTAGAGTGAGATCCTCATCACAAAATTAGCGAGATTCCATGTATGTCAAAACTTCAACCCCCAACAACCCTAATTTACGTATTGTTTCAAGTTTTTGTTTGTTTGTCGATGTCTCAACGTTCGACCTCTACATTAGTCGAATCCTCAACCCTCGACTTCTAGCCTCGAACTCCCAAAACAACAATATTTTCTCTAATAAGTTTCAAAACAACAATATTTCTCTAATAAGTTTTGAAAACAACAATATTAATATTAAAGGTCCTGTTGTAACGGTGTATAGTAATAGTAAAATAAATAAATAAAAAAAATATTTATGTTGTTATATGGAATTTGTTTATTAAAAAAATAGTTGAATGTAAGGGTTAGTGTGAAAAAAAAAAAAAAAAAAAAACAGTAAAATTAAATAATGGAACGTCGGAGGACTCGTTGTCTCACTAAAATTAGTGTTGTGTAGTTTAGGAGGGCCTAATTTCGGGAAGAACATTTGGGAGAGTTCTCCTTGGGCATTTAGGTAAGTCCTCTGTTTCAATTTATTTCTTTTAATTCTCCAATTTGGTAATAATATAATTTAACAAACTTCATTTCTCAAATTTATTTATAAATACCTCAATGGTAGTTTTTAATTCATGATTATTTATAAGCTAAAATCAAAAGCAACAATGATAAAAGTAATTAAGTTTCATTCAACATATAAACAACTGACATTAGATTAATCTAGCACTTTTTAAGTGAATTTCAAAATTACTACTACTATTATTACTAATACAATGTTAGATATTAACTTGGGAAATTATTTCAAATGGTAAAACTGTTGAAAATATTTACAAAATATAGCAAAATTTTAGAATTGTCAATGATAGACGCTGATAGAGTTCTATTAGTGCCTATTAATGATATTGATAGACACTGATAGAAGTCTATCAGTATTTATCACGTCTATCATTGATAGTTCTAAAATTTTGTTATATCTTATAAATATTTTAGTTTAGTTTTCTATATTTAAAAATAACCCTATTGACTTCTTCTCCTTATTATTATTATCATCATTATTATTCTAATTATTATTATTATTATTACTATTCCTACTACTACTACTATTATTATTATTACTACTACTACTACTATTATTATTATTATCATCATTATTACTATTGTTGTTGTTATTATTTTTTTATTACTAATACTATTATTATTATCATTCTACTACTACTACTATCATTATTATTATTACTATTATATTATTACTGTCGTTATTATTATTCTAGTATTATTATTATTATTATTATTATTTTACTTTACTATTATTATTATACTAATACCATCATCATCATCATCATCTATTAGTACTCTAAAGATTTAATAATTATAATTTATAAATAAGTAAGTTATGTTCATCAAATTCCTGAACCCAATAGTCTTAAAACTACTTTTAATCATAAGTGTTCTTTATGGAATCTATAGAACCAAACCAAAGGAGCAATTAGAATCACCATCGAGATAAGTAGTTTATCTCACCCTCTCTCTAAGTGTTTTATGGTAGTGTACATTTGTTATGTTGCATTATTATGTTATTATTGTTATGTTGCATTACATGTTTAAAACACGTTTCTCTACAAGGGATCTCATGCATTATGTTTGTTCACGATTATGTTAAGATTAAGTTTTAATTAGGTATAGATTATGCTTCCAGGGCTGGCAGGGCATGTACGGTTTCACCCCTCTAGGTCCAATCTTACGTTATGTTTATGTTAAGGACTAGAAGGGTATGTATGTTGCACCCCTCTAGTCCAATCTTATGTCTATGTTAATGGTTGGTGTTGGATGCGACTCTGACCTTCTTGACTGCATGATTTACTAATCATCAGATGAGTTAGTTTCCATTTAAGTCTACATCTTCCTACTAGGGCAGGAGAACTTACGTTGGAAGTGTAACTGACTACCTCATGTTATGATAGTTTATGTTTTGAGTCCCAATCATATGTTATTATGACATGTTGCATGTGATTGTGCATTTGGTCACTCCCTTAAGTGAGAGCTACTTACCGAATATATTATATATTTATCCTATTTTACAGACTTTGTAGGTAAGGATACAGCGTAGGTGGTATGACTGGACGTCGCTCAAGGGACCAACTCTGAAACTCACTGTTTCGGTCATATGTGCATTTTGTTCCACTACGCTAACATTTTATGGATCTTGGTGTTTTGTAAAAAAAAACTTTTTGTAAAGTTTTTCTACTTTAATTAATAAAATCTTAGATATGATCTTTAAAAAAAAATTACCCAAAACTCATCTCATGATAGAAAACTCTAGGTATGCATGTCGTAGCGGTCGGACCTTGTTATGTAAGGGTCAGGTCGTTACAACTTTGTTCATTTTTGGTAATCATTTGGTTTTTTGTTTTTATTTTTTAAAATTAAGCCTATAAATATTAGTTTCACTTATAGTTTAAAAGTTCGGTCAAAATCTCAAAATTTTAAACAAAATTTCTAAATTTTGACAACTCAAAATTTCGATATGGGGGGATTTCAATTTTTCCCCCATTCTCGAAATTTTGATGGACATTTTGATTTTTTTCAAGTAATTAGGCTCAATGAAAGTTCTTTAAAGTTTATAGACTTGTCTTGATTACATGAATTGTATAGTTTCACATATCAATGTATAATTTCACCACAAAATTGAATTTATGTAAGTTTTATTTTCTACTATTCGAATTTTTTATTTCCAAAAAACCAAAATTGAGAAAAATAATAATATATATTTATTTTTTAACTTCATTCAAATATTTTTTTTCATTGAATTTTCACATCATTTCACCTCAAAATTGAATTGAAAAGCCTTTATTTTCAAGAAATCAAAATTGAAATAATAACATCATATTTATTTTTAACTTTATTCAAACCTTTTTCCATTGAATTTTTGCATCATTTCACCTCAAAATTTGATTGATGTGAGTTTCTTTTCTTTTTTTTTTTTTACCATCCAAAGCTTTCATTTCTAAGAATTCAAAATTGATAAAAATGACATATTTATTTTGAATTTCATTCAAACATTTTTCTATTAAATTTTCACATCATTTTATCTCAAAATTTAATTGATGGGAGTTTTGCTTCTTTTACCATCTAAAGTTTTCATTTCCAAGAAAGAGACTTAGAAAACTATGGTCATAAGCAATAGTAGTACACAACAAAACTATGGTCAAGTTGCTTCTTTTACCATCTAAAGTTTTCATTTCCAAGAAAAAAGACTTAGAAAACTATGGTCATAAGCAATAGTAGTACATAACAAACTATGGTCAAGGTAATTATTCTTACTTAGATTATGATGGTCCTTCAAGACTTGACAATAATGATGTTCAGCCTAACTTTCAATGAATAGTTATTATCTATTTGGAGGAAGAACATCGACCAATGAGATGTATTCACCAATAAGGTCTATATGTTGGCCATACGAGTCCAATCATTTTCATTTAAGTAACTATCTTCAACATTTTCAGTATAGGAAGACCTGGAGCAATGTTGTAGTTTCTACCAGAATTATCAAGATTCTGGATTAGATGCTTCAAGGTCATATTTTTGTATTTTTTTCCTCTCTTTGAAAAACAAGTTTTTTTTACCCCTTTTATGATGAAAATGATGTAAGCATTGGAAATTTTGGTTGTACAACTATTCTTATGCCCCTTATTAAATTCTCACTTTTAAATTTCAACAACCAACCTACCAAATAAATTCACCAAATATTCTCCACCACAAAAAATTGACCCACAAAAATTAATTCAACAAAAATTAATTCACAAAAAATTCTCCACATTACAACACTAAAAATTCTCCACCAAAATTTATTTTTTGCAACCCCACAAAAAGTTCACTTCACCAAATTATCTCCAGAACGAAAAGTCTTTCGTCAAGTCCAAAACTTGCAATTCGCAAAGTTGTAATTTTGTACACTCCGTAAGAAGATATGTATTTTCATTTTGTATTGTATTCAATAGTTCGATAATTTCTTTCATGTTAGAATTCATTTGCTTGTATTTATGCTTGTTTGGTTGATTGTTTCTTATTCTTTTTCTAATGCCATAAAGCCCTTACATTTGAAAGTTTAAAAAAAACATGAAAAAATTCTTTAAAAAATAATTTTTTAAAGGTACCCATCTTCATCGGGTACAAAAGTAATTGTTGAAATAAGTTTAAAAAAATTGCGATAAATAATTTTTTAAGATACTCGGCCAGGCTTTACCGAGTACAAAGGAAATTGGTTGAAATCACCCTGTCGAGCATCACCAGGTACGAAAGAAATTGGTTGAAATCACTCAGTCGGGTGCACTAATCTTCACCGAGTATGGGATAGGAACCGGGCTGGGAACATGGCCTGGTCGGGGGCTCGGTAGAGGTAACTTTAAACCCGACCGGGCGTATATGGAATATATGTTTACTATTTTTTGGTCTGATGTTGTACCCAGCTAGGTGAACAACTGGGTTTTTTTTTTTTAGTTTTTTTTTTTTATTTTGCTAATTGTGTCGGGGTTAATTTTTTCTTAATTTTAGGGATGGATTTTCCTATATGGGAATTGTTAGGTTGTATGTCCTAAAACTCGCAGTTTGCAAAGTTAAACATTTTCTATTATCAATAAAGATATTACTCAACATTTCTTCAATAAAGTTGTTATTGAATTTATAAATTTCATTTGTAAAGTCTAAATCCAATAAACTAAGATCCATGGCTATTATATGAATACTTGAACTTTATGCAGATACATAAAGATGGATCAAGTTCGAGTAAATAGGCAAAATGTTCTATAGTATATGAATAAGGTTGGTGCCTTATTTTGGTAACACTATTGGATGTGGCCCACTCTGTAGTTGTTACAATGGTTGTAAAAGTGCTATAAACGAAGTGATCCTAATTCGTTCATGTATTGATATGAGGAGTGGGGGTGTCCTATGCAATGAGTTTGTATAAGATTGAACCAAGAAATAAGTCACTCTTACTTTATAACGTTGTTTACTGTTTAATACTAACTATTTCGCTTAGATGACCTAGGTAACTCGATCTAATCCTAAGCTAACTATGAACTCCTGTTTATTCGGGATTATCCTTAGATTTACATAGGTGAGAGTTGGCTCAACAGCGCCGACTCAATAAGCCTCCCATTTCAGGGGTAAGACTAGGTAGTTATCTGGGGACATAGGGTGCAAGATGGAATTCATGCCTTCCCGATTTATGGATAGGAGAAATACTAAATCCAGGTCTTGAACAAGGGGCCCCACCCTCTCATTGGCCCGAGAGGGATCCGATTTAGTGATTGGATCATAAACCAATTGTTCCTTAGAGGATTAATGGAACTTAAGGAGCAAGATGTAATATCAGGGGTAAAACAACATATTGACCCAACCGTTATTCCGAACAACCTGTGAAGGATTGACTTACTGATTATGGTTAAATCAAGTGACACAAATATATCTACAATGAGAGGAGTGCAACTATAGATCTATAGTGTAGTGACTTGATAGTTAACGAATACTGATTAATTTGGTCAAAAGACTTTTAGCCAATTAATCTTAAATCATTGGAGCTCATGATCTGTAGGTCCATAAGGTCCTTCTACTAGCTCGTAAAACATGAACACCTTGAATTACTAAAATTAAGTGAATTTGGAATGATTTCAATTTGAATTGTTCAAATTGAATTTCAATTTGAAAATGTTGAAATTAAAATTAGGGTTTGAATTTGAATAAATTCTAATTCAAATTAGGGTTTGTATAATTATATTTGATCTGATTAATGTGAACCCCGGAATCCATTTTCCCTTTCATAGCAGGAAATAAAAGAGATTAACTAAGGATGAGTTAAATCCTAAGACAAAGAGTAGGAAAATTTCTAAGTGATAAAAAGAATTTGTTAAATACTTTGGAAATAAGCCATAACTAGTGAAGATTTGGCTAAGTATAACCATGCAGTGGAAGCTAAAGTGAAAGTAACTAAGTGTTGGACTATTCGTTGATGTAGTGCCATGTGTTGGCCATAAAGTCTTGAGAGGTTACTTGGGCATGGAGAGAGATTGAAGTAGGGCCAAGAATAATGCATGTGGCAGCCACTGCTTTTGGAGGTTAGATCAACACATGGGGTGTGACGGCTACGATGGATGCATTGGACACGATGGTATGCGTATATGCGGCCGACGGAAATGCATTGGTAGTTTACGGTAATGTGAGGGCATGCGGTGCAAGGGCATGCAGTGATGCGAGGATATGGGATGACATGGTGCGAGGCATGTGTCGATGGATGGCATGCAGCGATAGAGGCATGCAACGATGGAGGCGGACGCGATGGATGCGTTGGACGCGAGAGTATGCGGCTGATGTCGAAGGGATGCGTTGATGACATGCACGCGCTGCTATGCAATGATGTCATGTGATCGTGCTATGCGTTGATGACATGTGTGTGGTGCTATGCGTTGATGTCATGCAACGGAGCTATGCATTGATGATATGCGTGCGGTGCTATGCCTTAACGACATGCTCGTGGTGCTATGCGTTGATGGTCTACGGTGGTCTTACTACGCGAAAGTGTGCGACCGAGGGCATGCAGTGGAGCAGCCTACGGTATGCGACCGAAGGTATGCGGCTGATGGTGTGCGTGTAAGCGGCCGAGGGAATGCGTTGGTAGTAAGCGATGGCGTGCAACGATGGATGTGATGGATACGGTGGATGCGGTAGCCTTGATAAGGTGTGAACCCCGAATCCCAATTTTATACTCAAGTGTGTTTTCTTATTTAAATTGTCTTAATTTTTCACTTAATTGTGTGTCCCTATTTAAATTTGTATAAATAAGTTGAGTAGGTTGATGAGAAAGTTAGTGTGAAATGGTGAAGAAGGAATGGGGATTTGAAAAGAAAAATATGGACATTGAGTTTGGAAAATTTAGAAAAAATTGGCTAAGTATGGAATAATATGAAGATTGAGTTTAGAAAATTCGGGGAAGAATACGGCTAAGTATGAAAAATTAGGTGAAGTACAGAGTAAGGAATTAAGAAAAAATATAGAAAATATTATTTTGGAATTATTCTGGAAGATCCATGTAAAAATATCATTTGGTGAGTAAACGGGTAAAAAAATATACGGGGAACATTTGTCACAGTAGCTAAAGATGGAGAGAGCGAGATTAGAGAGAAAATTTGGAGAGAAAGATAGGTGGAGAGAGCGAGATTGGAGAGAAAGTTGGAGAGAGTGAGAGTTGAGAGTGCAAGATTTTGAGCGAGAAAGTGGGAGAGAGCGAGAGTGGAAAGAGCGGGACCAGGGAGAAAGTGGGAGAGAGCAAGATTTTGAGCTAGAAAGTTGAAGAGAGCGAGAGTGGAGAGAGCGAGATTTTGAACGAGAAAGTGGGAGAGAGCAAGAGTGGAGAGAGCGAGAGTAGCCCGGGCGTCAGCCACGCCTTGTCCGGTGCTGCATTCAAACGTTACGCCCACGCCTCACCTATGCATTGAACGGCCGAGCAAGCTTCTGGGCGATGTATTTGGACGCGTTGGGGTGGATTATGCATTTAAAAACCCGATTTGAATACAAACAAAGCTTGAAGACGTAAGGGTAAATGTCAACTAAAATTTAGGTGTCCGATTAAGAGAAATTCTTAAATCCTAAGAAATTGTGTTGGATGCGTTTGGGAAGAACACATTGAACCAAGGTGAAGTCAGCTTACGTTGATAAGGGGAGGATTAAACATTTGGCCATGCAACTAAGTAGGTGCTATCAATCCCACGAGCAATTTGAACGCCTATAAATAGGGAGTTGGGATTTCATTTTCAAATCACATAAAAATCATAAATTTCGTAGAGAAAGTAGAGGGCAGTGAGGGTTCAGAGGAATGTGTCAATTTTGGACGAGGAGATCGTCCAATCTACTCGTGCGTTTGGAGTGATTTCAAAGCCATCTGAAAGCTCTGGAAGTCTAGTTCTCAGAGTAGGGCTGCCGGAGGAAAATGCTCAAAGGAACTGGGCTGGAGGTTGAAAAAAATGCAGAAGGGTCAGATTGTTAGATTAGTATGGGCCAGTCTTGAAGATTTTGAGATTCCGGCCAAAACCACGAGAAATTATGAGCTGAACGTTTAGGGTAAGATTCCTAAGACATTTTAGAATAAGTTTGTAGAAGGAAGTATTTTCAAATAAGGTTCAGAACTATGAGTAATCTAAGTTGTAAGTTGAATTTGGATTTTAGGGGTGAAAAAGGAACTTGAGGAGCTACTAGTGTGAAAAGTTCCTAAGAATTCGAGGTGAGTGACTAAAATTTTTTCAAACTAAAACGTTTCTAAACTGTTTTGATTACAAAATTTACAGAAAGCATGTTTACGAAAATAATTCTCATGCCTACTAGTTTTATAAAGTGGTTTCCATCTAGCATGCGTTACCATCTTTAAAGCCATGTTGTATATGTGTTATATTGTACGTGCTTTAAAGAGAAAAGTTGTTTATAAATAGTGTTGGTAAAATGCTATATCGAAGTACAAGAAGAAGGCATCCACCCAACTAGATATTGAAGTACAAGGAGAAGGTATTTATTGGTACTAAAGTATGTTTGAGAAGGTACCAAACCAACAGGATACTGAAGTGCGTTGGAGAAGGTATCTTAGTAGCTCAATACTGAAGTACAAGGAGAAGGTATTTGAGCAATAGTACCTAATGTGGCCACAGGTGAATAAAGTTAGAGATTAAGTAAAAGGGTTCTCTCTGGACTAGTAGTTGGTGTTGCGATTATTTTACCAGTTATACAGTACTTTGATTTGAGAAATGATTTTACTGTTTTATGTTTAAAACAGTTTTATATACATTATGCTTGGAAATTATTTATACTGCATTAAATTATATTTCAGAAAAAACTATCTTCTTAAATTATGCATGAGAATTTACTATGTTTTCTTGGTCACTCACTGGGCATAAGCTCACCCCGTTTTCAAATGTTTTTGTTTCTCCCCCCCTCCCAGGTAGCGGTCAAATCCTCTGAAGATAGCTTAGTATCTGCTTTGCCACTAAAGAACGAAAAGACTTGTAACCGTTTGCTAGATGGTTACTGTTAATGTTGTACACATGTTACTATTGTTCATATAGGGACTAGGGTGTGTGGGTTTTGGGACTTGTAAATCTAATGTTGTAAATACTCTAAACATATTAAGTTTCTAAGTTAATAAATTGTGGGCCTACAGCCATCCCGTTGCATATAATTTGTATTTGGTATCAGAGTTATTCTGCAAGAGTTTTAGGCAGTAAATGTCAGCCTAAGAGTTGATAACTGCTGCAGTCACGCCCTTCTCTAGGCTAAGAGGGTGATTTGGGGCGGGGTGTGACATAAGGTATAAGCTATGCGATGTAACGAGCTAGGAAGGACGCATAGTGATTTGCCCTTCCGTTGTTAAGGTTTGCTGTAACAAGGTAAATAAGGTGGGTTGCATTGGTTATAAGAGATACGATGATGTTGAGTTGAGAACCAAGTTGACCCAAGAGTTGCTATACGTTGGTGATATGCTATGCATTAGATATCCGAGGCTAGTAGTATGCGCTGAAAGGGGTGTTGGTCATCATCCTAATTGAACGCATATTGAGTTGGATTGATGCATATGAAGGATGAACACATATGAAGGACGTCTTCCAGACATGTGGCTTGCTAGGATGGAGTCTTAGGCCTTAAGGAAATGAGGTGGATGCACGAGTAGACTTGCAAAGTTAAGCCTCAATCATTGGCTATGGAAGAGAAGACACTTAAGATTGCATTGATACAAGGATTGCATTAATGGTGTGAGGTGAAGACACCTCAAGAAGGAGGTGGAAAAGGCTGGAAGTTGGCAGATGCTAAGGAAAACACTTGGATGTGGCCAAAAGAGGAGGTGTCGGGCAAAGAAGATGTTGAATGCTTATAAAAGGGGGCGAATGCCTCACTTCGACCCACACATCAGTTAAGTACTTGAAAACCACAAAGAAAGGGAAAAATAAGAGATACTCAGAGAAGGGAAAGTAGTGCTCGGTTGGAGGTGCAAGCAAAGGCGCAAAGGGAGCAGGGTCGTACGGGCAGACGCATACGCTAACTTCAAACAAGAAGTTTTTTCAAACTACTTGTGCAAATCAGGTGATTTTTTAACCAAAAGTTTCTAGATTAAGTGTAGTTTCAGTGTGAGGGCTCAACGCAATTCTAACTTTAAGGCTGTCAAATTCAAGGAAACCCATGAGATGCTCACCAGTGAGGAGACAGTCGGGCCAGGAGGAATAAACTTGAGACTCTAAACTTTTTCCAAGGAATTTCGAGGCGAAACTTTAAGATATTATAGTTAAGACATTTTCACACATTTTTTAAGAGGGAAATGTCTTGAGATAAGGCCAAAAGCATTATTAATCTAAGCTTAAAATTAAACCTGAAATAGGGTCTAACGGTGGAACAAGGGAAACCAGGTGAACTGCAAAGAAAGTTCTCAACAAATCACTGTGAGTGGTTTCTTCCTTTATTCTTTTAAACATATTGTGAATTAATATGTTGTAGGTTATGCTATGAGATATGTATGACGTTGGGATAGTTAGAAGGTCTAGGGATCTAGAACCTGAGCCCATAATGGATCCTTACAGGATGGTCAGGGGACCGAGGAGTCTAGTGCCTGAGCCTGTGGGACAGAGAAACCTTGAAATGGGATGGTCAAAGGGCCGACAAACCTAGCTTCTGAGCCCATGAAAGGGAGAACTATGTGCACATAGATTGATATTTTAGTTATGATATGTTAACCATCTACCGTGTGTGTAGGTGGGTTTGTGAAAGCTTCATGATATAGTGGGGGTTCGCCTGAAAACCTCGTGATAATGTTTCTGGAAGACTTGTATTTATTTTACCTCACTAAGCTTTGTAAAGCTCATGGTTTGTCTCTATGTTTATCTTGCAGGTAGCTGACGAGTCCAGGTTGCGATGTTGGTTAAGATCTGCCACAAATTTAGAAATTGTACTAAATGAGATTGGATGT
The DNA here is from genome assembly GCF_009727055.1 of Benincasa hispida. Taxonomy (NCBI): domain Eukaryota; kingdom Viridiplantae; phylum Streptophyta; class Magnoliopsida; order Cucurbitales; family Cucurbitaceae; genus Benincasa; species Benincasa hispida. The sequence continues at coordinate 24,579,643 of NC_052350.1, forward strand.
CGGGATAGGGTTTTTCATGTAAATGTAACTTGAGTTTGTAAATTAGTTTCTAATAAAAGCATGTAATACTTTCCCCTGCTATTATAAGTAAGGTTATTAAAAGAAACTAGTAGGTTAAACAAAGTAGCATCAGTTAAGATCATGCCTCACCTCGGGCTCAGGAGTGCGGGCTTGGGGCGGGGTGCGACAATTAACATTTAATTTATTGAAATTAAACGAAATTGGAGAGTTTATAATATTTTATTGATTCAAATATTAATTACATGAATAGAATTCATATCTAAAATTAGGTGTGTGATTAATTTAATATTTGATATTAAATAAATTAATTAATTAAAAAGCAAATTAATTTTTAATTTTAAATTCAATTTAAGAAATTCAATTTTGGTGTTTTAGATTTATTTAATTATGAATTAATTAAATCAAATTTTAGTTAATTTAAGAATTAATTGAAATTTGAATTAAGAATTGAAAATTGAAAATTTGAAAAATTGGTTTTAGTAGGTTTTTCCCACATTAAACCAAGTAGGTGGTGTTTCCTCCATATTCAATCCACCTAGCCACTTAAATTTGTAATTTAGAGATGGCATGAATGAGATTCATCAGTGCTTGCATGTTGGAAGTGGATAAAACTCCTGAATTTTATGAATCGAGAGAGATTTTGATGACAAAAAATAGTTTCTACAAAACATCTTCTTCTTCCTCTCAAAATCCAGAAATTCCCTTCACTAATTCACTCAATTTGGAGTTCCATCACTCAAATTCAAGGCTGAGAATAGTAGATAAGATCTCTTGGTGGTTCACTGTCAAATTGAAGCTGAAATCGTGTGAAGGAACAGCTTGGAATTGGAAGAATGCATCAAAAGTATGTACATTTGAAACCCTCTTCAGTTTTCCTGTTGAAGCATGCTTTTAGAACTCAAATTAAATATAATTAGAGTGCTTATTGATTCTGTTTGCTTCTGTTGCATCTTAGTATATCCTATCAGGAACAACTTGAAAGGGCGTAGGAAAATGATCATTAGGATGAATCTTCATTTCCAATTCCATTATAACCTACATTTTTCATCAAATAGGTAAATTAAAAGTCAACACAATACAACACATTGAGTTAGAATATCTACACAAAAAAAAAAAGAAAAAAATCTAATGTAAGTTACGGTTTTTTTTCCCGGCCCCATACCCCGTCAGGCCCAAGACCAAGCCAAAAAACAATAGCTAGCTTTGAAGATTGCCCAGTCCCACTCCTTCTCAGTCCCGAGTCACCCAATCCCACCCTCTAATGTTATTGATTTTTGGCCCGGCCCCATACTTGGTTGGGCCCGGGACCAGGCCAAAAAAAAGTAGCTAGCTATGAAGACTGCCCAATCCAACCCTTTTCTACCTCATCTCGCCCCGTCCCGTCCGTTATACCTATGAATGATTACCATCTAAAAGTGTGGGTTTTCTTGACTAAATTTAGAATTAATTAATTAATTTAATTAATATATGAAAATCAAATTTAGAATTTAGAGTATTATATTAAAATTTAAATTGTAATATCTGAATTTGACTATTCCAGTTTCATAAATTAAGTAATTATTTTTTGAAATATAAAGTGATTTTCTAGAAAAGAATATATATATATATATATATAATTTTTAATTTAGTTTAATAAATTAATTTTTTTATATATATACACACATTTATTTGCAATTAAAACTATTAACTCATTAATAAATTATATGTAGATAATTAATTATCATTATGGTTAATATTTAATGAGATTATTTTTTTAATAATTGTTATTAGATTATCACTGATTAATTAATTATAATTCATTAATTTTAATCACAAAAAGTTATATACATTTTCTCAAACTAATTTTTATTGTTTTATTAATTGATAAATCATAATTATATAAAGTCATCAAATTGTTGTTGGGGTTGATGCCTTAAATCTCGTAAGGTCCTGTAGTTTGTAAACGCATATATGAACAAACGCTTGTGATGTAATAATATGAGATATTTTCTTCACTCCTGTCTATGAAATATGAGATATTTTAGTTGCATTTACCACAAATCAATAAACTAAGATACCTAGTTGTCGTTGTAACTTAAGCATGTATGTAGAGACATACAAGTGGATCAGGCCTTGATAACCTAAATGGTCTGTAGTATATGGATAAAGGAGGGAAACCTTATCTTGGTGACACTACAGATATGACCCGCTTTGTAGATGTTACAAGTGTTGTAAAGTGCTACAGATAGTCTGATCCTGATTATTCATGTGGAGACATACGAGCAGGGGTGTCCTATACAAAGAAGTTTGTATAAGACCGGACCACGAAGTGTTTAGTCTCGTTATATAATGTCGTTCATGATAGAGACTTTCATTTCATTAGGATGACCATAGGTAATATGACCTTAATCCTGAGTGAGTTGGGAACTCTTGCCTATAAGGGCGGTTCTTTTATTTGCATGGGTGTGAGTGGCCAGATTGCCGACTCAAACCTACCACTTTGGGAATTCGTCTGATTGGGGAGCTGGGAACTCAGCTACACAAGATGGAATTCACTTCTTCCCCAAAGTAAAGGTAAGTAGATAGATTGCTCCCTTAAAGGCTGGTTCCGGGACTTGAACGATGTGGCGCCACACACCTTCTCATGGTCCCAAAGGTGTCCACTCATAATAGGATTATGATGTATTGTTCATTAGAGAGATCAGTGGTACTTAAGAAGTTAGATGTAACTACAAAGACAAAAAGATAATGACCTAACTGTACTTACGAGCTATCTGTGAAGGGTTATCGTAATGTTGACTAGTTATATCCAATAAACATAAAAATATATCTGTAGTGAGAAGAGTGCAGCTATCGGTCTTTAGTGGAGTGTCTGATAATTAACGGATGGTGGATCTCGTAATTAAAGAGTTTAGTCAGCTATTCACGTACTGTTAGAGCTTCAAGTTACAAGTCCATAAGGTCCCTTGGTAGCTCAATGGATTCAAGTAGAGAATCAGTTTTTGGGTTAGTTTGAAGTGTTCAAATTAACAAGAGGGAGTTTGATTATATATGATATAATTAAACTGATTCAATTATATGTGATATAATTGATATGATACATGAGATACATTAATTGGAGGATTTTGATATAAATGTGATTTATATTAAGTAAAGGAGAAAATGACTATGGTTTAAATGTTACATATGATGTGATATTAAAATTATAGGTTATAAATATAATATGATAAGTTAGTTATTATATTTATTTATAATTAAAACAATTATATGATAATTGTGGGTGGTTTCTCCTTTAACCGTACGTGAAAGTGTGAGGTTATGTTCAATTTTCATAACTGAAGGATAAAATGAAAAATGTTTTCATTTTGAAAGATATCACTTCATTAAGAGCATTACTAATCATTTAGCTGACTAGAGACTACACGATAGCCTTCTAAGCGAGAGCCTAAACAATCGTGTAAAGCGTTTTTTACTAAACGATCGTGTAGACGATTCAATGTGTTTTACTAAGCGATCGCGTGCCAAGCAAGGTTCAAAACAATCGTGTAAACGATCAAGCCTGTTTTACTAAACGATCGTGTACTTTCGAGTTTTACTAAACGATCAAGCATCTCAGTCTATGCGATTGACATTACATTCTCCCACTTGCTTGATCGTATAGTTCGATCGTTGTTTCCTCCATCCCTCTACCAAATCCAACGGAGCCCTCACCTCCTGGATTTTCACTCCGAGAATACCAAAGTTACCAAGTGGTGGTGTCTAAGGGGTTGTTTATTCGTGGAGAAGATTGTTCGCGATCTAAGCAATAGCAAGAGATTGGGTAGGCGTTCTAAGCGACAGCGAGAGGTTGTTGTTCCAGTCTTCACGAGAGCGAGAGATTAATAGAAGAAAGTTCTTCAAAGGTATGTCTCTCATTCCTTTTGTATTTATTTACTAAATCATGTTGTAATTTTTTAGAAAATGCATAATTGTTTTGTATGTTTTTGAATACCTTTAATTCTGTCACAACGGGCTTGGAAAGATCTTGCTTCCGCTCATGGGTTCTCTTATATAAAAGTTCCTTCAATTGTTCCATCAAACTATGTAATCATGTAACTTTAATTAGAAATTATCCATTTTACAAATACTTGTAAGTAATAACTTAGTTAATATTATTATTTGATAATTAAATAATTAATTTTGTTCAAAACTTTTCGTTGAATTTATTGTTTATCAACTAATCTTTTAAAATTTTATAGAGATGTCATGATTGATTATATAAATTAAATACAAGTACATTTTTTCCCACAAAAATTTTGATAACATTCTCATGCATAATTGAATATAGTCATTCTTGATTCTCAACAATTTCATTCCCATATTTTTTGAATTGATGTGTTTTGCTTCTTTTACCATCTAAAGTTTTCATTTCCAAGAAAAAGACTTAGAAAATTATGGTCATAAGCAATAGTAGTACACAACAAAACTATGGTCAAGGTAATTATTCTTACTTAGATTATGATGGTCCTTCAAGACTTGACAATAATAATTTCTGGCCTAACTTTTTACCGGATAGTTATTATCTATTTGAAGGAGGAAAATCATCGACCAATGAGATGTATCCACCAATAAGGTCTATATGTTGGCCAAACGAGTCCGATCATTTTCATTTAAGTAACCATCTTCAACATTTTCAATATAGGAAGACCTAGAGCAATACTGTAGTTTTTACCAGAATTATCAAGATTCTGGATTAAATGCTCTAAGGTCATATTTTTGTATTTTTGACCTCTTTGTGAAAAACAAGTTTTTTTACCCCCTTATGATGAAAATGATGTAAGCATGGAAATTTTGGTTGTATAATTACTCTTATGCTCCTTATTAAACTCCCACTTTTAAGTTTCAACAACCAACCTACCAAATTAATTCACCAAAAATTCTCCACCACAAAAAATTGACTCATAAAAAATTAATTCACAAAAGATTCTCCACATTACAATACTAAAAATTCTCCAACAAAATTTATTTTTTTTACAACCACACAAAAATATCTCTTCACCAAATTATCTCCAGAACGAAGTCTTTCGTCAAGTCCAAAACTTGTATTTGACAAAGTTGTAATTTTGTACACTCCATAAGAAGGTATGTATTTTCATTTTGTATATATACAATAGTTGGATAATTTTTTTCATGTTAGAATTCATTTGCTTGTATTTATGCTTGCTTGCTTGATTGTTTCTTTTTTTTTTTTTTTTCTAATGCCATAAAGCCCCTGCATTCGAAATTTTTTTTTTAAAAAAAATGAAACGAAAGTCAAAAAAATAATTTTTTTAAGATACCCGGTCGGGTTTCACCGGGTACAAAAATAATTGTTGAAATAAGGTTAAAAAAGATTGCGATAAATAATCTTTTAAGATACTCGATCGAGTTTCACTGGGTACAAAGGAAATTGGTTGAAATCACCGGTTGGGCTTCACCGGGTACGAAAGAAATTAGTTGAAATCACCCAACCATGAAGGAAATCGGATTCTGAGATTTTCACGAGTAGCAGAACATTCCAAATTACAATCATGAATGAACATATATTTACAGTCGACTTCAAACAAGTGGTTATACAATTCATACAGAGAAATTACAGCATGAAAAACAACAATGCACAGAAAGCAACTCTACGCACATATGAAGATGCGTCTCCACGCTCCGTTGCGCGACCGCTCGAAAAATCAGTAACCTCGAACGCTCGATCTACACGACCGTAATACTCTTCGCGCTCGTCCTCAACGATCTCCTCCGCAACAACGAACGGCCTCCACAACACCACGAATGGCCTCCAGAAAATCTCGACGGTGTTGAGTTGAGTCTGACACCACCAACAAGACGACCTTGGTATTCTTGGTGTGAGAATCCAGAGGGTGGGCTCTGTTCGGACTTGGTAAGAAACAGATGAAGGAGGAAACAACGATCGCGTATACGAATGGGCAAGTGGTAGGTGGCAGAGACATATCATATAGGTCGATGCCCAATCGTTTAGATAAAGCTATGTGATCGTCTAGCAAAAGCTATGCGATCGTTTAGTCTATCGTTTAGCTCGGTCTGTCGCCTATAGACACTACACGATCGTTTACCTTGGGCCAGTGATCGTCTAGCAAAACTATGCCATTGTTTAGTAAATATTGCACGATTGTTTAGCTCTACTCTGCACGATCGTTTAGCTTTCCCAACCGTCGTTTAGTAAATCCGAATTTACTTTACGACTTCGTGAGTTTCTTTTACGCGGAGAGAAAACTCAAAACTTTTTCAATCATTTGTAAAAACTTCTTTTTAAAATAGGAAAACCATTTTTCTTTTAAACTCACAGTTACCATGATTCAATAACCACCCACTACTTTGGTTATTTAAAATAAAAAGAATTAATTATCCAATAATTAATATTATTATAAACATAAATGATAACCAACTTATTATACTATATCTATAACCTATTGTTTTAATATTTCATCTCAAGAAACATATAAACCATAGTTCTTTTTCTATTCCATGGTACTTAATGTAAATCTCAGTTACATCAATCCTCCATTAGATGTATCTCATACATCAAACCGATTATATCATATATAATCATATCAATTTGAACATTTTAAATCAATACCAAGAACTGATCCTCAACTGAATCCATTGAGCTACCAAGGGGACCTCATGGACCTGTAGCTCGAAGCTCCAACGGTATGTGAATAACTGACTAAACTTTTTAGTCACGGGATCCACCATCCTTTAACTGCCAGGTACTCCACTAAAGATCGACAGTTGAACTCTTCTTACCATAGATATATTATGTGTCCATCTTAACCAATCAGTAGTGCGACAACCCTTCATAGATCACTCGTAAGTACGGTTGGGCCAATAACCGTTATGCCTCTGTAGTTACATCTGTCTCCTTAAGTACCAATGATCCCTCTAATGAACATAAGTCATAGTCCTACTATGACCGAGTCTTCTCTTTCAAAGATAAGTTGTGACCACTATGTTCAATCCCCGGAATCAGTCCTTAAAGGAGCAATCTCTCTACTTATCCCTGCTTTAGGAATGGAGTGAATTCCATCTTGTGGAATGAGTTCCTAGCTCCCAAATCAGACAAGTCCCTAAAAAGGTAGGCATGTTAAATTGGCAATCTGGCCGCTCTCACCCATACAAATCAAAGCCCTCAAAAGCAAGGAGTTCCAAAACACTCAGGAATTGAGGTCGTTACCTATGGCTCGTTTAGTGAGATGTAAGTCTCTAGTATCAACGGCGTTATATACAGAGTCTAGTCATCTCGTGGTCTAGGTCTTATACAAACTCTTTGTATAGGACACCCCCACTTGCACGTCTCTACATAAATGGTCAAGATCTACCATCCGTAGTAGTTTACAACACTTTTAAACCTCTACAAAGTGGATCGTATCTGTAGTGTCACCAGGATTAGGTATCCCACCTTAATCCTTATACTACATACCTACTTAGGTTATCACTTAAGGCATGATCCATATGAGTAAATACCAGAATTAAATAACACTTATTTTATTCATTGAACAATGTGTATCTTTACAAAACAATAAGACTCCGGGAGAATTAGATCACTAATCCCAACAGACCAGACGTCACTTGGACTTCACTGGGTATGGGATAGGAATTGGGCTGGGAAAATGGCCTGGTCTGGGACCCGGTAGAGGTAACTTTAAACCCGACCGGGCGTAAATGGAGTATATGTTTACTACTTTTTGGCCTAATGTTGTACCTAGCTGGGTAGACAACCGGGTAATTTTTTTATTTTTATTTTTCTAATTGTGTTGGAGTTAGTTTTTTCTTAATTTTAGGGATGACTTTTCCTATATGGGAACAACACTTTTCCTATATTAGGATGAATCTTCATTTCCAATTCCATTATAACCTACATTTTTCATCAAATAGATAAATTGAAAGTCAACACAATACAACACATTGATTCAGAATATCCACACAAAAAAAAAGTGTAATGAAAGTTACTATTTTTTGGCTCGACCCTATACCCGGTTGGGCCCAGAACCGGGCCAAAAAAATAGTAGCTAGCTTTGAATATTACCCGATCCCGCCCCTTCTAAGTCCGAGTCATCCAATCCCACCCTTTAATGTTATTGATTTTTGGCCTAGCCTCATACCCGACCGGGCCAAAAAACAATAGCTAGCTATGAAGACTACTCAATCCCGCCCCTTCCCACCCCATTTTGTCTCATCCCGCCCGTTATTATTTTTTGGCTCGACCTTATACCTGGTCGGGCTCAGGACCGAGCCAAAAAACAGTAACGTCCCCTCCCCTTCTTTCGCATGGTCCCACCCTATCTTGCCTGGTCTCGCCCCCTTCTCGATTTCACCCCACTTCCACCCCCTTCCCGGTCCCCTCCCCTTCACGATCCCAAATCCCGCATCCATCCAAAACCCTGCCTGGCTGCTCTCTCGGTCAAGATCTAAAGGACCCTGGTCGGGCTTCATCGAATTAGAGTGGTCTCGAAATTAGAAAGATCGGAGTTTAAAGCAAAAAAAAAATGGTTTATAATATACAAATCAACTCATATACTATCTATAAGCTTCAAAATCATTCTAAAAAGCAACGATTTTTAACAAAAAAATCCAAAAAAATAATGAAACCCCATGAAAGCAAATCCTATAAACTTGTAAAAAAAAATCAATTTTTTAAAATCAAATGAGCTCAAACAAGATCATAACTCATTATTATAACAAAATAAAGTATAAAGATACACAAAAGCATGAAATCAAGAACAATGTCAAGAAATCGAAAACTAAAACCCCCTAAAATGTGCAAAAATACTTACTTAATGAAGGTGAACTTGAAGATGATGTTGTGTTGATGAAGATGAATAAAAAATTTGAAAAAAAAAACTGAAAGAATGTGAGGAATTTTGAAAGGAATTTGAAGGGTTAAACAAGAAAACAGAGGGATTGTTGGGTTTCCAAAGTTTTGTGTCTTTTCCTACTTATGGTAAATTTTGAGGGGTCAAAAATATGTTCTTTTTAAAATGGGTCTTTTTTTCAAAGAAAACCTCCAGTTGGTCATTTTTGTCCGTTTTCCTTTTATAATAAATAATTTATAACTATTTTGTATGCAAACATTTCATGTCCTTTAATTTTGCAATTAATTGTCAATATTTGATATTATTTTGTAATTATTTTTCTATTTCTTTTTAAAATTTTTGCTCTCACATCGATATTGTACCTCTAAATATTGTCTTATTTTATAGAAATGATGATTAAAAATGGTCAAATATAGTCTAATTAGGTCATAATCAAAGTTTCATTAACTAATTATAACAATTTTCATCAATTTCTATAAAGTTTCTCGAAATTTCCATCAAATTGGTATTTCCATCGATATTTCCATAAAATCGAGACCTCAATATTTTCATCAGCATCAATATTTCAAGCTCTGGTTCCACCTCCAAATTTCTTCCTTAGTTATCTACTTTTTACCAATATTTTCAAAAACCAAGACAAAATTTGAAAACTAAAAAAATATTTTTTAAAAACTTTTTTTTTAAAAAAAAAAATTAACTAAGAATTCAATCATTGTATTATGCAAATCAATGTAAGAAATAAAGAGAAAATATGCTTAATTTTAATGAAAAAACAAAATAAAAAATGAATGGTTACGACAATTTCGTTTATATGGAAAGACGGTAAAAATTATTATTTTCATGCATTCATTCGTTTATATGGAAAGACATTATTTAAAAAGTAATGTTTTCATGCATCCATTTTTGTTTATATGGAAAGATATTAAATAAAAACTATTGTTTTCATGCATTAATTTTCGATTATATGGAAAGACATTAAATAAAAATTATTATTTTCATGCATACATTTTCGTTTATATGGAAAGACCTTAAATAAAAACTATTGTTTCATGCATTAATTTTAGTTTATCTGGAAAGACATTGAGGGTGTGTTTGATATGTGATAAAAATAGAGAGTTGAGTTGAGTTGAATTGGTAATTATTATATGGAGAGTTATATTATCTGGGGAATTAAATTGTCTGTGTTTGTTATGCAGAGTTGAGTTAAATTGGTAATTATTATCTGTGTTTGTTGTGCAGAGTTGAATTGAGTTGGTAATTATTGTCTATGTTTGTTGTGCAGAGTTGAGTTAGAGAATCTGATGCAGTTTTTTATGAATGAGATTAGTTCTATTTGTTTTTTATTTCATTCTTTTGTTTTTTTTTTTTTTTTTGTTTTATGTTTTGCTATTGTTGATTAATTTTCAAATATACATGTATTTTCTCAAATCATTTATGACATAAACTGGATAATCTCAATTTTTTTCTCAATTTGTAGAACATAATAGATTATTTTTCATATATTCTTTTCAAAAACTGTAATAATTCTAATTCTCTTCAATCGGTAAAACATATCAAAAAAATATATTTCATATTGTTGCTCAATTAATTGGTATATTGTATATTGTATGTATATATATTGAAGGTATATATATTTTCATATTGAATGTTTGTATGTATATATATCCAAAAAAAAATTCACAAAATATATGTTCTTTTCGATACTTATTGTCACACCCCGCTCCAAACCACATTTTTAGCCTAGAGAAAGGCGTGACTACAGCAGTTACCAACCCTTGGGCTGACACTTACTGCCTAATAACTCTTGCGGAATAAACTCTGATACCAATTATAATTCATATGCAACGGAACGTCTTTAAGCCACACAATTTATTAACTTAAATAAAAATTATTGTTTGTATCCATTCATTTTTGTGCAGCATAAAAGAATCACTTCAAAGGATTCTTATAATATATTCCACAAGTAGACATTTGGAATTTGGGAAATGATATGAAAATAAGGGTAGGAATTGATAAGGGATACACATTCCCTTATTTAGTATAAATTTTGAAGTTTTTAAGTACAAGAAATTGAGAATAATTTATTTTCATGCCTCCCTCATACATGGGTTTTCTTGATTAAATTTAAAAATTAATTAATTAATTTAATTAATATATGAAATCAAATTTAGAATTTAGAATATTATATAAAATTAAATTGTAATACCTGAATTTGACTACTCTCCAGTTTCATACATTAATTAATTATTTTTTAAAATATAAAGTGATTTTCTAAAAAAAGATATATATATATATATATATATATATATATATATATATATATATATATATATATATATATAATATAAATTAATTTTGTTACATATAAACATACTTATTTGCAATTAAAACTATTAACTCATTAATAAATTATATGTAGCTAATTAATTATCATTATGGTTAATATTTTACGAGATTATTTTTAATAATTATTATTAGGTTATCATTAATTAATTATAATTCATTAATTTGTAATCATAAAAATGTTATACATTTTCTCAAAACTAATTTTGATTGTTTTATTAATTGATAAATCATAATTATATTAAATCATCAAATTGTTCCATCAAACTTGTTGGAATCAACCTTAGAGGGGTGAATAGGGTTTAATTAAATTTTTTTTCTAAATTAATCCAATTAAACTAATTAATATACTTTTTATAAATAATAAGAAAACTCAATTTATACAACAAATAAGATGACAAAAATGTGATAATTTAATTCTATCAAATTTTAGCAAATAAATAAGAACAAACTAAAACATACAATAAATTGCTTAAATTAATTGCAAAAAAAAAAGGAAAGAGTTAGAGAAGAAGACACCGTAATTTTTATAGTGGTTCGGTCAAACTCGATCTACTCCACTCCCAAGCGCCTCTAAGGAATTTGAATAAAATCTTTCCGACTCTTTCCACGAATTAGACCTCAAACGGTTGCACCACCGCTCCTTTTACGGGTTCAAGCAAACCCGATCCTTTCCACGGTTTAGGATCAAACCGTTCAAATGTTGGAATTTTTGAAGAACACAATACAACTCTCACTACAGTGGATTTACAAGTTTAAGCACTCAACAATTTATCTCTCAAATACAATAACACTCTCTCAAGAATAAGATGAAAAGAAAAAAAATTGGGAACTTAGAGAGAGCAACAATGAACTTTTGAGTTTTGGAGAATTATGAAATGTAAAATTTGTCTTTTTAAAATTGGAGAGGAAGATGGTTTATATAGAGATGGAAAAATTTTTAGAAACCACAATTAATTTGGACCTTTGGATTTTAGAAAAGAAAAATCAATGGTGGAGATTTTAAACTAAACTAGTCGTTAGATACAAACAAAATATAATATTAAATTCATTTTCTTTTTAAAATTAATCAAAAAAATAAAAAACTACCATATGTCAAAAACTAGCCGTTAGACACAAACATAAAATAATATTAAATTTATTTCCTTTTAATTCATTTATTTTTTAAATTTATTCTCTTTAAAGTCAATCCAAAAATAAAAAACATATCATGTGTAAAAAAAACTAGCCGTTAGACACAAACATAAAATAATATTAAATTTATTTCCTTTTAAATTTCTTTTTAATTTCAATTTTTTTATTTTAAATCAATCCAGAAATCAAAAGTCCATCTTATGTTAATCTGTTAATGATCCCCATTCAACCAATATGCTGCCACATGTCTACATGCAAATGATCTGGTTATGTCCACCACGGTATTTTCTCTATAAACTTGTTTCGGTCATATTCGTCTTTGTTTAGCTCCGATTTGAGTGATTTAAGAAGGTGTTGGAATCGTTGTTCCGAGCTCTATGCTATGGACATATTAAAACACTAAGATTTTCAGTAATTAAAAATTGAGTTTTGTTATCATCAAAACATTGATTGATTAATTAATTAAAATTAATTAATTTGAGATTAAGGGCCAAAAAGCCAACAATCTCCGATGATGACAAACCATTCAAGAAAAATAGCTTGAAATACATGTAACCATATGTAGCACATAATAAAATTCAACATATCACCATAAAGTCATTATTGAAATTTACTAAAATATAAATTCTCCCCCTAATTAATACAATCAAAATATCCCTAATTAATACAATCAAAATCATAAAATTTATAGTATATTTTTCTTAACTTCTCCCCTTTGGAATCATCAAAAAGAATAATTAAGAAAAATTTAGAACTACATAAATGTTTCCTTAAAAAACATGAACATAAATTTAGCACAAATCCCCCTAAGAATATTTACATAATGTTTTCCATATCTCCCTATCAAAATGCTTCTAAAAAGATTTAACAAGTAAAATTATAAAATCAAGAGGCATCACAACGAATAATACGAGCTTAAGCCTATTTTTGCAAAAGTTTTCTTCATTCAAAGGCTTAGTAAAAATATCCCTAATTTGATTATTAGAGCCTATAAATTCAAGAGTAATATTATCATTTTTCACATGCTCTCTAATAAAGTGATGTCTAATATCAATATGCTTAATCCTAGAATGATGTATAGGATTTTTAGTCAAATTAATAGTACTAGTATTATCACAAAATATAGGCACATTATCAAACTTTAATTCAAAATCACAAAGAGTTTGTTTCATCCAAAGAATTTGAGCACAACAACTAGCAACTGCAATATATTCCGCTTGGTAGTGGATAAGGCAAACGAATTTTACTTTTTACTAAACCAAGAAACTAAGGAACTACCAAGATCTGGGAC